>NC_041386.1:501408687-501453398 GCF_002162155.2 Triticum dicoccoides | reverse complement strand
CCCCTCACCTTCTCCCCCTAACCTAAGTCCCGAACCGAGCGGCGACCATGGTGCTCCCAGATTCGCCATGGTCGCAGTGCTACCAGATCCGCCGTCGTCAAGGACTTCGATCTGGGCCATGATGGAGGCGCTCGAGGTCCACTCCTTCCCCACCATCACGCGCCGGGAGAAGAGCCTCTCCGCGGCTCTCGTCGGCCGACGTCATCGCGGCTGCATCCGGCTCGACCACCGGCGCTCCTGGCCTTGACTGCTGGTCTTCCCTCACCGCGTGGCAGCGACGGTGTGCTTCGGACTCGTCGGCAACCAACACAGGTGAGGTGAGATCCCCATCTTCTCTTCTTCCTCCCCTTTGCTCCGGGTGCCGGCCTTCTTGACATGGCCATGTCCATGTCCATGTTGTGCTATGCTACTTTGGTTAGGAATTTGATGAGTATGCATACGTTAAAATCCAGGCTTGGTTAATCTGCATACCCATTTTCAGATCCAGACTTTTGAGTCTGCATGCATACACTCAGATTCACTCCCCACTTCCATTTGTACTCCTCACCTCTCGCACCAGGCAGCAAAGTTGATTTCTGTTACTGTTTACTTCACTCTGGTATAGTGATTGACCATCAAATACTCCATGTAGATGTATGCCTGGGGATCAACTGCCACTGGTAGAATGATGATAGTTTGTGCAAGATGTTCACATGTAGATGTATGCCTGGGGATCAACTGCCACTGGTAGATGTATCTGGGTGTTGATAGCCCATCGGATTTTGTTAGTGCAACCTGAATGCCTAGGACTCACTGTATTCTATGTAATTTCATGATGCCCCATGAACCCAAGAGTATAGTAGCTTTATGAGCGTGTATCCATCCCATGTCTCTGTTTTGCTGTAAGTTGAAGCTTCTAGTTACGATCTCAGAAAATAAACTGTTGCTCATAGGAGATCGCCCGTCCTTGCATGATGTACGGTTCTGGTAGATGATATTCTGAACTTCTTTTTGTTATGTTTTGCTGCAGGTGAATGGAGCTGCTGCTTGGGACATTGCGTCTCAGCATTTGTTTAGTGGGTTTGACGCATTGTTTCTGTCAGTCCAAAGTGAGTAGCTGCTTCTCTGAAGCAAAGTTTGCAGGGTTACCTTGTACTGCTATCCTATTCCTACCAGCATAGAAGTGAAGTTTGTAGGATTGGTATTATGCCCCTGTGTTATTTGTTCAGTCCTAACCAAGCTCATATTCATTTGTCCCTTGCACCTGGTTACTATCGATTGCTCAGAACTAGCTGTTATAGTTGACCAAGTTACTTAAAGTCAGCTGATTGAGCATGCCAAATGATATTTCTGCAATATATATGACATTTTATCGCATCTATCTCTAGTTAGACTATTGATTCATAAACTTGTTATATTTGACATGGATAGTTCCGTCGCCATCTAGATCCAATGCATATAGCTGAAACAAGCTACTTGTGAGCGTTAATACCACCTATTAACTGGAAATTTCTTGTTACACATGCTTTGTGATGCCACCTGTGGTTGTCGTTGCCACCTTATCATGAAAAATATGTTGGTAATGGAATAGTAATTCAAGATAATGGATGATGTCTGTAAATTGCATTTAGAAGACCTGTAGAGCATTTAACTAGACAGTTGAATTTGCATGTGCAACTATGCTTGCATGGAATGTTCAATATCAGTTATGTTGTGGTTTCTTGTTCTGTGAGTCAAATTGCATAAGTTGGGAGTATCACAACCTGAATGTGTAGCTTATGTATTTTTGTTAAAGCATGGAGTAACTTCTATAGTTTTGTTAAAAATTATCTTGGTCTTGGGCTGATTTGAGTACTACCAAGGGAAGGATATTGAACTTTCCTTGCGGATGCAGAGCGTGTAGGAGAATTCTACTGTGACAACAAATTAACTTGTCTTGAATTACTTCTTTTACTGGATATTCAGAATGTTCAATTAACTAATTTGCACCTGTTTATGTTTATTTTGTCAACTTCTTATGTTAACTTGTCTTGAATTACCCCTGTATAGTGTAGCAAGTCTGTACTCTTGAATCAAATCATTCCATGCTTAAATGATAAAAATGTCGCATTTAATAGGATTGTAAACCTGATGTGATTGGAGTAGTTTTTACTCACTGCTATTAGTTTCTAGTATTCACTGATTTTGCCTCATTTTTCTTGTTTTACTCTTATTTATGCACACAGACTGCCTATAAGTTAATGTGCTGTTAGATTTGCCTTTATTTTGTTCCTAACAATTTTGTTTGATAACTTGCAGGTGCTGTCCTTCATTCATGTTTCGTCGTCAGCTCCAGGACGAAGAAGTTGGGAGAAACATAGAGTTCTAGCTTATTGGAGCTAGTTATACTTAGATAGCTAGTTTTTTTTCTTCCAATTTTTTAGTTGTGTTACCTGATGTGAACTAGTTCTTATGTGAACCATGTTTGACTGTAATGTGCCAAGTTTGGCTCTGTTTGATTATATTCATGACGTGAACTATGTTTTCATGATATTTTGTTGTGCTCTATTTGAAGCATTGTGTAAATATTGGTTATTTATTTATCGGAGCGCTGAAATATGAGGAATATAATCCTGACAACCGGGACCTACTTATTAGAACCTGACAATTGGGACCCATTAGACTAGTGGACCTTCTCTTGAAAAAGATAAAATCTAAAACTCTAGAGCCCAAAAGCCCACGTCATAGCAAAATAAAAGACTGAATTGTTGGGCTTGGCCCATGTGGCTGACCAAAATTACCAGGAAAGCAAATAAAAAATAGGCTGATTTATTGGGTTTGGCCAAATAATAAATGGGCTGAATTAATGGGCTCGACCCATGTAAAATGTCGAATCGGACCGGGCTGAATCTTGTGCCACATCAGCTTGCCACGCTGGATGCCAACGTGGCCTGGGGAGGTTGCTAGTCACCAAAACAGAACAATAGGCTTATTTTGGTCGTAAACGTCTTCGACCATTCCAGAAGAAAGGTCGCTATAGTTAGTTTATGACGGCCAGCTTTTGACCTTATGTTTTTGGTCACAAAAAGGTCACAAATGGAAATTTGTGACCATTCGGTGACCAATAGTGGTGGTCACAAGTTGACATATTTCTTGTAGTGAATAAAGTGTGAACCACCATCAGTCATTAAATATCTAGGGATTTCAAACCTTGGGAAAATAACTTCCTTAAGCATTTTAATAGAGGTGTTGTGATCAATACTACTGGTTGGAATAGCTTCTACCCATTTAGTAACATAATCAAAAGCAACCAAAATATGTGTATACCCATTAGAAGAAGGAAAATGCCCCACGTAATCAAATCCCCAAACATCAAATGGTTCAACAGCAAGTGAATAATTCATAGGCATTTCTTGATGCTTACCGATATTACCTATTCTTTGGCATTCATCACAAGATAAGATCAACTTATGGGCATCCTTGAAGAAAGTAGGCCAATAAAATCCAGATTGCAATACCTTGTGAGCAGTTCTATCTCCAGCATGATGCCCTCCATAAGTTCGGAGTGACATTTCTATAGGATTTGTCCCTGTTCATGCTCAGGTACACAACGTCTAATAATACCATCTACTCCTTCTTTATAAAGATGTGGGTCATCCCAAAAGTAGTGTCTTAAATCATAGAAGATTTTTTTTTCTTTTGTTGACACTACTACGGGATGCTGCTAACGCGACACTACGATCAGAGACCCTTCGACGAAATTGTGTGCGATGAAATAATCGCAAATGGTGGTGTAAAAAACCGTCAAAAAGGTGCAAAATGTTTGCGATGATGGATGCATCAAACACGGTTTGGATTTTTGTTGTGTGTGCGATGCAGGGCATACCGTTCAGTTCAATTAACTGTTTGCGATGAGGAGGAACAAAAGAAATAGGAAGCCATATGAAGGTGTGTGCGATATACAGCATACAGTTCACTCGGATGAACTGTTTGTGATTAGGCAACACAAAAGAAACGGGCAGCCAGATGAAGGTGTGTGCGATGTACATCATACGGTTCACTCGGATGAACTGTTTGTGATTAGGCAACACAAAGGAAACGGTCAGCTAGATCAAGGTATGTGCGATATACGATATGCGGTTCACTCCGCCTTGTCGTCAATGTGTGACCTATGTG
Organism: Triticum dicoccoides; assembly: GCF_002162155.2. NCBI lineage: Eukaryota > Viridiplantae > Streptophyta > Magnoliopsida > Poales > Poaceae > Triticum > Triticum dicoccoides. The sequence continues at coordinate 501,449,264 of NC_041386.1, read as the reverse complement.
GCAACCGTTCGCTCCCCACTAGCCTCTTCTTGTACCTTGGCAACCGTCCACCGCCTCTTCGCCTTTCCCTCTCGACTTGGAACTGCTGTCACATGCTCTTCGTCCCTCCATTTGCCTTCACCCTTCCTTCTGCCATTGTTAGACCATCTTATCCATGGAGGGAACAGGCCGGGAATGACCCTGCTATTCTTGCCCCAATCTGAAAGATGACGTGGTGGAGGAACTCATTGATCGGTGCGACATCATCACCTCGGCTAGCATGGCAGGTTCGTTCAAGACCATTCTTGACTCAACTAATAACATCATTACAAGCAACCCAAGGGTCCAGGAGTGGTTTGATCTCCCCTATCTTCTTCGCCATGGCCCTGCTGACTGGCGCGGGGACGACGAAAGCCTCACCTTGTGCAAGTTGATGCCGCTTGATCATGATACATGTGATGTTAAGATGCCATCTCTTGAGGGCAAGGCTTGGGCAGGCGCAAATGAAGATTGGGTTGTTTGTATTGGGTACAACTGCGAGTGGGAACTTATGAATGTGTACACTCGTCACCGGGTTCCACTTCTAAAAATCTCATACTGCCCAGAGGTTGAGCACACAAATGATCTACGTGAGTTCAAATACGATCATGGTGACTGTCGTCTATGGAAGATAGCAATTTGTCGAGTTCCCAACCGCCCTTGGGATTACACGAACTATGAAGTTGCGGCTATTTTTGACAAGCTTGTTGCCGTCCTTACTTCCACGCGTCAATGGATATTGCTCAAAAATCAATTTTTGTACACGTATGAGTACTATGATGCAATTCAATATGAGGGTCTTGTGTTTGCTGCCACCACTCGTGCCACTGTTTTTGCATGGAATCGTCATGCTTCCGGTACATTTGTCTTCCACCGTAATTATAATTATTTCATCCACATGCATGCGGGTTAGCTAGCTTCCCTTTACCAATTAACCTTCTTGTGTTTCCAAGTTCCTGTGAACATTCCACCACCTATACTTGAAAAAATTTATAACCAAGGGGGAGATGACAATGCTGATGATCACGAGCATGAGGACGAGCATGACCCATATACTCAGTGGCACCTGGCAACTTATTCCGATGGACTACCTCTTCTTGTCTGTATACAGGGCAATGCTGATGTTACTAAGGAAGCAGGTGTTGTCTCGCATGGTCGCACTCTCCGGACCTATTCCAACATCCGTTCCAGGGTATTCGGGATGGATACTAGTGTACTAGCGCCAACACCTTCTCCCTGGTTCATTATTCAAAGTCTTGGAGGAAACTCGCTCTTCCTTGGACAAAACTATCCAATGATGGTGAAAGGCGATCCAGCTGCTGTTGACACAAAGTTACTAATATTTATGAGAAGCAATTGTATCTATACCTCGGTCATTGCTATGCTTCCCTACCATCACAATATGGGTCCTGACATAGCCCGCTTCAGCCTAGATGATCAGTCCTACATTGGTCTCGAGATTGACAGTAGCTGGCCCTTCCCAGAGAATCACTTCTGGTTCAAAGCAAGCGTTTCCAATGCCGACGAGTGGTTGAGATGAAGTTCATTTCATTGATTTGTTATTTTTTGTGTGAGAAAAACTTTACTTTACTAGAATGTTTTGTTGGAAATGATCTATAATCCAACGTGTATCCTCGTTGTTGTTGTGGGTTGATGACTTGTTGTATGTAATCAATGGTACATTTGCATATACGTCCATCAACTCACGCCTGCTGGTGGTGTCCATATGAACAGTGCTAGTGATTTTAGTTGCAAAAATTAGATAGTACTAGTGATTTTTAGCTGCATATTTTGACAAATCGCAGTGTTACAAGGTTGACAAATGGCAATGTTACTAGATAAACAAATGTCAATCTTTCCAGTTTGACAAATGGCAACATACCCAAAATGACAGATGCAAATCTGACCCAATTGTATCTACGTGGTTGCACACGGGTCATGCAAAACAACTGTTTGCGTTGAAGGGATGCACAAATCCTGCACTGCGAGGGAAGACCATAGCTCTCACTTTGCATACGGGTGTTCTATCTAAAACATTTGCGATCAAGAGCTACAGAAATCCTGCTCGGCACATTTTCCCTTGGCTTCCTGGGGAAGTTGTCAGTTTGCATACGGGTGTTCTAACTAAAACGTTTGCGATGAGTGTTTTATATTTAAAAACCATTGACGTTTTTGTCAAAAGAAAATCATTTGATAAGTCTGTACCTTAAGAGAGAAAAGCGCGAGTTCGTCCAAACCATATCTTTCATTCAGTCACACTGTGAATTTATATTCATATGATCGAGAATTTGAGATACAGTATTAAACCCCAAAAAAACTATTTCCGGTGGCGGCGGAGGCGGCGTGTCGCGCCGTCATTATCGTTGTCGTCCTCCGGGACGCTGTTGTTGAAGTCTTCAAGGCAGCACAAAATGTTATTCACTTGTAAATCAAACATCATGTCATCGCGCGATCGACGGGCGGGTCGTGGGAGGACGGCAACTGGCACCGCTGAGAGGTAGCGGTCGACGGCAGCGTCCCATGCCGCTGAGGGGGGCACGCGCACGGGCACGGGCGCGGTGGGTTGATACGTCTCCGTCGTATCTACTTTTCCAAACACTTTTGCCCTTGTTTTGGACTCTAACTTGTATGATTTGAATGGAACTAACCCGAACTGACGCTGTTTTCAGCAGAATTACCATGGTGTTGTTTTATGTGCAGAAAACAAATATTCTCGGAATGACCTGAAACTCCACGGAACATATTAGAAAAAACAATAAAAAATCCTCGCCAAAGATGAAGACCAGGGGGCCCACACCCTTCTCACGAGGGTGGGGGCGCGCCCCCTACCTCGTGGGCCCCCTAGAAACCCTCCGACGCCAACTCCAACTCTATATATTTGCTTTCGGAGAGAAAAAAACCAGAGAGAATAAATCATCGCATTTTACGATACAGAGCCGCCGCCAAGCCCTAAAACCTCTCGGGAGGGCTGATCTGGAGTCCGTTCGGGGCTCCGGAGAGGGGGATTCATCGCTGTCGTCATCATCAACCATCCTCCATCACCAATTTCATGATTCTCACCGCCGTGCTTGAGTAATTGCATCGTAGGCTTGCTGGACGGTGATGGGTTGGATGAGATTTATCATGTAATCAAGTTAGTTTTGCTAGGGTTTGATCCCTAGTATCCATTATGTTCTGAGATTGATGTTGCTATGACTTTGCTATGCTTAATGCTTGTCACTAGGGCCCGAGTGTCATGATTTCAGATCTGAACCTATTATGTTTTCATGAATATATGTGAGTTCTCGATCCTATCTTGCAAGTCTATAGTCACCTACTATGTGTTATGATCCGGCAACCCCGAAGTGACAATAATCAGGACCACTCCCGGTGATGACCATAGTTTGAGGAGTTCATGTATTCACTATGTGCTAATGCTTTGTTCCGGTTCTCTATTAAAAGGAGGCCTTAATATCCCTTAGTTTCCAATAGGACCCCGCTGCCACGGGAGGGTAGGACAAAAGATGTCATGCAAGTTCTTTTCCATAAGCACGTATGACTATATATGGAATACATGCCTACATTACATTGATGAATTGGAGCTAGTTCTGTGTCACCCTATGTTATGACTGTTACATGTTGAACCGCATCCGGCATAATTATCTATCACTGATCCGGTGCCTACGAGTTTTCCATATACTGGTTCTTGCTTATTTACTTTCCCGTTGCTACTGTTACAATCACTACAAAATACCAAAAACATTACTTTTGTTGTCTTTACTTTTGTTGCCGCCACCACCACTATCATATTACTTTGCTACTAAACACTTTGCTGCAGATACTAAGTTTCTAGGTGTGACTGAATTGACAACTTAGCTGCTAATACTTGACAATATTCTTTGGCTCCCCTTGTGTCGAATCAATAAATTTGGGTTGAATACTCTACCCTCGAAAGCTGTTGCGATCCCCTATACTTGTGGGTTATCAAGACTAATTTCCGGCGCCATTGCTGGGGAGCATAGCTCTATTCTTTGAGTCACTTGGGATTTATATCTGCTGGACACTATGAAGAACTTGAGAGATCCAAAAACCAAGATCTATCCCTCAACTACGAGGGGAGGTAAGGAACTGCCATCTAGATCTGCACTTGATTCACCTTCTGTTATGAGTAAGTTTGCGACACCTACATCTGCTTCTGCTATTCGTTCTGATATGTCGCATGTTATTGATGATGCCACTTCTGCTATGCATGATACTTATGATGAAACTGCTTCTATGCCTGATACTACTGTGCCCCTTAGTGAATTTCTTGATGAACAAATTGCTAGGGCTAGAGAAAAAGAAATTATTGAGTCTGAATACGATGATGATAGTGATGATGAAAATATGCATGTTATTCCTGAGGGTTATCTTTTTGATATGGAATCTTCACTCGCTATTTTTGCTTGCAAAGATAGATATGAGCTTAAGAGGTTATTAATTAAATGGAACAAAGAATCACTTAGAGATAAAATGAGACCTAACCCTGCTTTTGCTACTTCACCTATATGTGTTCCCGATAAGGATTATGAATTCTCTGTTGATCCTGATATAATTACTTTGGTTGAATCTGATCCGTTTTATGGCTATGAATCTGAAACTGTTGTGGCACATCTTACTAAGTTAAATGATATAGCTGCCCTGTTTACTAATGATGAGAGATCACGTTACTTCTATATACTCAAAATATTTCCGTTCTCATTAAAGGGTGATGCTAAGATATGGTTTAATTCTCTTGATCCTGGTTGTGTGCGTAGTCCCCAGGATATGATTTATTACTTCTCTGCTAAATATTTCCCTGCTCATAAGAAACAAGCTGCTTTGAGGGAAATATACAACTTCATGCAAATTAAAGAAGAGAGTTTCCCACAAGCTTGGGGGAGGCTTCTCAAGTTACTTAATGCTTTGCCTGATCATCCTCTTAAGAAACCTGAAATACTTGATATCTTTCATAATGGACTAACCGATGCTTCCAGAGATTACCTGGATAGTTGTGCTGGTTCTCTTTTCAGGGAAAGAACACCGGATGAAGCTGAAATTCTATTGAATAATATGTTGACAAATGAAAATAATTGGGCACCTCCTGAGCCATCTCCTGCTCCAATTACTGAGCCTATTCCTAAGCCAACTCCGAAGAAGAGAGGTGTTCTATTCCTCAGTCCCGAAGATATGCAAGAGGCAAAGAAATCTATGAAAGAAAAAGGTATTAAAGCTGAAGACGTTAAGAATTTACCTCCTATTGAAGAAATACATGGTCTTAATATACCGCCTGTTGAAGAAACATATGATCTCAATTATTTATTCACTGAAGAACCTCCTGATCCCGATATCCCGACACAGGTAGTAAAGGTAAATTCTCTCTATAGATATGATAAAGCTGAAGTCCCTCCTACTAAAATTGCTAGTCAATCCTTGGATGAGTTTGATAACTTTATGTATAAGCAAGACGACTTCAATGCTTATTTTGGTAGACAATTAAAAGAAAATGCTTATATGATTAGACGCTTGGGTGATTATATGGCTAATATTAAAGGTGAACTTAAACTTGTTAGCAAACATGCTTCTATGGTTACTACTCAAGTAGAACAAGTACTTAAGGCTCAAAAAGAAGTGCTTAATGAAATGAATAATAAGAAAAATGATTATGCTGTTAGAGTGGCTACTAGAACTGGTAGAATGACTCAGGAACCTTTGTGTCCTGAAGGCCACCCTAAGAGAATCGAGCAAGATTCTCAAAGAAATAATATTGATGTTCCTAGTTCTTCTAAAAAGAAGAAAAAGAAAAATGATAGAACTGTGCAAACTTCTAGTGAACCTATTGCTGAACCACCTGATAATCCAAATGATATATCTATGTCTAATGCTGAAACACAATCTGGTAATGAACATGAACCTAATAAAAATATTAATGATGATGTTCATCATGATGCTCAACCTAGTAACGATAATGATGTAGAAATTGAACCTGCTGTTGATCTTGATAACCCACAATCAAAGAATCAACGTTATAATAAAAGAGACTTTGTTGCTAGGAAACATGGTAAAGAAAGGGAACCTTGGGTTCAGAAACCCATGCCTTTTCCTCCGAAACCATCCAAGAAAAAGGATGATGAGGATTTTGAGCGTTTTGCTGAAATGATTAGGCCTACCTTGTTGCGTATGCGATTAACTGATGTGCTCAAAACAAATCCCTATGCTAAATATATGAAGGATATCATTACTAATAAAAGAAAGATACCGGAAGCTGAAATTTCCACCATGCTTCCTAATTATACTTTTAACGGTGGAATACCAAAGAAACTTGGAGACCCCGGAGTACCTACTATACCTTGCTCCATTAAAAGAAATTATATTAAAACTGTTTTATGTGATCTTGGAGCCGGTGTTAGTGTTATGCCTCTCTCTTTATATCATAGACTTGACTTGAATAAGCTGACACCTACTGAAATATCTTTGCAAATGGCTGATAAATCAACTACTATACCTGTCGGTATTTGTGAGGATGTGCCTGTTGTGGTTGCAAACGTTACTATTTTAACAGACTTTGTTATTCTTGATATTCCCGAGGATGATAGTATGTCTATTATTCTTGGAAGACCTTTTCTTAATACCGCAGGGGCTGTTATTGATTGCAACAAAGGCAATGTCACTTTTCATGTTAATGGAAATGAGCATACGGTACACTTTCCGAGGAAACAACCTCAAGTTCATAGTATAAACTCTATTGGAAAAATTCCATCGATTATATTTGGAGGTTCTGAATTCCCTCTTCCTACTGTCAAGAAGAAATATGATATTCTTATTATTGGGGATGTGCATATCCCCGTTAAGGTAACTTAGTGTTATTCGAAATTTCTCCGGTTTCATGATTATCGGAATGAGTTTGTTAACAAGACTTGATCAACCTTATTAGTGGATTCTTTTTGATGAGCATGAGATGGATGAAACTAGAAGCACAACCTTCTGTACCCTCTCTATACTTTCTGTTATTTATATTAAATAAAGTAAAAATAGTATTTTATGTCTGTTTCCTCACTTATCCATGCAATATAAAAATATCCCAAAAATAAAAGTCCTCAGAATGCCATGCAAATTTAATATGATTTTTTCAGGAATATTTGAGGATTTACTGTGCAAAAATTACCGCGGGAGGAGCTGCCACCTGGTCACGAGGGTGGTGGGCGCGCCCCCCTGCCTCGTGGGCCCATGGTGGCCCTCCTCCACTTATCTCAGCACCCATCTTCTTCCTCTATCTCACACAAACCCGAAAAACCAACTCAAGCACGAGTTCCAGCCACTTTAACTGCGATTTTCGATCTCCTTGCTCAAAGCACCTCTCGCAAAACTGCTTGGGGAGATTGTTCCTTGGTATGTGACTCCTCCATTGGTCCAATTAGTTTTTGTTCTAGTGCTTTATTCTTTGCAAATTTGTGCTTCATAGGTGACCATGTTCTTGAGCTTGCATGTCAAATTTATATGGTTCCAAGTAGTTCTAATGCTTGATATAGGCTCTAGGCACTTGTAGGAGTAGTTGCTATCAATATTATTGAAGTTGGTTCACTTTTGTTTGAAGTTACTAAAAATTTCAGATTGTTTCAGAAAAATAATGAGATTTTTGAGGGGCTCGTCGAGCCAAAGCTCGAAGGAAAAGGCCTCAAAGCCTAAGTATAATTTGCCGCGCACCGCGGAGATTCGAGCGTGTGAATGGCCTTCTGAAGATTTCTTGAGAGCAGTCGGTATCTACGAAGATTTTCATGAATTGGCTCACAATGCAGGCCTCACCGCTTTCCTCCACGACCAATGCGATTAGTATCCCTTACTCACAAATACTTTTGTGCAAAACTTTCATTTTCATTCTAGGAACTCACCACCTACGGTGGAGTTTCATTTATATGATGAGCATAAGGAGATGTCACTTTATGATTTCTGTCGTATTTGTTTAATCCCTTTTGAGGGCAAGACAGAAGAACCACATCATGATGATGTGGCTGGGTTTATTGATACTATCACTGTAGGAGAAACTAGAAAGGTTTCCTATGCACGAATCACTAGCGTACATTTTCCTGTTTTACGCTACTTTGCATTATTTGCTAGTCGTTGTTTAATTGGACGCGGAAACAGTGGAAACCTGAGTATCCCTGATATAGTTATTTTGCACCACGGTTTATACAGTGATAACACTTTTAGTATGGGCGGTATTATTGCTAGACGGTTAAGTATGAACCGTACTAAGGGTCCCATCTTTGGAGGCGTCTATGCCACACGCCTAGCTGCACATTTTAACATACCTATTAGGCATGCTGAGAAGGAAGAAAAGGTCCTGCCTCGTGTTTATCTAGATCATAAAAGTATGGTGGCACATGATTTTATTGTCAAGAATAGGGCAAGAGAGCTTAAATATCAATTGTTCTTTAACAAACATCATCTTGAGACTATTACCCTGCCTGATCCTTCTTTGTTTAATTTTGTAGGACCCTACCCCGTTACGTGGGCTGCCGTCCAAGCTTACAAGAATCCTGCACCAACCCCGAAACAGGAGCCACAAGATGAGCCTCCATGACAATTTGTTTATTATTGGGATCCAGAGATGACTGTCAGCTAGTGGCAGTCAGAGTCTTCTTCTTCATCACTGTATGATCCCAACTATTCTTCCTCATCATAGTACGACCCCAACAACTATTATTATGGTTATCCGCCAGGCCAGCCATGGCCATAGACCAACTTAGGCCAAAAGCCTAAGCTTGGGGGAGTACGTATTTCTCACCGACATTACATTTATGTTCACACACACTCATTGCTAGATGTCGCTGCTCATACTTTTTCACTTTAATATCCATGCTAGTTTATTTTCCTTTTCCTGCTTTCTTCTTGTGTGTTTGTAAACCAAAAAATTTAGTAGTAGTTTATTTTTCTGCTGTAGTAGTAATAATTAAAAAGAAAACCCAAAAATATTTCCCGTTCTTCTTTTGCTTGTTGGGAGCTTTCCCATGTAAATAGTTTTATTTCTTTTCTTTTATTTGGGGGTCAGTAGGAGAAGACCATAATTAAATTGTTGAAGTGGCTCTTATATGCATAATTGTTGATTTAACCCAGAGCCCATATTGCCTTGTCTTCTCCTGTTTATTGAATGCTCGCAGATTCCAGCTTAGTCCAATGCACGTACACTCTTATTATTATTCACACCGTTCGGTTGTGCAAGTGAAAGGCAATTATGATGATATATGATGGGCTGACTGAGATGAGAAAAGCTGGTATGAACTCGACCTCTTTTGTTTTTGTAAATATGATGAGTCCCTCATTCTTGATTCAGCTTATTATGAATAAACATGTTTGCAATGACAATTAGAGATCATAGTTGCTTGTGCCATGCTTGATTAGCTATGAGTTATAATTATTTACCTTGTATGCCAACATGCTATTGAGATGATTATGATGTGGTATGATGGGGTGGTATCCTCTTTTGAATGATTTAAGTGACTTGACTTGGCACATGTTCACGCATGTAGTTGAAACAAAGTCAACATAGCCTTCACGATATTTATGTTCATGGTGGATTATATCCTACTCATGCTTGCATCCAATGTTTATTAATTTTAATGCATGTACATGGTTGTTGTCGCTCTCTAGTTGGTCGCTTCCCAGTCTTTTGCTAACCTTCACTTGTACTAAGTGGGAATACTGCGTGTGCATCCAATCCCTTAAACCCCAAAGTTATTCCAGATGAGTCCACCATACCTTCCTATATGCGGTATCTACCTTCCATTCCAAGTAAATTTGTATGTGCCAAACTCTAAACCTTCAAATAAACATTCTGTTTTGTATGCTCGAATAGCTCATGTATCAACAAAGGTTGCCCTTATCTTCCGTGTTAGGCGGGTTATTCTCAAGAGGAGTGGACTCCGCTCCTCACTCACCAGAAAATGGCTGGTCACCGGGATGCCCAGTCCCATGCTTTATGCAAACTAAATCAAAATTAATTGCAAAGAAAACTCCCCTTGGGACCTGATGTATGTTGGAGGCACTCGTTGTTTCGAGCAAGCCATGGATTGATGCTTGTTGGTGGAGGGGGAGTATAAACTTTACCATTCTGTTTGGGAACTGCCTATAATGTGTTTAGCATGGAAGATATCACCATCCCTTAGTTGTTACGTTGACAATGAAAGTATACCGCTCAAAATACAATTTATCTCTATTTCAAAACCGAGCTCTGGCACCTCTACAAATCCCTGCTTCCCTCTACGAAGGGCCTATCCATTTACTTTTATGTTGAGTCATCACCCTCTTATTAAAAAGCACTAGCTAGAGAGCAAAGACGTCATTTGCATTCATCACTGTTAATTTATATTGGGTATGACTATGATTGGATCTGTTTTACCATGAATTACAATGTCTAGTCAGTCCTTGATCTTTAAAGGTGCTCTGCATTTATGTTTTGCAGTCTCAGAAAGGGCTAGCGAGATACCATCTTGTTATATCATCTTATGATTGTTTTGAGAAAGTGTTGTCATCTGAGATTTATTATTATGGCTTCCTAGTTGATTATGCTATTGATATGAGTAATTGTGAAACCTGAGAATTATTGCAAATGTGGTTAGTTATGATCTATGCTGAAAACTTGAATGCTGGCTTCACATAGTTACAACAACAAGAGCAAACAGAGTTTGTAAAAGTTTTTCTTTTTTTCAGTTTCTCAACTGAATTGCTTAAGGACAAGCAAGGGTTTAAGCTTGGGGGAGTTGATACGTCTCCGTCGTATCTACTTTTCCAAACACTTTTGCCCTTGTTTTGGACTCTAACTTGTATGATTTGAATGGAACTAACCCGGACAGACGCTGTTTTCAGCAGAATTACCATGGTGTTGTTTTATGTGCAGAAAACAAATATTCTCGGAATGACCAGAAACTCCACGGAACATCTTAGAAAAAACAATAAAAAATCCTTGCCAAAGATGAAGACCAGGGGGCCCACACCCTTCTCACGAGGGTGGGGGGCGCGCCCCCTACCTCGTGGGCCCCCTAGAAACCCTCCGATGCCAACTCCAACTCTATATATTTGCTTTCGGAGAGAAAAAACCAGAGAGAATAAATCATCGCATTTTACGATACAGAGCCGCCGCCAAGCCCTAAAACCTCTCGGGAGGGCTGATCTGGAGTCCGTTTGGGGCTCCGGAGAGGGGGATTCGTCACCGTCGTCATCATCAACCATCCTCCATCACCAATTTCTTGATGCTCACCGCCGTGCGTGAGTAATTGCGTCATAGGCTTGCTGGACGGTGATGGGTTGGATGAGATTTATCATGTAATCGAGTTAGTTTTGTTAGGGTTTGATCCCTAGTATCCATTATGTTCTGAGATTGATGTTGCTATGACTTTGCTATGCTTAATGCTTGTCACTAGGGCCCGAGTGTCATGATTTCAGATCTGAACCTATTATGTTTTCATGAATATATGTGAGTTCTAGATCCTATCTTGCAAGTCTATAGTCACCTACTATGTGTTATGATCCGGCAACCCCGAAGTGACAATAATTGGGACCACTCCCGGTGATGACCATAGTTTGAGGAGTTCATGTATTCACTATGTGCTAATGCTTTGTTCCGGTTCTCTATTAAAAGGAGGCCTTAATATCCCTTAGTTTCCAATAGGACCCCGCTGCCACGGGAGGGTAGGACAAAAGATGTCATGCAAGTTCTTTTCCATAAGCACGTATGACTATATACGGAATACATGCCTACATTACATTGATGAATTGGAGCTAGTTCTGTGTCACCCTATGTTATGACTATTACATGATGAACCGCATCCGGCATAATTATCCATCACTGATCCGGTGCCTACGAGTTTTCCATATACTGGTTCTCGCTTATTTACTTTCCCGCTGCTACTGTTACAATCACTACAAAATACCAAAAACATTACTTTTGTTGTCTTTACTTTTGTTGCCGCCACCACCACTATCATATTACTTTGCTACTAAACACTTTGCTGCAGATACTAAGTTTCTAGGTGTGGTTGAATTGACAACTCAGCTGCTAATACTTGAGAATATTCTTTGGCTCCCCTTGTGTCGAATCAATAAATTTGGGTTGAATACTCTACCCTCGAAAGTTGTTGCGATCCCCTATACTTGTGGGTTATCATGGGTGCATCCAAATGCACGGGGACTGGCGCCACGGTGGGTGGAGGGGCGCGCACGAGCAGGGGCACGGGCGCGACGGGTGCAGCCAAAAGCACGGGGGCCAGCGCCATGGTGGGTGGAGGGGCGCACATCGGCACGGGCACTGGCGCTGGCTTGTACACGGGCTCACATGGGTCCGCGGAGACCTCGCTGACGCTTGCGGCTTCCAGCTCTATGATAGTGCTCAGTGACCAGCCTGTCAATACTACGGGGATGGTCGCTGGCGCGGGCGCGGGGATGGGAGCTGGGACGAGAGCGGGGGCATCAACCGCCGCGGCCAGCTCGTTCTAGGCCATCTCCATGAGGCCCCATTCCTCATTATTTTCTATCTCCTCCGGCTCGGAGTCGACTTCACCAAACTTGAAGACTAGTGGCAGATGATCATTATGCGCCATGGCGTTGCTGGAGGTCTGCGGGAGGGAGGGGAATGGGAGGTGAACAGTAAGGCCGCCCGTATTAAATAGCAGCTTGGGTGCCATTAATGGAGAGGAAGGCGGGCGACCATGGAAGTCAAAGGGCTCACTTCCCAGTGAGCCTGCGCAGCGTACAACTCGCATGCTTCCCGGTGAGCCTGCGCATTGGAGGACAGCTTGCACGCCTCTCGGTCAGCCTGCGCATCGGACTCTGCTCGCACGCCTCTTGTTCAGTCAAGGTCAAGCAGTTGTCTGCACGGCACCTCCTATAGCCATTAAAACGAAGACACGTGGTGTCATGTGAATGGTTAATAGAACGCACACGATTTGAATTATACAAACGTTTGAGATATTAAAGTGGTAGCTATTTTTTCAAAATGCCTTTGTTGGCTGTTATTCGAGTGCGCCTTCTCTCAAAATGGACACGAAAAATACCACAACATGTCGGGTGCCATTCCATGAAAGCATGCCAAGTTTCATGAATTTCAGAAGAGTTTTGGATTTACTATAATTTTAAAACAAAGTATCTCAATGTTTTGCCAGCAATCAACGGTACCCTGGTGTTTGAAATTCATTCCCATTTCTTGCATGGGACCTAAGCATGCACCCAAGGACACATATTTGATTTTTCAACCAATTTATATGCATTAGACCATGTGCATGTAGTTCAAATTTGAATTATGCACATAAATGCACTCAAAACTCAATTAATGCATAAAAATCTCCAAACAAACCCCGAAAATCCCAAAAATTGACACAACACTCCTGTTGTTCTATGTTGACACGAGAAAATTTTGAAAGCAATAAGAGGCAATGGATATCGTTTCGTCCCCAAAGGTGGGACGTTCCCTACCGAAACCATCAAGCTTGTAGTGAGAAGCTTTGGTTAGTGATAAGCATATCCCCAAACCTGCCCCAAATGGGACAAAAAATTTACCACTACATGTTGATGCTGCTCCATGATAGCATGCCAAGTTTCATGAATTTCAGACGAGCTTTGGATTTACTAGAATTTGAAAACCAGGTATCTCATTGTTTGCGGCCGAGTGACCGTGGCAGGGTGTTTGACATTCATTCCCATTTCTTGCATGGGACCTAAGCATGCACCCAAGGACACATATTTGATTTTTCAACCAATTTATATGCATTAGAGCATGTGCATGTATTTAAAATTTGAATTATGCACATAAATGCATTGAAAACTCAATTAATGCATAAAAATGTCCAAACAAACCCCGAAAAATCCCAAAAATTGACAAAACACTCGTGTTGTTCTATGTTGACACGAGAAATTTTTTGAAAGCAATAAGAGGCAATGGATATCGTTTTGTCCGCAAAGCTGGGACATTCCCTACCAAAACCATCAGGCTTGTTGTGAGAAGCATATCCCCAAACTTGCCCCAAATGGGACAAAAAATTTACCACGACATGTTGATGCCACTCCATGATAGCACGCCAAGTTTCATGAATTTCAGACGAGCTTTGGATTTACTAGAATTTAAAAACTAGGTATCTCAATCTTTGTGGCCGAGTGACCGTGGCAGGGTGTTGGACATTCATTCCATTTTTTGCATGGGACCTAAGCATGAAACCAAGGGCACAAATTTGAATTTTCAACCAATTTATATGCATCAGAGCATGTGCATGTACTTAAAATTTGAATTATGCACATAAATGCATTGACAACTCAATTAATGCATAAAAATATCCAAACGAACCCTGAAAAATCACAAAAATTGACACAACACTCCTGTTGTTCTATGTTGACACGAGAAAAATTTTTGAAAGCAATAAGAGGCAATGGATATTGTTTCGTCCCCAAAGGTGGGACGTTCCCTACCAAAACCATCAGGCTTGTCGTGAGAAGCTCTGGTTTGTGAGAAGCATATCCCCAAACCTGCCCCAAATGGGAAAAAATTTACCACGGCATGTTGATGCCGCTCCATGATAGCATACCAAGTTTCATGAATTTCAGACGAGCTTTGGATTTACTAGAATTTAAAAACCAAGTATCTCAATGTTTGTGGCCAAGTGACCGTGGCAGGGTGTTTGACATTTATTCCCACTTCTTGCATGGGACCTAAGCATGCAACCAAGGGCACAAATTTGAAATTTCAACCAATTTATATGCATTAGAGCATGTGCATGCAGTTCAAATTGGAATTATGCACAGAAATGCATTGAAAATTCAATTAATGCATAAAAATGTCCAAATGAACCCCGAAAAATCCCAAAAATCGACACAACACTCCTGTTGTTCTATGTTGACACGATAAATTTTTTGAAAGCAATAAGAGGCAGTGGATATCGTTTCGTCCCCAATGGTGGGACGTTCCCTACCGAAACCATCAGGCTTGTTGTGTGAAGCTCTGGTTTGTGAGAAGCATATCCCCGTACCTGCCCCACATGGGACAAAAAATTTACCACGGCATGTTGATGCCACTCCATGATAGCATGCCAAGTTTCATGAATTTCAGAGGAGATTTGTACTTACTAGAATTTAAAAACCACGTATCTCAACGTTTGCGGCTGAGTGACAGTGGCAGGATGTTTGCCATTCATTCTCATTTCTTGCATGGGACCTAAGCAAGCAATCAAGGACACAGATTTGAATTTTCAACTAATTTATATGCATTAGAGCATGTGCCTATAGTTCAAATTTGAATTATGCACATGAATGCATAGAAAACTCAGTTAATGTATAAAAATGTCCAAGTGAACCCCGAAAAATCACAAAAATTGACACAACACTCCTGTTGTTCTATGTTGACACTAGGAAAAAAAATTAAATTGAGAAGAGGCAACGGATATCATTTCGTCCAGAAAGGTGAAACATTACCTACCGAAACCATCACACTTGTTGTGAGAAGCTCTGGTTTATGAGAAGCTTATACCCAAACCTGCCCCAAATGGGAAAAAATTACCACGGCATGTTGACGCCGCTCCATGATAGCATGCCAAGTTTCATGAATTTTAGATGAATTTTGGATTTATTAGAATTACAAAAGCAAGTACGTACGTCGAAGTTTGCCGGAGAGCCACGGTGACGTGGTGTTCTAATTTCATCCCCATTTCTTGCATGGGACATAAGCATAAACCCATGGACACATATATGATTTTACAACCCATGTTGGTGCACTGGAGCATGTGCATGTAGTTTAATTTTGAATTGTGCACCTGAAATGGCTAGAAAACCAATTTAATGTATAAAATGTTCAAACGAACCCTGAATAATTCCAATTCTTTTACGACACACATATACATGTGTGTTCACTGCAGATAAAAGGTATAGCAATTCAAACACCATCCATTGCCGCAGTGACCCCATCATGTAATTCAAATCAAGATGAAAAATCAAGTAGATCGCACACAGTTTATATCACCAACCGTGTGAGATGTAGCACAAAATATCCTGGAACACCGTCGGTGTATAGTACGCCTATAGCTTACGCGAGAAGGTGCGTCGGCTATAGTCCACAGCCGGCGTCTCAAGCACACTAGCTCGCTCCCCAAATATCATTTCACTGTTCAATCGTTGTCGGTGAAAGATGGGCATGTGGACCCGCATCGTGAGGGCAACATCGGTGGCCCACTTCGGTGAGAGAGCGGCTGCATCCGCCATGCGCATGCTAACAAGGTGCATGAGCGCGGCCATAATCTGCGACCAGGCGGCCAAGGCAGCCCAAACGGCCGTTGTTACTTCTCAGGTGGCGGCAACAACATCTGCCACATGGATAGCAACTTGCGAGAGTGACACAGCAGTTGTCCGTTTTGCAGCGGCGGCCTTAGCCCTGATCGAGACAGCCCACGACCATGCCAAGGCTGCCTACGCCCAGCCCCTGGTGGTCACCACACAAATCGAACGAAGCTTCTCCGACAACGTCGGCAACCCACGGCCGAAGAGCTGGGAATCGCCGAGAGCGTTTGAGCAACCATTCATTCCTCCACCGCATACCTTGCGACGATGGAGCCCGTCCAAGCCTAGATCGCGACCGTCCACGCCCAGCTCGTGGCGGCCTTTTCCAAAGAGATGGCGGACGAGGATGGGGAGATGCTTGCCGAGTATGGTGCGATGGATGCCATGGAGCCCCTTCCCCAGGAGACCGTCGGGCGCGAGCTAGACATGGAGGCGGCGGCGGAGATCGGCGAGCACCAGCCGTAGTAGTACTCTTTGTTTTGTTTAATTATAAGAGCGTCAGTCTTTAATTTGTTAGAGTAATGTTTAGGTCAGCTAGCTCTATTAATTGCTGAACTTGCTCGATTAAGAAGTGTGGGTGTGTTGTAGTCTCCTTTGTGTACCCAAATTATGCAATGACATGGATGGCCACTGTAACCAGGGAAATTCAAACAAAATTTTTGACGTTCAAACTCATCACACACGGATTAATCTATCTGAATCATTTGTGATGTTCACATATCGTACACAATTCTGAATAAGGGACCGTGTCTAATGACACTTTGCGCGCCAGTTTTTTCGCTAAAGCGATTCCAAATTTTTGGCTTCCGTGGAAATATCTACCTCCCCGCCCCCTCCCCCTTACCAAAAGCCACATTTCCCCTATTTCTTCTTTCCTTTCCAAGTTGAAACCTTCACTCCTTGCTTGCAGCGCCGCCTCCTCACCGACGACCCTCCTTCACGCTGCTCGGCCTCGCCTATCCAAGAAGGTAATCCACACCTGAATCCCATCCTCCTCCTCCTTCCACATCCCACATGCCCCGACTGCTGGCACGAGCATGACACCTAATCACTGACCCCTCCACCAAATAAGTGCCGCCCTAATCCATGGTGCATGCAGTATAGCCAGGATCTCAAGGAGCATTTGGCAGCGGAAAAGCAAATCTCGACTGCACGCGTAGATGAGGTCGTGATGGCTGCATTCGTGCCGACCCCCGGATCTTGGACGATCACCTCACTGTCGAGGCCACCGTCGACGCCTCATGCGCTGAAGCCGTGACGCGGTTGGCTACTTTAAACAACAGTTCGTGGCATTTTCTCGAGGCCATCGTCGGTGCCTTCGATGAAGACTATGAGGTGTTTTCTCAGCGTGCACGTGCTTACCTCATCTCGAGAGCCAGTAGGTTGGTGCCCGGAGCGGCTCAAGAAGCTCACCACTATGACGAGGGCACCCATGAAGCATAGGCCTCGCCCTCTTCCATGTCCAAGGCGCCAATCGTCATCGATATCTCTGACAATGAGGAGTAGCTTGTCTTATTAGCTCACTATAAGGACCCATGTTTAGTTTGCTAGCTACTGCCTTTCCTTAACAAATTCTAGTGAATTGTGCTATCTACTTTTACCATGCAATCTTCTTCTCTAGAGTATATGTTCTATATGTCGTGCAATGTGGTGTTCAGTTAACTGTTTGGTTCAATTCTGCAAATGTGATGTTCAATTCTTCAGGGTGCAATTTTCTAAGTTGTCTAGCATGCTTGGTTTGGTTAACTGTCTAATCTTCTGTTAGGAGTATGTTATATTGTGCAATTTGGTGCTCAGTTAATGTTTGGTTCATTTGTTGTGGTGTTTAGTTAATTGTTTGGTTCAATTCTATAATGCGATGTTCAATTGTTGTGGGTGCATTCTGTTATTATATACCATGTGAGAAATAAATCAAATTTGGATGTACTAAATACATGAGAAACAAATACAATTGCTATAATTCCAAGTTTTTAAGCATGCTTGGTTTTGTTAATTGTCTGATCTTCTATTAGGAGTATGTTATATTATGCAATGTGGTGCTCAGTTAACGCTTGGTTCATTTGTTGTGGTGTTTAGTTAACTGCATGTGCATGGTCTGTTGTCTAATAGCAAATTATTGTGCAATTGCATCCATTCTAATATTTAGGTTTTTAACAATTTGGTCTTGCACATGTAGGTCCTGCTGTCAGAGGTTTTGACCCACTGTTCGACCCTTTTTGCATATGGGGAAATGAGTTGTCCATGAATATCAATCAAGTCAAGAAACTCAGAAAGATTGTTAGGATAATGAAATTAGCGACAAAAAACAATAAGATCTTTGTCTGCACAATGAAGAAGACATCAGTTCACTACAAGATGGTACTAACTATTATACCATGCCCTTTTTTATTCCTTTGTCCCATTTCCAATATAGAGAAGATATTTATGCACATCCTTGTTTTCAGGCCTTTCCAAAGCAGTTCACTGATGATTACCTCTCGAACCACCTCTATGGTCAGGAGGCGAGGAAGGTTTTCATACAACACCGACGGTTCAATATTGAAGTGTTTCTAAAGAGGACGAAGGACTGACGGTCAATCATCCACGTGCACTGGCCTAAAGTTGCAAAGACCTTCAACATGAATGAAGGATCAATATTCGCCTTCCGCTTCAGCAGTTTTTCAGATGAGATGCATTTGTCTATATACCGTCTAAGATGCTAATTTTGAAAGGTTCTACATGTTGCATGTGAAACTTGGTGCTGGTGCAGTTGTGTAATGGGGTAGCTGAGTGCTGAAGCTATATCATGTTGTACTCTGATGTATTTCAATCATGAAATTCTGCTTCCTTAATATGGAAATGAAACATATTGTGTGCTTAAATATGAATGTCAATTAGATAAATAAATGGATTATTAACAATAGGGTAATTAGCCTGCTAATGGCAAACTAGCCTGCTAATTGGGTTTTGCTATTGCAAACGATTATTGAAAAAATACCGTGGGAGATGACCTCAGGCAACGCACACAGTTTCTAGGAATAAACCGTGTTGGATCAATGAACAATCACACATGACTTTCTCTTGAAAACTGTTTGCGTTAGGCCACCTCGCGCAAACATTTACCACATAAAACTGTGTGTGATGGACAGCCTTTGCCAGACAGTTTCTTCTATGGACCATGTGTGATGCATTCAATAATGCAAACGATAAAATTGTTAATATCGTGTGCAATGGCAACGCTATCACAAACGATTTAACGGGAAAAATTGTGTGTGATGTACATGTGAACGGAAATGTTTTCCTTGGAGCGACTGTGTGGGATGTACATACGAACGGAAACATTTAGCGGGGACTAACTGTGTGGGATGTACTTGCGACCGGAAACAATTTTGCATGTATAATTGTATTTTTCAGCTCTATTGTATATTGTCGGTGTACAAAAGTAGGGGATCTCATTTTGCACCCCTTTACTTGTGCATGGGCAGTCAGAGCCGCGCCCACGGCCGCACTAAGCAGGGCAGAGGAGGGATGTCGGAGCGCAAGACAACCAGAGCAACGCCAAGACCAGGGCACAAAGAGAGCAAGAGGGCGAGGTGGACTCCCCCGACAAGACTCTTGCCGGGGTGGCTTCCGCAGCCCCGGCAAGATCCTTGCCGGGGCAACTTGCTTGACACCAGCAGAGCGCGCCACCCTTGAGCCCAAGGGTTTCCGACGCCATTGGCCACGTGAAAACCAAGGCTTGGGAGGCACCTCCATGGTGGCATGCAGATCATTGTAGAGATCATAAATACGCAAGATCGGATGAGAACCAGAAGATGACGATCCTTGGCGAGATCCTTGCCAAGGAAATCCATGAGACCCCCGGCAAGATCCATGCCGGGGACGACCGCGGTGCCACGGAAAGACCCTTGTCGGGCCCTCGGCAAGACCCTTGCCGAGGACGTCCATGGGGCCGCAGCTAGGACCACATCTGCCAAGACTCCATCGCCGCTCCCATGCAGATGCTAGCGCAACCAGTTGGGCAGGCGTCTGCGTGGCAGCGTGTGGCCTCCACACCGACTCAGCAAGCACTTGCGTGGTGGCATGCAGATCTTCGTGAAGGCTCCGCCATCACGCCAGCCCAGCAGCCAGCCAACGTGGCGCTACAATGCCTTGTGAGCTTGGACGCGCGTCGGAGCCAAGTGAGGTGGCGACAGCTGGGACGAGCTTCCTTGCCGTCCCCGATAAAGCAAGAGGGGCACATCGGCAGCGCATTAAATGCATTTGTCTGACGGTGCCAAAGGATAGACTTAGCCACGATGCACCTTTCCACCTCCTGTGTGCCACTGTGGCGGTCCCTTTTGACTATAAAAGGAGGCCCAAGGCGTATTGGAGAGGGATTCGGATCTTTGGAACTGGGAGACACCATAGCTAGTTCAAGAACTCAAGAACACTCAAATATACATCAAAGCAGGACTGTGGTATTACGCGTCTCCTCGGACCAAACCTGGGTAAATGATCCTTGTGCTGACCGCCAGACCCGCTCTTTGCACAACCCCGTGCTCGCCAACCGTAGAAGGGATCCTAGTGACCCCATAGGTATCGTTTCCAACCGACATCTCTGGCGCGCCAGGTAGGGGGTGCCCAGTTGTGGAAATCTGGTCTGGTTGAAGCAGCGGCTTCATCATGGTCGTCACTCCAAGGAAGAAGACGACCGAACAAGTGGCATCCTCGGTGGACGCAGTGAACGCTCACGCAGCGGCAGAAAAGCTAAGTCATGCAAAATTTTGAGTAATTCCTTTTTATATATAAGGTTATCGTCCTCGGCGATCTTGCCCAGTGTATGGAAAACCTGCACGCAATGCGGCCCTACCACTATTGGCAACTCCCTCGTTCTGTTTCGAGTCCGCTCAACAGTTCGAGCGGCTGCGTCGAGAACGGCAGTGTGACCTTCTGCGATTGACAACGCTCTCATTCTGTCTCGAGTCCACTCGACAGCTCGAGCGGCCGCGTTAAGAGCAGTGAGGTGGTTTTATCGATAGCAAGCATACCCGGCAGGCCATTGGGGAACCGTCCTCAAGGCGCCGCGGCCTGGATTTCCGCGCCGACAAGCCTAACCGGTTAACGTAGGGTGGACATACAAAGGGAGATCAAACGGGAAAATAACATGCATCATTTCAAAAGCACTGCAGAGTTATATTACATCAATTGTTGTTGTGGTTCTAACTAAAGATAAAAATTGTCTTGGTTGTGAACCAGCAGCGGCGCTATGAACGGGGTGCCTAGTCCCGGCGTTGGCCTTCTATCCTCTGAACTCCGTCGATGCGGCTGATGAAGGGCTCGATATGCTCCTCGAGCGTCGCGCGGTCCACGTGCTCCGGCAAGCTATCCAGCAAAGCTTTGAAGTCGAGGTCAGGGTTCCAGTGCGCCATCTTGGTGAGGACCTTGGTCATGGCACCTCGGCAAAGCCTCCGGGCCTCATCGTCCAGAGAGGCTGCCCTATTGGAGCGGAACTGCTCCAGGGCCCCGAGCACACCCTCAAAGAATAGAGTCGGCCTGGCATTAGGACTCACGTTAGGCTCCGAGACATACCTCATGTTTGGCATCCCCATGGTAGCCAGCTGCATGGTGATCCTACCGGTGACATCGGCGAGGCAGCTGACCCAGAGCTTCTCGCCTCCACAAAATCCGCGTGGTTGGCAGTGTCGTTCTTCCGCAGCTGCCTCTCCTTCTCTAGATTCTTGGTCAGGGTCTCCTCCCGGGCCCTGACCTCCGAGAGTGTCCCCTCAAGACCCTCCAGCTTCAGCTTCAGGTCCTTGATGGACTCGTTGGCCGTGGAGAGTAGCTCGACCTTGTCGAGGACTGCGACCTACGCGTCAGCCAAGGCACCCTTGGTCGTGTCCCTCTCCCCCGTCAGCTCCTGGATCTGCTTCTTCAGCCCGTCCCGCTCCACCTCCAGCTCATTCACTTTGTCGGCATGGGCCTGGGCCTGAGCATTGAGGGCCTCCTCGTGCCTCTGCTCCAGTTCCTGGGTCCGCTGCACGACAAGCTCCTTAACCTCCTCATCCTTACCCGGAGTGTCGTGACGAGTTTCTCCTTGTGAGCGGCAAGGTCCTCCTCCTAAGAGTTCAGCTCGGTCTGGTGCTAACGCCGAGCGGCCTGGTCCTTGGCGGCATGCTGACTCCCCGCCTCTTGGGCCTTCTCGATATCGGCCTGCTTCACGGCAAGCTCCAGCTTGTGCTCAGCAGGCTGATCTTGGGCGGTCTTGAGTTCCTCACAGGCCTGGCGGAACCAAGCCTGTGTCTCGGCGACGCACCCCTCGAGGTCCACCTCCGCCTTGTCCACCGCTGCCATCCTGGACTTGGCCTTGTATAGGCGGGCATGGTGAAGCACAAGTTGGCGCTCATGCTTTGGAGGAGCTGCTTTTCCTAGGAACCTCCGCCACCGCCGCTCGATTCGTCAACGACCTCGAGCCCGGCGATGGCAAGCACCTCGTCCTCAAACACCTCCCCCTAGGCGGGTGCCCTGGTTCTCGCCGTCTATGGGAGGTGGACGAACAGGTCGTCGCTCACCTTTAGATACTTGCCCGAGCCAGAGGCGGCGAAGGAGGAAGGATGGTCGTCGACCACCTCCTCCTCGGCAGCGGCCTTGCTGGCCTCCCCGGCAGGCCCCTTGCCAGCCTCCTCGGCAGCGGCCTTGCTAGTCTCCCCGGCAGGCCCCTTGGCGGCATCCTCAGCAACATCCTTGGCGGCCTCCTCAGTGGCGATCTCGTAGGTCTCGGCCGCAGCATCCCGGCGACCTCCTCGATGGCAGTGTACACGTCCTCCCGGTCCGCCGAGGAAGGATCTGGACACCGAGATGGGGAATGAGGCGAAGTCAAGATCAAAATTCAAAAGAAGAAAAATAAGCGGGAATAGGAGGCAAACAAACTCACCCGTGCCAAGCTGGGACGAAGTGGCCCCCTCCCTACCGACATTCGGTGCCGAGACGGAGCCGCCGGCGCCGGGGCCTCCTCCTCCTCTGTGCGCATGGGCTCGGTGCTTGGCGCCCTTGCCGGGGATGCCCCTCGGGGCGGCATGGTTGATGGGGGAGGCGTGTTGAGGGTGGCCATCAGTGGATCCTCCTGCTGCCGCTCTCCTCCTGCAACCACGGCAAGGTCAGCACCAAGAGATCGTGTCCCAGCACACGTCGATGGGGAGCGAGTGATGAACGTACACTAGGGGCTGCGATCCAGGCTGCTCTCCACCATCGGCGGCATACTCGAGGTGCCCACCGGGGGCTGGCCGCCCGTCGAGGCCCTAGCCCTCTTCGCTACCCTCTGGGCCAGCATCTCCATATCCCTGCGAAGATGAAGACAAGTTAAGAAAAACGGCACGGCCTGGGGGGCGAAGATGACAAAGGACGAGATACTTACTCATCCTCTGCCTCCTCTTCCGCTGCCTTCCTCCTTGGGCTAAGGGACCCGAGGTCGAAGATGACCTCCGTGTTGTGGTCTGCGGGAGGAGGGGAAGCGGGTGGAGTCCGAGGACGCTTGGACGAAGAAGAGGCAGTCGCTTTCTTCTTTGCCACCATAGCCTTCCCCGCCGCTGCGGCCCTCGTCTGGCACATGGACGCCTCCTGAGGTTGTTGTGGTTGCGCGGCCCTGCCGGGCCGGACCGGCTCACTAGAGCTGGCCCGCCGCAGGACACGCCCTCTCCCCATGGTTGGGGGGTCGACAACCTCGACCTCCTCCCCGAACGACTCGTCGACCTCATCTTCAATGAGAGGGGCCCCGGTGCCGGCGCTGCTGGCCTCCCCAGCGGATTCCTCCCACTGGGCGAGCTCCTTGTCCTCGGCGGCTGCCGCGGCCTCGTCCTCCACGCTGCTGATACGTCTCCGTCGTATCTATAATTTTTGATTGTTCCATGCCAATATTATACAACTTTCATATACTTTTGGCAACTTTTTATACTATTTTCAGGACTAACATATTGATCCAGTGCCTAGTGCCAGTTCCTGTTTGTTGCATGTTTTTTGTTTCGCAGAAAATCCATATCAAACGGAGTCCAAACGGGATAAAAACTGACGGAGATTTTTTTGGAATATATGCGATTTTTGGGAAGAAGAATCAACGCGAGACGATGCCCGAGGGGGCCACGAGGCAGGGGCGCGCCCCAGGGGGTTAGGCGCACCCTGGGCCCTCGTGGCCACCTCGTAAGGCGGTTGGTGCCCTTCTTTTGCCGCAAGAAAGTCAATATCCGGATAAAACCGTGTCCAAAATTCAGCCCAATCGGAGTTACGGATCTCCGGGAATTTAAGAAACGGTGAAGGGGCAGAATCTGGGAACGCAAAAAAAGAGAGAGACAGAGAGACAGATCCAATCTCGGAGGGGCTCTCGCCCCTCCCATGCCATGGAGGCCATGGACCAGAGGGGAAACCCTTGTGCCATCTAGGGGGAACTTCAAGGAAGAAGAAGAAGAAGGGGGGCCCTCTCCCCCTCTCTTCCAGTGGCGGTGATGATGATGGCCCCGGCAGTGTTCCGGTGCCACCAGAAGAGAGGGGGAACGCCGCCGGGGCCATCATCATCACTGCCATCTACACCAACAACTTCACCGCCGTCATCACCAACTCTTCCCCCTCTATGCAACGGTGTAACCCCTCTTTTACCCACTGTAATCTCTACTTAAACATGGTGCTCAATGCTATATATTATTTCCCAATGATGTATGGCTATCCTATGATATTTGAGTAGATCCGTTTTGTCCTATGGGTTAATTGATGATCGTGATTGGTTTGAGTTGCATGTTTTGTTATTGGTGTTGTCCTATGGTGCTCTCCGTATCGCGCAAGCGTGAGGGATCCCCACTGTAGGGTTTGCAATATGTTCATGATTTGCTTATGGTGGGTGGCGTGAGTGATGGAAACACAGACCCGAGTAAGTAGGTTGTTTGCGTATGGGAATAAAGAGGACTTGATGCCTTATAATGCTATGGTTGGGTTTTACCTTAATGATCTTTAGTAGTTTCGGATGCTTGCTAGAGTTCCAATCATAAGTGCATATAATCCAAGAAGAGAAAGTATGTCAGCTTATGCCTCTCCCTCAAATAAAATTGCAATAATGATTACCGGTCTAGTTATCGATTGCCTAGGGACAAATAACTTTCTCGTGACAAAAAGTTCTCTACTAAAACCAATTTAGTTGTCCCTTTATCTAAACAGCCCCTACTTTTTATTTACGCGCTCTTTATTATCTTGCAAACCTATCCAACAACAGGTACAAAGTACTTCTAGTTTCATACCTGTTCTAGGTAAAGCGAATGTTAAGCGTGCGTAGAGTTGTATCGGTGGTCGATAGAACTTGAGGGAATATTTGTTCTACCTTTAACTCCTCGTTGGGTTCGGCACTCTTAGTTATTGAAAGAGGCTACAATTGATCCCCAATACTTGTGGGTTATCAAGACCTTTTTCTGGCGCCGTTGCTGAGGAGTTATAGCGTGGGGTGAATATTCTCGTGTGTGCTTGTTTGTTTTATCACTAAGTAGTCTTTATTTTGTGCTCTTGTTTTCTATCTTTAGTTACGGGTAGGAAACGCAAAATACCAAAAACAATTAGTGGTACCTACTGAACCAATGGTTGAAGAACCACTCAAAATCTATCACACTACTGAAGCTTTTTACTTGGATCATCTTCGATCCCTATGTGCTCGGGCTGAAACTCCAACTAGCTTAGTTGAGGACAAATCTTTGGATGAGCATGCTTGTTATGTGCGACACCGCATATCTGAAAAAGGGGAACTTTTACTGGATCAAATTCATCATTTGGAGTGCTATACTTGGAATTTATGTGAAATATATGATTATACTTGTTGCTCTAAAGACCCTAAGAAACACCTTCCTTACCAATGTGGGTTTAGTGATAATGGAATTGTATCTTCATATAGTAAGGGTGTTTATAATTACTATGATGTTCAACAAATTGAAGAATTTGTTGCTTTTAGGGGTACTTGTGAAATTGCTTCTTTTCTTGAAGAGTGTGATACTACTCTCTACAAACCTGAAAAATTGGCCATACTTAAATATTGCTATGATAATAATGCTTCTAATCCTTATATTAAACCATATATTGAGGACTCCTCCGTTGTCCAAGAAGAGACTAATATTTTGCAGGAGTCTATGGAAGAAGAAATTAATGACATTGTGAGCTCATTGGATGAAAAAGATGAGGAGGAGAGCGAAGAACAAAAGGAGGAAGAGCGGATTGATCACCCATTCCCACCTTCTAATGAGAGTAACTCTTCAACTCATACATTGTTTAATTTCCCTTCGTGCTTACCGAAGGATGAATTCTATGATGATTTTTATGATCCCGTTGATTCTTTTGAAATATCCCTTTTTGATGATGCTTGCTATGCTTGTGGCCAAGATGGCAATATGAATTATGCTTATGGAGATGAACTTGCTATAGTTCCTTATATTAAACATTGTAGCGACCCGACCCGAATGGATCAAGTCTTTGTGCTTAAGTGTCATCCCTGGATCGGTATGCTGACACACACAGTACTCGAAGGATTTATAATAGAGGTAAATCACATGTATAAAGTAACGTAAATACTATTACCTCAATCCATATAGCGGAAGCAACAAGGTTGTGGATTCCCATCAACACCAACGGCAAAGTTGAGTGTAGAAATCGTAACCCTAACGTATCACTTACTCGACGTAAGAAACCTGCAACATGAGACGTTGCAGCCCGAAACGGGTCAGTACATTGAATGTACTGGCAAATTCACACCATAGAGAAAATGATGAACAATGGCTATCACTATATGCATATATGGCTGGTGGAAAAGCTCTATGGTTATAAGGTTTTTGCGTAAAGCCAATTTTTCCCTACTGCAAAGGAATAAATTTATTTAACTATCATGGTGGTTGTTGAACATTGAGAATGGTTGACAGGATTCTCAATCCCAATTAAGTGAACAATTAAAACCCAACAACATTAATTAGAAGTAACGTGATGAGATTCACTTGATATTCAAGTACTAGATACTCAAGTTGTCCATAACCGGGGACACGGCTAATCATGATTAGTTTGTACACTCTGCAGAGGTTTGCGCACTTTTCCTCACATGACTCGATCGCCTCCGTTTGTTTTCTCGCACTACATGGTGTTTGAGAAATGGATGACCGAGACACAATCTTTCAGAAGCGCTAGCACCTTACATGTGGGGTAGACCGTACCACCTACAACCCCTACATCTGCTAGTCCACCCTGTAAGAGTTCGCACAACTTAGTCAACTATGCCAGAGCCCATAGTAGCATGTGGCTGCACACGGAAGTTTCTAGCATGAATTATCTTATGATCCCTTTGAGTCTGGGTGGCCGTCCAAAATAAAACAGGCAAGTCCTGATAGACATCAGGTGCCTCAATCCACCCAGATGTGTGTTTAAGTGGCCACCTTAGATAAACCATTAAAAATTATCAACTCACATCTGTCATGGATATCACTCACCCAATCCACGTCTACTAGCATAGCATGGCATAATAAGCAAACGTAGAAGTAGCTCCCAAAGGTTTCATAATAATACAGGTAATAGGTACTACCTCATCTACTTCCCATCCCACAATTTAATTAGATCCTAATCATGCAATGTGTGAGGATTGATCTAATGCAATAAAACATGGGTTGTAGAAAAGGTATGATCAAAGTGTGAACTTGCCTGCAAGGTAGATGAAGATGATTTGTACTTAAAACTCTTGATAGATCTACTCGTCACACTCCGGTCAATCTATCGTAAGCAAACAATAGTAACCACACAATAAGTACTCATCTAAAGCACAAGTAAAACTCGAACGAGAGGACGAACCAGAAAGTTCAACTTAAGAACTCTGGTTGCAAAGAACCGAACAAACGACGGAAAACAAACGGCGAAAGAAAACAACTCGGTTCTAGCAAGTTGAAACTAGGTAAAATTTTACCATAGCAAAAACTTGTTCAAGTTGATTAGACGGAACGGCGGTTTCGAGATGAAACTCCAGGCGCTTGAATCACCTGATTCCGATAAACGGGCGAGAAGATAAACTACAACAAAGATCGGATCTGAGATCGCGATCGCGGAATAAATCCGACGAAAAGAAAGAGACGAACGGTTAAACGAACGGGCGTCATTAACCGGGAGTAATCGGTGATCACGTTCGTTGAGACGAACGGTCCGAAAGAAGAAACAAAACCGATCTAGGGTTTTCAGAAAAGAAACCAAAAAAGAAAACGGAAAACCGATCTAGGGTTTCGGAAAAGAAACCGAAACGAAGAATCGGAGAGAAAAACCGGAAAAGAAAACCGGAACGGTTTCTTTTAAAAGAACCGAACCACGGGGAAGAAAAAGAGAGGCGCGGGGCTAGCTCCGGCGAGGCGGGGCGAACGGTGGCATGCTAGGGCGGCGGTGGCGGCGCTATAAGGGCGGCGGCGGCGGGTGAGGGGCGCGGGGTGGGGCGCGGCTTGGGGAGGAGAGGGGGTTTGGGTTTTTTGGTGTGAGGAGAGGGGGGGTCTATGGGGTATTTATATAGGAGAGGGGAGAGATTACTTGGGGTAGGGGACAAGAAATAGAGTAGGAAAAGGAAAAACGAAACAAAGGAAAAAGGGGGGGCTACGGTGGCCAGAGTCCCGCTGGGACTCGGCTCGAGCGAGAGGCGGCGGCCTGGGGCGCTGGCGCCTGTCGCCTGGCGCGCGCGGGGCTGGGGCCTGGCCGGCCGGCCTGCTGGCTGGGCCTTGGCCCAAGGCGCTGCGGTTTTTTTTAAATCGGTTCCGCGCAGAAAAACAAAAAAGAAAACTAAACTAAACGAACTCCAAAAATTCTAAAGTAAATTTTCCCCGACTCCTAAAAATGAGTCGAACAAAATGAACTTTTCTCCGGGCCTAAAATGCAATTTTCGAAAACGCGCATTTTTCCCTATCCAAGAAAAACAAACAAACACCGGAAAACGAAATTTGATCTATTTATTAAATCTTCATTTTTCCTATATTTTGGGAAAGTCGTATTATTCCCTCTCTCATATTTTGATATCGAAAATAATAATTTAAGATGAAATAAATAAATCAAATGATCCTCTTTTTAAATTCGAGAAAACTCTCAAATATGAAAATAACAAAATCTCCAACTCTCTCCGAAGGTCCTTGAGTTGCGTGAAATTTCTAGGATCGACCAAAAATGCAAGAAAATAAGATATGCATGATGATCTAATGTATAATATTCCAAATTGAAAATTTGGGATGTTACAAACATGAAATTGTTGCTATTGCACCCACACATTATAGTCCTATTATCTTTTTGAATTCTCCAAACTACACTATATCGGAGAAGTTGGCCCTTATTAAGGATTATATTGATGGGTTGCATTTCACTACTACACATGATGATTTTGATAGATATAATATGCATGTGCTTGCTGCTCCTACTTGCAATTATTATGAGAGAGGAACTACATCTCCGCCTCTCCATGTTTCCAACACGATAAAATTGCAAGAAACTGTTAATACTATGCATTGGCCTTTACTATGTGTGCATGAATTGTTCTTTTATGACAAGTCGATGCATAGGAAGAGAGTTAGACTTCGTCATTGCTTGATATATGTTGCTTTGTTCTCACTACTAAATCACAAATCATTGTTAATTAAAATTGTCTTTGATATACCTTGGGATCCGGGTGGATCCATTACTTGAGCACTATATGCCTAGCTTAATGGCTTTAAAGAAAGTGCTGCCAGGGAGACAACCCGGAAGTTTTAGAGAGTCATATATTTCTGTTGTGTGCTTTTATAAAGTTTAAAAATAAAAATAATGTGCCAAGATTCGCCTTTAGGATGTTTACATTGCATTGGTTTGTGTGGTGCAGAACAGAAACTTTGGCTGTAGTGCGTGATGTTACATTTTTTACTGGAACGTAAAACGGATCTGAAACTTTTTGCACTGTCTTTCTATACAAACTGTTTATTTTTACTAATTATTTCAGAATTTTTGGAGTACCAGAGGTATGGTGAATGTTCAGATTATTACAGACTGTCCTGTTTAAGACAGATTCTGTTTTTGATGCATAGTTTGCTTATTTTGATGAAACTATCAATTTCTATCAGTGGATTAAGCCATGGAAAGGTTATATTATAGTAGCTACAATGCAAAAACAAAATATGAATCGGTTTGCAACAGTACTTAGAGTAGTGATTTGCTTTATTATACTAACGGATCTTAACGAACTTTTTGTTAAGTTTTGTGTGATTGAAGTTTTCAAGTTTTGGGAGAGATCACGATGGATGAAGGAATAAGGAGTGGTAAAAGCCTAAGCTTGGGGATGCCCGAGGCAACCCAAGGAAATATTCAAGGACTCCCAAGCAACCAAGCTTGGGGATGCCTCGGAAGGCATCCCCTCTTTCTTCTAACAATCATCGGTAATTTTACTTGGAGCTATATTTTTATTCGTCACATGATATGCGTAAATCTTGGAGCATCTTTTGCATTTAGTTTTCACTTTTCTTTGATGCACCATGCTGGTATGAGATAGTCCTTTGTTGATTTATAGAATGTTCATTGTACTTCACTTATATCTTTTGAGTATGGCTTTATATAATGCTTCATGTGCTTCACTTATATCTTTTGAAGTTTGGATTGCCTGTTTCTCTTCACATAGATAACCGCCATTTGTAGAATCCTCTTTTGCTTCACTTATATTTGTTAGAGCGTGGTCATATCTTTTGTAGAAAGAATTAAACTCTCTTGCTTCACTTATATCTATTTAGAGAGATGACAGGAACTGGTCATTCACATGGTTAGTCATCCTACATAAAACTTGTAGATCACTGAATATGATATGTTTGATTCCTTGCAATAGTTTTGCGATATAAAGATGGTGATATTAGAGTCATGCTAGTGGGTAGTTGTGGATTATAGAAATATTTGTGTTGAAGTTTGTGATTCCCGTAGCATGCACGTATGGTGAACCGTTATGCAACAAATTTGAAACATGAGGTGTTATTTGATTGTCCTCCTTATGAGTGGCGGTCGGGGACGAGCGATGGTCTTTCCCTACCAATCTATCCCCCTAGGAGCATGCGCGTAATGCTTTGGTTTTTGATGGCTTGTAGATTTTCGCAATAAGAATGTGAGTTATTTATGACTCATGTTGAGTCCATGGATTATACGCACTCTCACCCTTCCATCATTGCTAGACTCTTCGGTACCGTGCATTGCCCTTTCTCACATCGAGAGTTGGTGCAAACTTCGCCAGTGCATCCAAACCCCATGATACGATACACTCTATCACACATAAGCCTCCTTATATCTTGCTCAAAAAAGCCACCATACCTACCTATTATGGCATTTCCTGTAACATCCCAAATTTTTCAATTTGGAATGTTATACATAGTCATCCATGCATATCATATTTTATTTGCTTTTCGTCTAGCGATCCTCGAAATCCTAAGCAACTCAAGGACCCTCAGAGAGAGTTGGGGATTTTCCCGGTTTTCAAATTTGATTTTATCAAATTTTGAAACAAGGATTTTGGTTTTAATTATTTTCCCTCCGAAAATATTTCACACTAAAATATATGAGAGGATATAATATGAATTCTCCAAAGATAATTGAAATATTGGAGGAAAATATTAAAATCAAATATTTGTTTTATTTGGATTTTATTGCAATTTTGTTTGCATTAGAAAATTTGCACGTTTTTCAAAATTGCATTTTAGGGCCAAGAAAATGTTCATCTCGTTCTAAATATTTTATTTAGACGGTGAAAATTTGTTTTGGCATTTTTAGATTTGTATTTATTTTTCTACGATTTTATTTCTGTCGGCGGAATTATTTTAAAAAAAAAGTTCTGCGCCCGACTGGACCTAAGGCCCAGCCGAGCCAGGCCGCCGCCACCTCCTGCGCGCGCGCCACCGCCGCCGCTCGGACCGGAGTCCGAGTCGGACTCCGCTTGCCGCCGCGCCTTGCCCCCTCCTCCAAGTCGCGCCGCCGCCCCGCCCTTTATATACGCCCGCCCCCGAGCCCCAACACCACAACGCCACCGCCGCCAACCCCGCCACCGCAGCCGCCGCCGCCCCTGCTAGCCGCCGCCGCCACTGCCGACGCCCGCGGCGCCGTCGGCCCGCTACTGCCCCTGCCTCGCCGGAGCCCCCTCGTCGGAGGTAGCCGCCGGACCCGCCGCCGGTTTTTTTTAAAACCATTCGGGTTTTTTAGAAAACCCTAGACCCGTTTTTTTCGGATTCGCCAGTTTTTTTTCTTGGTTCCTCTAGTTAGCGGACGTTCGTCCATACGTTCATTTTAACGAACGGTTTTCACCCGTTAGATCCAGCTAACGAACGCTCGTCCGTTAGTCTTCGTCAGGTTTCTTTTATCGGATTTATTCCATGATTTTTCTGATCGCGATTTCTGATCTGATCTTAGTTTCTGTTTTTCTTTTCGCTCGTTAGTCGGAATCAGGCGATTCAAGCGCCTAGAGTTTCGTCTCGAAACCCTCTTTCCGTTTAACCAACTCAAATAAGTTTTTACGACTGTAAAATTTGATCTAGGTTCAGATTAGTAAACGAAGCTTCTTTCTTTCGCCGTTTGAGTTTCGTTGCTCCGTTTGATTTGATTCTTTTTGCGAACCGGAGTTCTTAAGTTGAACCTTCTGGTCAATCCCTCTTATTTGAGTTTTACTCATGCTTCTTTGCTTGTTGCTTATGTAAGTTATTGTTTGTTTGCGATAGAACACCCGGAGTGCGAAGCGGGCTACTACGAGTCCCTAGGTTCTGCAGACCGTCAGCAAGGCAAGTAAGACTTTGATCATATCCCTTTTATCACCCAGTTTTTATGCATTAGTTCCAATCCTCAAACATTGCATGATTAGGATATCATTAACATGTGGGTTGGGAAGTAGTTGTTGAGGTATAACCTATTACCCTGTTACATTCAAACCCTTGGGAGTTACTTTACGCGTTGCTTATATTACTATGCTATGCTATGCTCGTAGACGTGGTTTGGGTTTGAGTGAAATCCATGACAGATGTGAGATTGTTAATTAATGGTTCAAACTTAAGGTGGCAACTTAAATTAACATCTAGGTGGATTGAGGCACCTGGAGTACCCAGTGTTGCCTGTATTTTTTTTGGAAATCCCGGAGTACCCGTGTGATCTTCCTATGGACTGCCACCCAGGCTCAAAGGGAACTGAGATGATTCATGCTAGAAAACTTCCATGTGCAGCCACAAGCTATTATGGGCTCTAGCATAGTTGAGTAAGCTACGTGAAGCTCTTGAAGTGGCAGATCAGCAGGTAGTGGGATGTAGGTTTGGTATGGTCTGTCTGGAGTAAAGAGTTAATGTTTCTGAAAGACTGTGTCTCAGTCATCCGTTTCCCAAACACCTTCTAGTGCACGAAATCCAGCGGAGGCGATCGAGTCTTGTGGGGAAAAGTGCGCAAACCTCTACAGAGTGTATAATCTAATCAGGGTTAGCCGTGTCCCCGGTTATGGACAATTCTTGAGTATCTAGTATTTGAGTTATCACATGTATCTCATCATTTATTAAATAATATTGTTGGGATGTTAATCACTTTAATCGGGATTGAGTTGGAGGAACCTTCTCAATGATGTTTTAACTACCATGATAGTAAAATTAAAATCTTTTTCTTTGTTGTAGAGAAAAATTGGCTTTTCGCAAAACCTATAACCATAAAGCTTTCCACCAGCCAAATATGCATGTAGTGATAGCATTATTATGTTCTTGCTCTACTGTGTTATTTTGCCAGCATATTCCATGTGCTGACCCGTTTTCGGGCTGCAACGTATTATGTTGCAGACTTTTCAGACGAGGAGTAAGGTCGTTAGGTCGTTGTCGTGCAGCTCAGTTATGCCGTTGGAGTTGATGGACTCACTTTATCTTCCAAGCCTTTCACTGTTATCGTATTAGATGGCCTTAAGCCATATTATTGTATTAAGTTCTCTCTTGAGACATTCGATGTAATAAGTGTGTGATTGCCACTTTGTTATAAATCCTTCGAGTATTGTGTGTGTTAGCATTACCGATCCAGGGATGACACTGAAGCATAGAGACTTGACCATCTGAGGTCGGGTCGCTACAAGATGGTATCAGAGCACACGCTGAGTGTAGGACACGACCACTAAGATAAACCCTAGGTCACACTTCTCTTCTCATTTCTGACTTCTCTCCATTTTCTACTCTTTAGGATGGCGGAGATGAAGAACAAGTTTGCACAACCGGATGAAGACACACCTTTTGGACGCCACTTGAAGGAAGTCACTAGGTACTTGAACATTGGAATACCAAGCTTCACCGGAACGTCCAATGCCACTTTACCTGAAGAGGAGCGCTGGATGGTTCAAGTACAAGTTCCAGGAAGGACGTTCTCGCCAACTTCTAAACCCATAGAGTTTTCTTTTGAAGCACCCACCTGGAGTCTAGGCAAGAGCATGGCCGCCCACATTACCATGGGACGCATTGGAGAGGTCTACAACAGGGAGCTTAAGGACACTATCTACCAAATATGTGGGCACCGAGACGAGTAATGGGAAGTAATTAGCACCAGGAAGGATAGATCTATTGCAGCTTTCATCCAGGAGTTAAACCAGCACATTCGACGTCAGGAGAACCAGATGTGCGCGGACATGATGGACTTGAAGAAGGCGAAGGCTAGAATCATCGAGCTGGAGGAAGAACTCAAGTTTACATGCGATGGATATGAGGAGGAAATCAAGACACTACTGGAGAAGAATGATGACTTAGTCAAGAAGATCGGAATATTCATGGGAGGACCAGCACCAATAGAAGAAGAAGAACCCAAGGAGATACATCCCGAGGACTACATCATCATCGGCGACACCGATTCCGAACCCAGTGATGATAACTTTGAAGACGAAGCTGGAGCAGACATCATGGAGTCTTCCACCGATCAAAATTTCTAGATGACCACCAAATATTAGTAGTATTCCCCCATGTAATTAGTAGTAGATGAGCACTTTTGCGATAGTTCTAGACTGTTTGTATGCCCTTGCTTGATTGATTGAGTGAAATGTTTGTGTTTGTCTCATGTGCATATGGGTAGTGTTTTCTCCTTAGACCCCTTTCTATTCTGATCTCTTCCATCTAAACCGATCAGATGCCTCCGAGACGTGACCCCGGTTTTGCTTTCCCACCGGAGCTCACTCAGTTGATCCAGCAGCAGAATACTTTGATGCAATTGCTAGTTCAGAACCAGGGCAACAACAACAACAATAACAACAACAACAACAACCCACCGCCAGTGGACAACCTAGCCCGTTTTCGAAGGTTACAACCGCCGGTGTTTTCCAGTAGCACCGAGCCTATAGTTGCTGATGATTGGCTCCGCCGTATTGGAAGGGAGTTGACCACCGCAGGTTGCACAGATGCTGAGAGGGTGCATTTTGCCGCACATCAATTGGATGGACCTGCAGCCTCATGGTGGGAGAATTACATAGTCACTTTCCCCGTAGCCAACGTCACTTGGGACCAGTTTCAACAAGCTTTCTGCACGGCCCATGTCTCAATTGGAGCTATGCAGATGAAGAAGCGGGAGTTCCGCAACCTACGTCAGGGGAACTGTACTGTGGCACAATACGTGGATGAGTTTAGCAAGTTATCTCGCTATGCCCCTAATGATGTGGCCACCGATGCTGCGAAGCAGGAGAAGTTTATGGAAGGGCTGAATGATGAGATGAGCATGTAGTTGATGGTAGCAACCTTCAACAACTACCAGGAGTTGGTAGATAAGGCTCTTATGATTGAAGGGAAGCAGCAGCAGATTGAGAGCCGCAAGAGAAAGTATGGACAAGGGAAGTATAACTCAGGAGCTCAGCAGAGGCCTCGCCTAACCCCGAACTCGGGAGGACTTGTTCATAAACAAGGAGGTCACAATCACACTATAGGAGGATCACATAACCACAATGGTTCTAAAAATGGGAACGGAACTAGCAATAATCAGAACCGCCGCAATCCAGCCACACCCACCAAAAGAGATCTAAGTCACGTTAGTTGCTTCAAGTGTGGGAAGACTGGACACTATGCCATGGAGTGCCCTGAAGGAAAGAATGGAAACGGAAATGGGAGCGCGGGGAAGAAGCCTAATCCATTCAACAAAGGACAAGTGAACCACGTTAACGTGGAGGAGGTTGCAGAGCAGCCGGACGCGGTAATAGGTAAGTTTTTGGTTAAGTCATTTACCGCTCTTTTACTTTTCAATACTGGTGCATCGCATTCATACATATCAAGGGGATTTGTGGATAAGTTTAAGCTACCAACCCAAACCCTTAGGACCCCTCTGTTAGTAAGCTCGCCCGGAGCAGAATACATGGCTAGCCGATGGTGCGACCAGGTACCCTTAACCATTGGCACACATGTTTTTCTGTCCGACCTAATTATCTTGGAGTCACAAGGATTGGATGTGATATTAGGTATGGACTGGATGTCAAAGTTTGGAGGGAGTATTGATTGTGCTAGTAAGACGGTTTACCTTACCACCCCGGAGGGAAAAAGGATTAAGTATGTGTCTAGGCATGTGCCTAGGAGGAGCCAAGTGAATGCCCTTACGGGAGTTGTTCAGGAGGAAGTACCTGTAGTGAAGGATTTTCCGGATGTTTTTCCAGAGGAGTTACCGGGCATGCCACCCGATAGAGACATTGAGTTTTTGATAGAGCTGTTGCCAGGAACAGGACCAATATCCGAGAGACCCTATCGTATGCCTGCAAATGACCTGGAGGAAATTAAGAAACAGATCAAGGAGTTACTGGAAAAAGGATACATTTGAAGAAGTTCATCACGTTGGGGAGCCCCTGTGCTTTTGGTGGAGAAGGACAAATCCCTAAGGATGGTTGTTGATTATCTAGCCTTGAATGAGGTGACGATTAAGAACAAGTACCCACTGCCGATGATCAACGATCTGTTTGATCAGTTGCAAGGAGCTAAGGTGTTTTCGAAGATCGATCTGTGATCAGGATACCATCAGTTGAAGATACGTGAGAAGGATATACCAAAGACATCATTCACGACGCGTTATGGATTATACGAGTACACGGTCATGTCATTTGGACTGACTAATGCCCCTGCTTATTTCATGAGCATGATGAACAAGGTGTTCATGGAGTACTTGGACAAGTTTGTTGTGGTGTTTATTGATGCTATTATGGTATACTCGAAGAACGAGGAGGAGCACAAGGAGCATTTGCGCTTAGTTCTCAAGAAACTCAGGGAACACCAGTTGTATGGTAAGTTTAGCAAATGCGAATTTTGGTTGAAGGAAGTCGGATTCCTTGGACATGTTATATCAGGAGAAGGTATAGCAGTAGACCCCAGCAAAATTCAGTCAGTCACTGAATGGTTGGTACCACCTCAGTTAGTGAGATCCGCAGTTTCCTTGGACTCGCAGGTTACTATCGGAGATTCATTGAGAACTTTTCCAAGATTGCAAAGCCAATGACTGAACTGTTAAAGAAGGATACTAAGTTTAAATGGACAGAAGATTCCGAGGCAAGTTTCCAGGAGTTGAAGGAACGGTTGACTACAACACCAGTGCTAAAACTGCCGAATATACATAAAGAATTCCAAGTGTATTGCGACGCCTCTCGCTTAGGACTTGGATGTGTACTTATGCAGGATGGAAGAGTTGTTTCGTATGCCTCACGACAACTAAAACCTCATGAGTTGAACTATGTCATGCATGATTTGGAGTTAGCAACCATAGTGCATGCATTGAAGACCTGGAGGCATTACCTTATTGGAAACCGATGTGATGTATACATGGACCATAAGAGTTTGAAGTACATCTTCACCCAGAAGGAACTGAACCTTAGACAGAGGAGATGGTTGGAGCTTATAAAAGATTATGATATGAAGCTACACTATCAACCAGGAAAGGCCAATGTTGTAGTAGACGCTTTGAGCAGGAAGAGTTATGCTAATATCCTTGAAAGTAAGGGACTGCCGAAGGAGTTAGCAGAAAATATCATGGAACTTCGATTGGAGATTGTCCCTAGAGGGTTTGTTGCAACAATGGAAGTCCAGTCGACATTGCTGGACAAGATTCAGGAAGCTCAGAAGGATGACAAGGAGATTGCCGAGATAAAGGAGAAGATGAGCAAAGGAAAGGCCAAAGGTTTTCGTGAAGACGAGCACGATACCTTATGGTTTGAGGATCGAGTTTATGTGCCCAATAACCAGGAGATCAGGAAGTTAATACTTCAAGAGGCTCATGACTCACCATACTCGATACACCCCGGAAACACCAAGATGTATCTAGATTTGAAGGAATGTTTCTGGTGGACCGGTATGAAAAAGGATATTGCCAAGTATGTAGCCGTATGTGATGTATGCCAGTGAGTGAAGGCAGAACATCAAAAGCCAGTAGGATTATTACAGCCTATGCCGATACCCGAATGGAAGTGGGATAAACTTGGCATGGATTTTATCACCGGATTGCCCAGGACTAAAGCAGGATATGATTCCATATGGGTAGTAGTTGATCGCTTGACCAAAGTGGCTCACTTCATCCCAGTGAAAACCACTTATACCAGTGCAAAGTTGGCCAAGATTTATATGTCCAGGATCGTATGTCTGCATGGAGTTCCGAGGACCATCGTATCAGATAGAGGAACAGAGTTTACTTAGAAGTTCTGGCATCAGTTACATCAGACTTTGGGAACAAGGTTAGAGTTCAGTACAACTTTTCACCTGCAGACAGATGGACAAACTGAGAGAGTGAACCAAATTTTGGAGGACATGTCGAGAGCCTGTGCGCTAGATTATGGATCTAGTTGGGATGACAATTTGCCTTACGCAGAGTTCTCGTACAACAATAGCTACCAAGCCAGTTTGAAGATGGCACCATTTGAAGCCCTGTATGGACGCAGGTGCAGAATACCTTTGATGTGGGACGAGGTAGGAGACCGACAGTTGTTTGGACCAGACTTGATCAAAGAGTGTGAGGAGAAGGTTAAATTGATTCGTGATAGACTGAAGATTGCTCAGTCCAGGCAGAAGAGTTATGCGGACTCCAAACGCAAAGAGGTAACCTATGAAATTGGAGATAGAGTATATCTGCGAGTATCTCCCTTGCAAGGAGTGAAACATTTTGGAGTTAAGGGGAAACTAGCTCCGAGATTTGTAGGACCGTATCGTGTTTTGGAACGGATGGGAGAAGTTGCCTACAAGTTGGAGTTACCCGAGGGATTGTCAGAAGTTCATGATATGTTCCATGTTTCACAGCTGAAGAAGTGTCATGCTGAGATGGCCGATATACCGTTAAGAGATATAGTATCCTTAGAGGCAATTCAGTTGGACAATGATTTGACTTACGAGGAAAAGCCAGTAAAGATTCTTGAGTTTGCCAGCAGAGTCGCTCGCAGTAAAGTTATCAAGTTTTGCAAAGTTTAGTGGAGCCACCATACTAAGGACGAAGCCACCTGGGAACGAGAGGATGATCTTCGCAAAGACCACCCACACCTATTTTCTAGCCAACCCGAATCTTGAGGGCGAGATTCATCTTAAGGGGGGTAGGTTTGTAACATCCCAAATTTTTCAATTTGGAATGTTATACATAGTCATCCATGCATATCATATTTTATTTGCTTTTCGTCTAGCGATCCTCAAAATCCTAAGCAACTCAAGGACCCTCGGAGAGAGTTGGGGATTTTCCCGGTTTTCAAATTTGATTTTATCAAATTTTGAAACGAGGATTTTGGTGTTAATTATTTTCTCTCCGAAATATTTCATACTAAAATATATGAGAGGAGATAATATGACTTCTCCAAAGATAATTGAAATATTGGAGGAAAAATATTAAAATCAAATATTTGTTTTATTTGGATTTTATTGCAATTTTGTTTGCATTAGAAAAATTGCACATTTTTCAAAATTGCATTTTAGGGCTAAGAAAATGCTCATCTCGTTCTAAATATTTTATTTAGATGGTGAAAATTTGTTTTGGCATTTTTAGATTTTTATTTATTTTTCTAGGATTTTATTTCTGTCGGCGGAATTATTAAAAAAAAGTTTCGCGCCTGACTGGGCCTAAGGCCCAGCCGAGCCAGGCCGCCGCCGCCGCCGCCTCCTGCGCACGCGCGCCACCGAGTTGCTCGGACCGGAGTCCGAGTCGGACTCCGCTTGCCGCCGCGCCTTGCCCCCTCCTCCAAGTCGCGCCGCCGCCCCGCCCTTTATATACGCCCGCCCCCGAGCCCCAACACCACACCGCCACCGGCGCCAACCCCGCCGCCGCAGCCGCCGCCGCCGCCCGCGCCGCCGCCGCTG
>NC_041386.1:501377462-501408025 GCF_002162155.2 Triticum dicoccoides | reverse complement strand
CCGCCGCTGCCCCCACCTCGCCGGAGCCCACTCGCCGGAGGTAGCCGCCGGACCCGCCGCCGGTTTTTTTAAAACCGTTCGGTTTTCTTTAGAAAACCCTAGTTCCGGTTTTTTCGGATTTGCCAGTTTTTTCCTCGGTTCCTAGAGTTAGCGGACGTTCGTCTGTACGTTCGTTTTAACGAACGGTTTTCGCCCGTTAGATCCAGCTAACGAACGCTCGTCCATTAGTCTATTCGTTAGTTTTCTTTTATCGGATTTATTCCGCGATTTTTCTGATCGTGATTTCTGATCCGATCTTAGTTTCTGTTTTTCTTTTCGCTCGTTAGTCAGAATCAGGCGATTCAAGCGCCTAGAGTTTCTTCTCGAAACCCTCTTTCCGTTTAACCAACTCAAATAAGTTTTTACTACTGTAAAATTTGACCTAGGTTCAGATTAGTAAATGAAGCTTCTTTCTTTCACCGTTTGAGTTTCGTTGCTCCGTTTGATTTGATTCTTTTTGCGAACCGGAGTTCTTAAGTTGAACCTTCTGGTCAACCCCTCTTATTTGAGTTTTACTCATGCTTCTTTGCTTGTTGCTTATGTAAGTTATTGTTTGTTTGTGATAGAACACCCGGAGTGTGAAGCGGGCTACTACGAGTCCCTAGGTTTCGCAGACCGTCAGCAAGGCAAGTAACACTTTGATCATATCGCTTTTATCACCCAGTTTTTATGCATTAGTTCCAATCCTCAAACATTGCATGATTAGGATATCATTAACATGTGGGTTGGGAAGTAGTTGTTGAGGTAGAACCTATTACCCTGTTACATTCAAACCCTTGGGAGTTACTTTACGCGTTGCTTATATTACTATGCTATGCTATGCTCGTAGACATGATTTGGGTTTGAGTGAAATCCATGACAGATGTGAGATTGTTAATTAATGGTTCAAACTTAAGGTGGCAACTTAAATTAACATCTAGGTGGATTGAGGCACCTGGAGTGCCCAGTGTTGCCTGTATTTTTTTGGAAATCCCGGATTACCCGTGTGATCTTCCTATGGACCGCCCCCCATGCTCAAAGGGAACCGGGATGATTCATGCTAGAAAACTTATGTGTGCAGCCACAAGCTATTATGGGCTCTAGCATAGTTGAGTAAGCTACGTGAAGCTCTTGAAGAGGCAGATCAGCAGGTAGTGGGATGTAGGTTTGGTATGGTCTGTCCGGAGTAAAGAGTTAATGTTTCTGAAAGACTATGTCTCGGTCATCCGTTTCCCAAACACCTTGTAGTGTGGGAAATCCAGCAGAGGCGATCAAGTCTCGTGGGGAAAAGTGCGCAAACCTCTGCAGAGTGTATAATCTAATCATGGTTAGCCGTGTCCCGGTTATGGACAATTCTTGAGTATCTAGTATTTGAGTTATCACATGTATCTCATCATTTATTAAATACTATTGTTGGGATGTTAATCACTTTAATCGGGATTGAGATGGAGGAACCTTCTCAATGATGTTTTAACTACCATGATAGTAAAATTAAAATCTATTTCTTTGTTGTAGGGAAAATTTGGCTTTTCGCAAGAACTATAACCATAAAGCTTTCCACCAGCCAAATATGCATGTAGTGATAGCATTATTTTGCTCTTGCTCTACTGTGTTATTTTGCCAGCATATTCCATGTGCTGACCCGTTTTCGGGCTGCAACGTATTATGTTGCAGACTTTTCAGACGAGGAGTATGGTCGTCAGGTCGTTGCCGTGCAGCTCAGTTATGCCGTTGGAGTTGATGGACTCACTTTATCTTCCAAGCCTTCTGCTGTTATTGTATTAGATGGCCTTATGACATATTATTGTATTAAGTTCTCGCTTGAAACATTTGATGTAATAAGTGTGTGATTGCCACTATGTTATAAATCCTTCGAGTACTGTGTGTGTCAGCATTACCGATCCAGGGATGACACTGAAGCACAGAGACTTGACCATCTGAGGTCGGGTCGCTACATTTCCATAGCCATTCCGAGATATATTGCCATGCAACTTCCATCATCATCATATACATGACTTGAGCATTTATTGTCATATTGCTTTGCACGATCGTAAGATAGCTAGCATGATGTTTTCATGGCTTGTCCATTTTTTGATGCCATTGCCATGCTAGATCATTGCACATCCCGATACACCGCCGGAGGCATTCATATAGAATCATATCTTTGTTCTAGTATCGAGTTGTAATATTGAGTTGTAAGTAAATAAAAGTGTGATGATCATCATTATTAAAGCATTGCCCCATGAAAAAAAATGAAAAAAAGAAAGAAAAAAAGAGGGGCCAAAGAAGCCTAAATAAAAAAAGGGGGCCAAAGAAGCCCGCAAAAAAAGAAAAAAAAGAGGGGGCAATGTTACTATCCTCTTACCACACTTGTGCTTCAAAGTAGCACCATGTTCTTCATATAGAGAGTCTCTTGAGTTATCACTTTCATATACTAGTGGGAATTTTCATTATAGAACTTGGCTTGTATATTCCAACGATGGGCTTCCTCAAATGCCCTAGGTCTTCATGAGCAAGCAAGTTGGATGCACAGCCACTTAGTTCTCAGTTTGAGCTTTCATACACTTATAGCTCTTAGTGCATCTGTTGCATGGCAATCCCTGCACCTCGCATTGACATCAATTGATGGGCATCTCCATAGCCATTGATTAGTCACGTCGATGTGAGACTTTCTTCCTTTTTGTCTTCTCCACACAACCTCCACCATCATATTCTATTCCACCTATAGTGCTATGTCCATGGCTCACACTCATGTATTGCGTGAAAGTTGAAAAGGTTTGAGAACGTCAAAAGTATGAAACAATTGATTGGCTTGTCATCGGGGTTGTGCATGATTTGAATATTTTGTGTGGTGAAGATGGAGCATAGCCAGACCATATGATTTTGTAGGGATAACTTTCTTTGGCCATGTTATTTTGAAAAGACATGATTGCTTTATTAGTATGCATGAATTATTATTGTCTTAATGTCAAATGATAGACTATTGCTTTGAATCACTCGTGTCTTAATATTCATGCCATGATTAGATTACATGATCAAGATTATGCTAGGTAGCATTCCACATCAAAAAATTTCTTTTTTTTGATTTACCTACTCGAGGACGAGCAGAAATTAAGCTTGGGGAAGCTGATACGTCTCCGTCGTATCTATAATTTTTGATTGTTCCATGCCAATATTATACAATTTTCATATATTTTGGCAACTTTTTATACTATTTCTGGGACTAACATATTGATCCAGTGCCCAGTGCGAGTTCCTGTTTGTTGCATGTTTTTTGTCTTGTAGAAAATCCATATCAAACGGAGTCCAAACAGGATAAAAACTGACAGAGATTTTTTTGGAATATATGTGGTTTTTGGGAAGAAGAATCAACGCAAGAAGCTGCCTGAGGGGGCCACGAGGCAGGGGGCGCCCCAGGCGGTTAGACGCTTCCTGGGCCCTCGTGGCCACCCCATAATGCGGTTCATTCCCTTCTTTCGCCACAAGAAAGCCAATATCTGGATAAAAATCGTGTCCAAAATTCAGCCCAATCGGAGTTAT
This sequence comes from Triticum dicoccoides, assembly GCF_002162155.2. Classification (NCBI taxonomy): domain Eukaryota; kingdom Viridiplantae; phylum Streptophyta; class Magnoliopsida; order Poales; family Poaceae; genus Triticum; species Triticum dicoccoides. The sequence goes on along the minus strand of NC_041386.1, from coordinate 501,404,467 downwards.
GGATCTCCAGGAATTTAAGAAATGATGAAAGGGCAAAATCTAGGAATGCAGAAATAGAGAGAGACAGAGAGACAGATCCAATCTCGGAGGGGCTCTCACCCCTCCCATGCCATGGAGGCCATGGACTAGAGGGTAAACCCTTCTCCCATCAAGGGGGAAGGTCAAGGAAGAAGAAGAAGACGGGGGGCCCTCTCCCCCTCTCGTCCGGTGGTGCTGGAACGCCGCCGGGGCCATCATCATCAACGCCATCTACACCAACAACTTCACCGCCGTCATCACTAACTCTTCCCCCCTCTATACAGCGGTGTAACCCCTCTTTTACCCGCTGTAATCTCTACATAAACATGGTGCTCAATGCGATATATTATTTCCCAATGATGTATGGCTATCCTATGATGTTTGAGTAGTTCCATTTTGTCCTATGGGTTAATTGATGATCGTGATTGGTTTGAGTTGCATGTTTTATTATTGGTGCTGTCCTATGGTACTCTCCGTGTCACGCAAGTGTGAGGGATCCCACTGTAGGGTTTGCAATATGTTCATGATTTGCTTATGGTGGGTGGCATGAGTGATAGAAACACAGACCCGAGTAAGTAGGCTGTTTGCGTATGGGAATAAAGAGGACTTGATGCCTTATAATGCTATGGTTGGGTTTTACCTTAATGATCTTTAGTAGTTGCGGATGCTTGCTAGAGTTCCAATCATAAGTGCATATGATCCAAGAAGAGAAAGTATGTTAGCTTATGCCTCTCCCTCAAATAAAATTGCAATAATGATTACCGGTCTAGTTATCGATTGCCTAGGGACAAATAACTTTCTCGTGACAAAAAGCTCTCTACTGAAACTAATTTAGTTGTGTCTTTATCTAAACAGCCCCTACTTTTTATTTACACGCTCTTTATTATCTTGCAAACCTATCCAACAACACCTACAAAGTACTTCTAGTTTCATACATGTTCTAGGTAAAGCGAACATTAAGCGTGCGTAGAGTTGTATCGGTGGTCAATAGAACTTGAGGGAATATTTGTTCTACCTTTAGCTCCTCGTTGGGTTCAACACTCTTACTTATTGAAAGAGGCTACAATTGATCCCCTATACTTGTGGGTTATCAGCCACCAGCGGTGCCGGCCTCCCTGGCGAGCTGCCTCCACGCCCTGGCGGCGATATAGTCCAGCTCCGCCTGGGTGGTGTCCTAAATGAGCAGCGACTCTTCGCGGACGTACTTCTCCGACAAGGTGTTGAAGAACTTCTGCACTTGATCCGCCTCCAGCTCGACCCAATTTGGGTCAAGGCCGTGCACATTACAGTCCGGCATTATGGCGACGATGTCGGTTTGGCGGGAGTTGTTGCTCAGTGGGACCACCCCCGCCGGCAACCCAAACAGGGGCCCCTTGGCGAACTTGCCGGCCTTCGTGAACTTGTCGGTCCTCTCAGCCCTGCCGTCGTGGTTCACATCAAGCTGAAAAAGCCGTTGCCAGAAGTGGGCGTGCCCCATCACCGTGAAGTTGTGGTTCAGGCCGGGGCGGAGCCACATGACGTCAGCCGCATTCTTGAAGAGCCAGGCCGGCCTCCCCTTGTTGTGCAGTGGAGCGATGCGGCGGCGGATGAAATATGCCCCAATCATTTCCAGGGTGAGACCAGCAATGGTGAGGTGATGGATTCTGGTGATGGTGACCGTGAGCTTCCCATCCTGGGTGTCGACATCGCCCCAGTCATCTCTGTGAACCGGCGGCGCCTGGCGAACCTGACAAAATTCCTGTTGGTCCTCCTCCTCAATCTAGCACCACCGGCTCCGCCACTCCTCCCACCTGTCCTTCTGAGCGCCCTCTGGATACGTCACCTTCTCCAAGGTCCTTGGTATCCAGGCGACACAACCGGAAATGGCGCCTCCCCTCTGGATCCGAGGATAGAAGTAGTGGCGGAAAAGCACCGTGTTGGGATGCACTCTGGCGAAGCCCTCGCAGAGATGGGCGAAAAGGGCCATGCATGCCACGGCATTTGGTGTGAAATCCAGAAGGTGGAAGCCATAGGTGTGCATGACATCGTTGAAGAAATCAGAGAAAGGGGGCAGAGGCCGCAGGAAAAGTAGTCGACAAAAAATGGGTACCGATTCGGGCCGGCCTTGGCGAAATCGGCGGGGATGATGCGCGTGGCCGGATGCCCCATCGTCTCTCCCCCATCGTCTCCCCCCCTTCTTGCACCCCCACACGGGCTTGAAGTTGTCTCAGAGGTCGACCATGGAGGGAAAGTAGGCGAGCTGCATCCGCTGCGGTACCGACTCACTCTCCGGCGGCTCTGTCCCCTCGGCGTCCTTGGCCACTCATTTGCCTTTGCTGGTTTTGGGTGCCATGGCAGCTGCGAGAGTTGAAGGAGGAAGGGAAGTGAAAACACGACGGCGGCGTGCGAGAGAAAGAGCTTGAGGAGGAAGAAAGAGGGGGCGGCAGTTCCGAGATTGGAGAAGGCACAGAGGGTAAATGAGCAGCGCGCCCGCGGTTATTCCTTTTTACGGGGAAGGCGCGGGCCGCCTCTTTACCATCTACAGCGATGTGACGCATGCATGCGGAAACCGCCCCATGCATGATCCCCACGTCACACATGACACCCCCACTTCGCACGTTCAACGCGAGTCGTGGGGAAGCACAGCGGACGGAAAAGTTACTGCAGTAAAAATCCGCCCCACCTGCCCGCGCACCTTTCTAGGCCTGGCCCAACAATGTGTCGCGCTTATGTGTGGCCCAGGCTGGGGGCTACTTTCAGTGTACAAAAGTATAGGCTCTCCTTTTGCACCCCTTTATTTGTGCACGGGCAGTCAGAGCCGCGCCCCACGGCCGCACTAAGCAGGGCAGAGGAGGTATGTCGGAGCGCAAGACAGCCAGAGCAACGCCAAGACCAGGGGTGCAAAGAGAGCAAGAGGGCGAGGTGGACTCCCCCGGCAAGAATCATGCCGGGGTGGCTTCCGCAGCCCCGGCAAGATCCTTGCCGGGGCAACTTGCCTGACGCCAGCAGAGCACGCCACCCATGAGCCCATGGGTTTTTGACGCCATCGGCAACATCAAAACCAAGGCTCGGGAGGCACCTCCATGGTGGCATGCAGATCTTTGTAGAGATCATAAATACGCAAGATGGGATGAGAACCAGAAGACGACGATCCTTGGCGAGATCCTTGCCAAGGAAATCCACGAGACCCTGGCAAGATCCTTGCCGGGGACGACTGCGGTGCCACGGCAAGACCCTTGCCATGCCCTCGGCAAGACCCTTGCCGAGGACGTCCGCGGGGCCGCAGCCAGGCCCACGTCTGCCAAGACTCCATTGCCGCTCCCATGCAGCTGCTAGCTCAACCAGTTGGGCAGGCGTCTGCGTGGCAGCGTGCGGCCTCCACACCGACTCAGCAAGCACCTGCGTGGTGGCATGCAAATCTTCATGAAGGCTCCGCTGTCACGCCAGCCTAGCAGCCAGCCAACGTGGCGCTACAACGCCTCGTCAGCTCGGACGCGCGTCAGAGTCAGGCGAGGCGGTGACGGCTAGGAAGAGCTTCCTTGCCGTCCCCGATAAAGCAAGAGGGGCACATCGGCAGTGCATTAAATGCGTTTGTCCGATGGTGCCAGAGGATAGACTTAGCCGCGATGCACCTTTCCACTTCTTGTGTGCCACTGTGGCGACCCCTTTTGACTATAAAAGGAGGCCTGAGGCGTACTGGAGGGGGATTCGGATCTTTGGAACTGGGAGACACCATAGCTAGTTCAAGAACTCAAGAACACTAGAATATACATCAAAGAAGGACTAGGGTATTACGCGTCTCCGCGGCCCGAACCTGGGTAAACGATCCTTGTGCTGACCGCCAGACCCGCTCTTTGCACAACCCCGTGCCTGCCAACCGTAGAAGGGATCCCAGTGACCCCATAGGTGTCGTTTCCCATCGACATACGTATCTCCGTATTTGAGCGCTCACCGGTCGCACACAAGCTCATTTTGCCGAGCGTGTGTGCCAGGAGGGCATATCCCCGATGGTTTATGGGTCGTGTGGGAAGAACCCCCTATCGCCGTCACTCACTAGGCGACGGTTCCAAATGCCATCACGGAAAAGGGTTAAAAACCGTTTGTATAGCACCGATGCGTAGCAGTTTTATATGTAAAACTAGGTGGTAAATTGTAGCAACAATGTAATTAGCATAGTCAGCATACCAAGGAGTGTTGTGGGCAACATTTATTGCAGCTAACTGTTCATCAGGAAAACTATCATCAATAGGTAGTGGGTCATCAGGCACATTTTCAAGCCTAGAAAAGTTATCAGCTACGGGGTTCTCAACTCCTTTTCTATCAGTGATATGTAAATCAAATTCTTGTAGCAGGAGAACCCAATGAATAAGTCTAGGTTTAGCATCTTTCTTTTCCATAAGATATTTAATAGCAACATGATTGGTGTGAACAATTACTTTTGAATCAACAATATAAGATCTAAATTTATCACAAGCAAACACCACTACTAAGAATTCTTTTTCGGTAGTAGCATATTTCGTTGAGCACTGTCTAGAGTTTTACTAGCATAATGAATAACATTCGGTTTCTTATCAACTCTTTTTCCTAGAACAACACCAACAACATAATCACTAGCATCACACATAATTTTGAAAGGCAAGTTCCAATCAGGTGGTTGAACAATAGGTGAAGAAATTGTTGGAAATATGCCCTAGAGGCAATAATAAAATGATTATTATATTTCCTTGTTCATGATAATTGTCTATTATTCATGCTATAATTGTATTATCCGGAAATCGTAATACATGTGTGAATACATAGACCACAATGTGTCCCTAGTGAGCCTCTAGTTGACTAGCTCGCTGATCAACAGATAGTCATGGTTCCTGGCTATGGACATGGGGATGTCATTGATAACGGGATCACATCATTAGGAGAATGATGTGATGGACAAGACCCAAACCTAAGCATAGCACAAAGATCGTGTAGTTCGTTTGCTGTAGCTTTTCTCGATGTGAAGTATCATTTCCTTAGACCATGAGATTGTGCAACTCCCGGATACCGTAGGAGTACCTTGGGTGTGCCAAACGTCACAACGTAACTGGGTGACTATAAAGGTACATTACAGGTATCTCCGAAAGTGTCTGTTGGGTTGGCACGAATCGAGACTGGGATTTGTCACTCCGTATGACGGAGAGGTATCTCTGGGCCCACTCGGTAATGCATCATCATAATGAGCTCAATGTGATTAAGTGGTTGATCACAGGATCATGCATTACGGTACGAGTAAAGTGACTTGCCGGTAACGAGACTGAACAAGGTATTGGGATACCGACGATCGGGTCTCAGGCAAGTAACGTACCGATTGACAAAGGGAATTGAGTATGGGATTAATTAGGTCCTCGACATCATGGTTCATCCAATGAGATCATCAAGGAGCATGTGGGAGCCAACATGGGTATCCAGATCCCGCTGTTGGTTATTGACCAGAGAGTCGTCTCGATCATGTCTACTTGTCTCCCGAAGCCGTAGGGTCTACACACTTAAGGTTCGGTGACGCTAGGGTTGTATAGATATGAGTATGCAGTAATCCGAAAGTTGTTCGGAGTCCCGGATGAGATCCTGGATGTCATGAGGAGTTCCGTAATTGTCCGGAGGTGGAGAATTATATATAGGAAGTGTAGTTTCAGCCATCGGGAAAGTTTCGGGGTCACCGGTATTGTACCGGGACCACCGGATGGGTCCCGGGGGTCCACCGGGTGGGGCCACCCATCCCGGAGGGCCCCATGGGCTGAAGTGGGGAGGGGAACCAGCCCATAGTGGGCTGGTGCGCCCCCCCCTTGGGCCCCCCATGCGCCTAGGGTTGGGAACCCTAGGGGAGGAGGCGCCTCCACTTGCCTTGGGGGGTACTCCACCCCTTGGCCGCTGCCCCCCTAGGAGATCCCATCTCCTAGGGCCGGCGCACCCCCTAGGGGGCCTATATAAAGGAGGGGGGAGGGAGGGCGGCAACACCTCAAGCCTTGGCGCCTCCCTCTCCCCTGCTACACCTCTCCCTCTCACAGAAGCTCGGTGAAGCCCTGCTGCGATCAGTGCTGCATCCACCACCACGCCGTCGTGCTGTTGGATCTTCATCAACCTCTCCTTCCCCCTTGCTAGATCAAGAAGGAGGAGACGTCATCCGCTCCGTACGTGTGTTGAACGCGGAGGTGCCGTCCGTTCGGCACTTGGTCATCGGTGATTTGGATCACGGCGAGTACGACTCCATCATCCCTGTTCTCTTGAACGCTTCCACTCGCGATCTACAAGGGTATGTAGATGCACTCTCCCCTCGTTGCTAGTTGACTCCATAGATTGATCTTGGTGAAACGTAGGAAATTTTTTTGTTTCTGCAATGTTCCCCAACAGAAATTAAGGCTTTCTTGAGTATTTCAAAAGCTTCTAAACAATCATCATCAAAAACAAAAGGAATGACTTTTTGCAAAAGATTCGTAAGAGGCTTAGAAATTTTAGAAAAGTCTTTGATATATCTCCTATAGAAACCAACGTGACCTAGAAAACTACGAATACCTTTGATATCTTTAGGACATGTCATTTTATCAATTGCATCAACCATAGCTTTGTCCACTTCAATACCTCTTTCAGAAATTTTATGGCCCAAGACAATACCTTCAATAACCATAAAGTGGCACTTTTCCCAATTCAAGACAAGGCTTGTTTGTTCACATCTCTGCAAAAGTCGATCAAGATTGCTTAAACAATCATCAAAAGACTTCCCATAAATAGAGAAATCATCCATGAAAACAACAACATTCTTTTCACAAAAGTCAGAGAATATAGCAGTTATGCATCTTTGAAAGGCAGCATGTGCATTGCATAAACCAAAAGGCATATGTCTATAAGCATAAGTTCCAAAGGGACAAGTAAAAGTGGTCTTTTCTTGATCAGGTTGAGAAACAGGTATTTGTGAAAAACCAGAATATCTGTCAAGGAAGCAAAAATGTGTGTGTTTAGATAACAGTTCTAGCATTTGATCAATAAAAGGCAGAGGGTAATGATCTTTTCTAGTTGCTTTGTTTAATTTTCTAAAATCAATTACCATTCTATAACCTGTAACAATTCTTTGTGGAATAAGTTCATTCTTATCATTAGGAACAACAGTAATACCTCCCTTTTTAGGGACACAATGAACAGGACTAACCCATCTTCTATCAACTATATGATAGATTATACCTGCTTCCAGATGTTTTAAGATTTCCGTTCTTACCACTTCCTTCATTTTTGGACTTAACCGATGTTGGTGATCAACAACGGGTTTAGCATCAGGTTCCATATTAATTTTGTGTTGACATAGAGTGGGACTAATGCCCTTTAAATCATCAAGAGTATATCCAATAGCAGCTCGGTGCTTCCTTAGAACTTTCAATAATCTTTCTTCTTCATGTTCTGAAAGGTTAGCACCAATAATAACAGGATATATCTTCTTTTCATCAAGATAAGCATATTTCAAAGTGTCTGGCAATTGTTTTAATTCAAACACAGGATCACCATTAGGTGGAGGAGGGCCTACTAGAGTTCCAATAGGCAAATTGTGCTTAAGCAACGTTGTTCAAAGAAAATCTTATCTATTTCATTTCTTTCATGCATATGTAAATCATTTTCATGGTCTAGCAAATGTTGTTCTAGTGGATCAGTAGGAGGCACAGCAATAGAAGCAAGTCCAATTAATTCACCCTTAATGGGCAATTCTTTTTCATGAAGTTTTCTACTAAACTTGGAAAAATTAAACTCATGAGACTCATCACCAAAACTAACACCGATAGTTTGTTTCTCACAGTCTATCTTAGCATTAACGGTGTTCAAGAAAGGTCTACCGAAGATTATGGGACAAAAATCATCTTGTGCGGAACCGTGAACAAGAAAATCAGTAAGGTACTTTATTTTCCCACACAAGACTTCAACATCTCTAACAATCCCAATTGGTGATATAGTGTCTCTATTAGCAAGTTTGATAGTAACATCTATGTCTTCTATCTCAGCGGGTGCTATGTCATTCATAATTTCTTGATATAAGGAATAAGGAATAGCACTCACACTAGCACCTACGTCACATAACCCATGATAACGGTGATCTCCTATTTTAACTGAGACAATGGGCATGCCAACAATAGGTTCGTGTTTATCCTTTTTATCAGGTTTGGCAATTCCAGCAGCTTCTTCATAGAAGTAAATAACATGCCCATCGACATCTTCTTCCAAGAGATCTTTAACCATAGCAATACTAGGTTCTACTTTAATTTGTTCATCAGGTTTAGGTGTTCTAATATAACTTTTGTTGACCACAGTTGAAACTTTAGCATGTTCCTTTATCCTAACAGGGAAAGGTGGTTTATCAATATAAGTAGTAGGAACAACTGGGTCTACGTTATAAATTATTGTTTCTTCTTAACTGGTACTAGTTCTTTAATTTCTTCTTTAATAGGTGGGTGATATTTAAACCACTTCTCTTTAGGGAGATCAACATGAGTAGCAAATGATTCACAAAAGGAGGCTACTATCTCAGAGTCAAGTCCATATTTAGTGCTAAACTTTTGAAAAGCATCGGTATTCATGAAAGATTTAACACAATCATACTTAAGATTAATACCTGACTCTTTACCTTCGTCGAGTTCCCAATCTTCAGAGTTGCGTTTAATTCTCTCCAAAAGATCCCACCAGAATTCAATAGTTTTGTTCCTAAAAGAATCGGCACAAGAAATATCAAGCATGGTTTGATCATTAAGAGAAAGCCGAGCATAAAAATTCTGGATAATAATTTCTCTTGAGAGCTCATGATTGGGGCATGAATGTAACATTGACTTCAGCCTCCCCCAAGCTAGAGCGATACTTTCTCCTTCACGAGGCTAGAAATTATATATATAATTCCGCTCACGATGAACTAGATGCATAGGATAAATTCTTTGATGGAACTCCAATTTCAATCGATTCCAATTCCAGGATCCAATATCATCGCATAGCCTATACCATGCCACTGATTTTCCCTTCAAAGATAAAGGGGAAACCTTCTTCATAACTTGATCTCCGGGTAAACCTGCAAGCTTGAACAATCCACAAATTTGTTCTACATATATCAAGTGCATATCAGGATGTTCGGTTTCGTCTCCTGCATAAGGATTAGCTAGCATTTGTTCTATCATACCCGAAGGAATTTCATATTCAATATTTTCAGTAGGTGCAGTAGGTTGAGGGGTAGCTAATTGTGGTTCCGGTCGAGGTGAAGATACCCCAAACAAACCCCTCAAAGGATTGTTTTCCATAGTCACAAGTGACAATAAATTTCAGCACACTATATAAATTTTTCCTTACCAGAGGTGCTTCACTCCCCGGCAATGGCGCCTGAAAATAGCCTTGATGACCCACAAGTATAGGGTGTCAATTGTAGCTCTTTTCGATAAGTAAGAGTGTCGAAACCAACGAGGAGCAAAAGGAAATGACAAGTGGTTTTCAGCAAGGTAATGTCTGCAAGTGTTGAAATTGTAAGTAACAGAGTAGTTTTGATACCAAGATAATTTGTAACGAGCAAGTAACGATAGTAGTATCAAAAGTGCAGCAAGGTAGACCAATCCTTTTGATTCAAAGGATAGGCCAAAACGGTTTCTTATGATAAGTAAAGCGTTCTTGAGGGTACACGGGGTTTTCATCTAGTCACTTTCACCATGTTGGTTTGATTTGTGTTTGCTACTTTGATAATTTGATATGTGGGTGGACCGGTTCTTAGGTGTTTTTCTTACTTGAACAAACCTCCTACTTATGATTAACCCTCCCGGAAGCATCCGCAACTACGAGAAAAGTATTAAGAATAAAGTCTAACCATAGCATTAAACTTTTGGATCCAATCGGTCCCTTACGGAATAGCGCATAAACCGGGGTTTACGCTTCTGTCACTCTCGCAACCCATCATATAATTGCTACTCCACAATGCATTCCCTTAGGCCCAAATACGGTGAAGTGTCATGTGGTCGACGGTCACATGACACCACTAAAGGAATCACAGCATACATACTATCAAAATATCGAACATATCAATTTCACATGATTACTTGCAGCGTGATTTCTCCCGTGACCTCAAGAACAAAAGTAACTACTCACAAATGATAATCATGCTCAAGATCATAGGGGTATTAAATAGCATATTGGATATGAACATATAATCTTCCACCAAATAAACCATATAGTAATCAACTACAAGATGTAATCAACACTACTAGTCACCCACAAGCACCAATCTATAGTTCCGGTAAAAAGAATGAACTCAAGAGATGAACTAGGGTTTGAGATGAGATGGTGTTGTTGAAGATGTTGATGGAGATGGCCCTCCCCAAGATGGGAGAGTTGTTGGTGATGATGATGACGATGATTTCCCCCTCCGGGAGGGAAGTTCCCATGGCGGAATCGCTCCGCCGGAGGGCAAAAGTGCTCCTGCCCAAGTTCCGCCTCGAGACGGCGGCGCTCCGTCCCAAAAGTCCTCTCCTTATTTTTTCTAGGTCAAAATGACTTATATACCATAAGATGGGCAACGGAGGTGGGCCTGGGTGAGCACAACCCACCAGGGCGCGCCTGGGCTCCCTGGCGCGCCCAAGTGGGTTGTGCCCACCTGGTGGGCCCCCTCTAGTACTTATTTGCTCCAATATTCTTCATATATTCCATAAAAATTCTCCATGAAGTTTTAGATTTGTTTGGAGTTGTGCAGAATAGGTAGCCTGACGTAGCTTTTCCAGGTCCAGATTTCCAGCTGCCGGAATTCTCCCTCTTTGTGTATACCTTGCATATTATGAGAGAAAAGGCATTAGAATTACTCCAAAAAGCATTATTATGGATAAAAACATCATAAATAACAGTAAGAAAACATGATGCAAAATGGACGTATCACTCCACAACACTCAACTCTCTCACACAAATTTGGCTATGGTGGAAGAAGGATTTGAGTGGAAAGCAACTTGGGGAAGGCTAGAGATCAAGGTTCGAATGGTAGGAATGGAATGTCTTGATCTCAACACATGAGTAGGTGGTTCTCTATCAGAGAATGAATGGTGGAAGTGTAGGCACGTTCTGATGGCTCTCTTACTAAGTAAGACGGGGTGGAGGGATATATATAGCCTCTACACAAAATCAAATTGTTACACACTTTTGACCCAACTCGGTGCCGCCGATCAAAAATGCCAGTGGCACCGATGTGTGTAAAAGATATGAATGTTAGGAATCTTGATGGGATTGTCTGGAACATCTCAGAGGGACCATGTGCAATGGCTAGGGCAAACCTCGTCTCGGTGGCATCGATTGCATCAATTCAGTGAGACCGAAGTGAAGCAATAAGGCAACAGAGAGTTGGCAAGCCATCTCATTGGTATCGGTTGCATCAACTCAGTGAGACCAAAGTGAAGCAATAAGTAACAGAGAGTTAGCAAGGCCATCTCGGTGGGACCGAGATCCATATCAATGGATCTGATTTGTTAGGGTTTGGCAGTGGCTAAGTCCAGATGAACTCGGTGGCTCCGGATAGGAAATTTCGGTGGGGCCGAGTTGGAATGTAGGGTTTGGACATATTTGGATAGAAAAAGTGGTTGAGGGTTGATACTTCCATTTTGCATCATGTTTTCCTACTATTATTTATGGTGTTTTTAATCAATATAACACTTGTTTTGAGTAATTCTAATGCATTTTCTATCATAATATGCAAGGTTTACACAAAGAGGGAGAATACCGGCAGCTGGAATTCTGGACCTGAAAAAGCTATGTGAGAGATACCTATTCTGCACATCTCCAAATGAGCTGGAATTTTACGAAGATTTATTTTGGAATATATAAAAATTATTGGAGAAAAGAAATATTAGAGGGAGCCACCTAGGTGCCCACTAGGCACCAGGGTGCGCCTACCTCCCTAACGCGCCCTGGTGGGTAGTGGGGCCCCTGGCCAGCCTCCGGTGCCCATCTTTTGGTATATAAGCCCATTTTCCCTCAAATAGGCGATAAACCTGGACTAGAGTCTTGTGTGGTTAGTTAGGTTGTCGCCGACAGCCTCACCAGACTTCCGCTTGAAGGTTGCCGAGATACATGATGTGTATATGGTGGTAAGTGGTGAGAGCGTGTGTGAAGAAGTACATCCCTGCAAGGTAATGATCTATTCGAATAGCCGCGTCCTCATATATGGACTACTTGGAAACTTGTATGGTACATAGAAAACTTGAAGTAGATACTCTAAAATGCTCAAGATAAGTGTGAGTGTTATGGATGACCTTCTTGTAGGGAGACGGGAAAGAATCCATAGTGGTGTATTATTGTGATGATTAGTGGACTCATGTGCGCTTTCTCACCTCAAAGAAATTACTGCTAGTCCTAGTACAGGATAGCCATTGAGTCAAAGCTGGCTTGCTGCAGCTAAACCCAATAGTACCCTTCTTGATATTAATGCATGTATGATAGGATCTGATGTAATTCTTGCTGAGTACCTTTGTACTCACATTTTCTTAATTTATGTTTTGCAGAGGAGACTTTTGTCTTACTAGTAGTTCCGTGTGGACTTCGACGAGTAGCTTGTTACCTCAGCTACGATCTTGTACCCTTGGGAGGGTCTATAGATAGTCAGGCTTCTAGCCTTGTTGCTTTCTTTTTAGTTGTCTGTACTCAGACAATGTTTTATGCTTCTGCTTGATTTGTACGACTTTGTGTGAAGGGTCATGTGACCCGCTAGTTGTAACAAATGTTATGTTGGCTCTTCCAAGCCTTTATCTTTATATGAGTTGTTGAGTTATGTTGTGATGCCATGTTGTACAACACATACTTGCATGTTATGCGTACATGTAATGTGTATTGCTATGTGTGGGGTTCGACACTTAGTTATTTGCATTTGGTGGCCTTTCTTATGGGGAAATGCTCCCTAGTGCTTCCACTAGGCCATAGTAGTACGCTACTTATCTAGAACACTTGGATTGCCCGACATGTATCCTTCTTTCTTCCTTTATGTTCTTGTAGCTTGCTACGACTTGGGTTCATACGTTGATGACCGACACGTTCATTGCTGGGTTACATATGCCTGTCTTGTACCACTGTGCCACCTTAGTTCATGACTAACCATGTCGACCCGGGTTCTCTGTCATATGGATGCTAGCGACACAATCATATATGCGAGGCAAAAGGCGCAAATGGTCCCGCCAAGGTAAGGCTGCAGCTGTGGGAATACCGTGCGTGAGGCCGCAAATTGATATGATGTGTTATATGCTAGATCGGTGTGACTTAGGATCGGGGTCCCGACAGCTTTGGTATCTGATACGTCTCCAATGTATCTATAATTTTTGATTGTTCCCTGCTATTATATTATCAATCTTGGATGTTTTATATACATTTAGAAGCAACTTTATATCATTTTTTGGGACTAACCTATTAACTTAGTGCCCAGTGACAGTTGTTGTTTTTGCTTGTTTTTGACTTTAAAGAATATTAGTACCAAACGAAGTCCAAATGCCACGAAGCTTTTTGGAGATTTTTTTTAGCGATGAGAGACTCTGGAAGCTTCTGGAGGCCTCGAGAAGACGAATGGAGTGGCCCAATAGGCACCAGGGCTCGCGAGGGGCCTCTAGCGCACCCTAATGGGTAGTGGAGCCCACAAGCCCCCGTTTGACCTACCTCCTCCTCTCTAAATACCCTAAAATCCCAAAACCTACCAGGGAGTCCACGAAATACATTTTCCGCCACCACAAGTTCCAGAACCACGAGATCCCATCTAGGGGCCTTTTCCGGCAATCTGCTAGAGGGGGAAACGATCACGGAGGGTTCTTCATCAAACTTGCTGCCCCTCGGATGATGTGTGAGTAGCTTACCACAGACCTACGGGTCCATAGTTAGTAGCTAGATGGCTTCTTCTCTCTTTTTTATCTTCAATACAATGTTCTCCTCAGTGTTCTTGGAGATCTATTTGATGTAATGACTTTTTGCGGTGTGTTCATTGGGATCCATGGAATTGTGAGTTTATGATCAGATCTATCCATGAATATTATTTGAGTTTTCTCTGAACTCTTTTATGCATGATTGTTATTGCCTCGTATTTCTTCTCCGTTTTTTTGGTTTGGTTTGGCCAACTAGATTGATTTATCTTGCCATGGGAAGGGGTGCTTTGTGATGGGTTTGATCTTGTGGTGCTCAATCTCAGTGACAGAAAGAGACATGACACACATGTATCATTGCTATTAAGGGTAACAAGACAGTATTTATTTCATCTGTGAGTTTATCTTGTCTACATCATGTCATCTTCCTTAAGGCATTACTCCGTTCTTTCATGAACTTAATACACTAGATGCATGCTGGATAGCGGTCGATGTGTGGAGTAATAGTAGTGGATGCCGAATCGTTTTGGTCTACTAATCTTGGACGTGATGCCTATATACATGATCATTGCCTTGGATATTGTCATAATTATTTGCTTTTCTATCAATTGCCCAACAGTAATTTGTTTACCCACCGTATTCTATTTTCTCGAGAGAAGCCTCTAGTGAAAACTATGGCCGTTGGGTGTATTTTCTATCATATGTTAAAACCAAAAATACCTTGCTGCAATTTTATTTTATTTATTTTATTTTGTGTTGTTGTTAGATCTATCTATCAAAACCTATACAATTTAATCTTGCTCATAACCGTTGAGGGATTGACAACCCTTCTACACGTTGGGTTGCAAGTATTTGCCATTTGTGTGCAGGTGCTCTTTACATAATGTTGCTTGGTTCTCCTACTAGATTGATAACCTTGGTTTCATAACTGAGGGAAATACTTATCTCTACTGTACTGTATCATCCTCTCCTCTTTGAGTAAGTCCCAACGCAACTCACAAGTAGCAGGAAGAATTTCTGGCGCCATTGCCGTGGAGACATCATCAACATCTATCAAGTACCTACGCATAAAGTTTTATCTCCTTGCATTTACTTTATTTCCATTTGCCTCTCGTTTTCATCTCCCCCACTTCATTTTTTTACAAAAATACAAAAATATTTTCCGTTTGCCTTTTACTTGTTTGCTTTCTGTGTGTTATCTTGCTTGCTCTGGTTATCATGTCTAAATCTGAAAAGGGTAGTGATGTTTCCGCCACTAGTGCAAACTCTTTGGATGATCCGTCTGTATTGGAACTCATGCAAAATAAAGAAAATTTTCATGAGGTTGCTAAAGAAAAAATTGATGATTTTGTTAATGATGATACGCATGAGAAAGAAACTATTATCATGCATACTAAAAAAACTGCATAGGTAGCGGTAATATTATTGGAAAAGGTGTTATCCAAGATTTCCTTACTTGTGCTGGTACGTTACCTATGCTAGGAGGGCCAATCCTTAATAAAATGTCTAGTCTTGCGGATGGAATATCTTTGCTTATAGTTGAACTTTAAAGGCAATCTGTTCACATGCATCCTTCCATACAAAGGATCCTTCTAGAATTCTCTAATATTCATGACCCTTCCGTTAAGCGTGTTACCACTATATTTATAGCTTATGAATTTGGCAATATTATGAAAGAAGCACATGAAATATTTTCTCATTACAATATAAATTGTGGTTGCCCCTCTATAGAGGAGATCCTTTTTAATCAAGAAGAGATAAGGAGACTACAATCTCCAGATTATGCTGCTTACAATGAAAATCTAAGGAAAAAGGTTCCCCCATCTGTTTTGATTAATAAAATTTCTGAATAAAATGATAACTATGTTATACAAAATAATGGACTAGGACATGTTCTTAAGAAAAGGCTTAGGGAGCATAATCAAAGGAACGTTTATAATGAAGAGATAGTTATCACATATAAAGGGCCAAGGGAAGAACCTCCTCCCAAAGTTGAACTTATAGATCCATACCCAATTAAATTTAGCCCTTTTGATTATTTTTGCTTGCCACAAAGGAAACTTGCTGCTAAAAGGAGGGAGTATGAGATGAGCATGGGTAATCTCCCTCACTTTTACTACAATACTATAAACTATGCATTATTCCTAGATAGGGGCGTAAAACAATTGCGCTAGTTGGGAGGCAACCCAATAGTTATCTTTTATTTTAGGGACAATTGCATTTTTGCCCCTTGTTCGTTCCTACCCACGGGCTTTGCCCTTACTTTTCGAGCTTGCTCAGTTTTGCCCTTACTTTTTCCGCCGAGGTCCCTCGAATGCCCTTTGACCGTTTGACCAAAACTTTAAAAATTCATAACTAATTCATATGAACTCGGAAAGATGCAAATAAGATATCAAAATGTTCAGATAAACATTACCTTTATGTGCATATCATTTGCATTCAGGACAAAAGCACCCTTTAAACTACCTGAGGTAATTAATGTTATTAACATTATTAAAAATAAAAAGGTACAAACAATATTTTTTTAATGAATAAAAATTACATGCAAATGTAGGTGATGTTTTTTGAACATCCTGACATCTTATTTTCATTTTTCAGAGTTCGTATCAATTTGTTATGAAGTTTCTGGTCAATGTCGTTAGAACATTCATAACAAGATGATACGAACTCGGAAAAATGCAAATAAGATCTCTGTATGTTCAGAAAACATCACCTACATTTGCATGTAATTTTTATTCATGAAAAAAATATGGTTCATACCTTTTATTTTTAATAATGTTAATAACATTAATTACCCCAGGTAGTTTAATGGGTGCTTTTGTCCTGAATGCAAATGATACACACGTAAAGGTAGTGTTTATCTAAACATTTTGATATCTTATTTGCATTTTTCTGAGTTCATATGAATTAGTTATGAATTTTCAAAGTTTTAGTCAAACGGTCAAAGGGCATTCAAGGGACCACGACAGAAAAGGTAAGGGAAAAACTGAGCAAGCTCGAAAAGTAAGGGCAAAACCCGTGGGTAGGAACCAACTAGGGGTAAAAATTCAATTGTCCCTTTATTTTATTTTGTTTTCCTTTCTGTTTTTCAATAAATATACAATTATGCTACTTTTATGATTGTGTTTTAGTGTTTTAATTAGTGTTTGTGCCAAGTAAATCCTTTGGGATGATTTGGGTGATAATTGATTTGATTATGTGCATTAACAAAAACTTTTGCGTCTAGTAGCAGAATTATTCAAATTCTTTAGAGCATGATAAAATTCTGAATTTTTTAAACATGATTCATATACAAATTTCCCATGTTTTCCTAATTTTTTAGAATTTTTGGAGTTACAAAAGTATGGTCAAAAGTTCAGATTACTAGGGACTGTTCTGTTTTTGACAGATTCTGTTTTCCTTGCATTGTGTGCTTATTTTGATGAATCTATGGATTGCATCGGGGGGTATAAGCCATGGTAAAGTTAAAATACTATAGGTATAATGCAATTATAAAATATGAATGTGTTTGCAATAGTACTTAAAGTGGTGATTTGCTTTATTATAGTAACGGATCTCACGAAGGTTTTTGTTAAGTTTTGTGTGATTGAAGTTTTCAAGTTTTGGGTGAGATCACGATGGATGAAGGAATAAGGAGTGGAAAGAGCATAAGGTTGGGGATGCCCGAGGCAACCCAAGGTAATATTCAAGGACTCCCAAGCAACTAAGCTTGGGCATGCCCCGGAAGGCATCCCCTCTTTCTTCTAACGACCATCGGTAATTTTACTTGGAGCTATATTTTTATTCATAACATATAATGAGTTTTGCTTGGAGAATCTTGTATTATATGAGTCCTTGCTTTATTTTTATTTTTAGTTTATCACAATCATCCTTTCTGGACACACTTGTTTTAGAGAGCCCCACGCATATCATGATTTGTTAGAATACTTTATGTGCTTCACTCAAATCTTTTGAGCAAGGCAGTTGCTCTAGTACTTCACTTATATCTTTTGAGCACGACGGTGGTTATATTTTAAAGAAATAAACTCTCTTGCTTCACATATATTATTGTGAGAGTTGCAATATTTTAAATAAATAAACTCTCATGCTTCTCTTATATTATTTTGAGAGTTGAATTTTTTTAAAGAAATAATTATGCTCTCGTGCTTCACATAGATCTTTTTGAGAGTTAAGAATAGTAATGGTAATTTGCACGAGATATGAATTTAGTCCCAAAGTGATAGATATCCAAGGGGGATATAATAAAAACTTTCATGAGGATCATTGGATATTATAAACTTGATTGCTTGCAATAGTTTTGCGATATGGAGATAGAGATAAGTGAGTCATGTTGGTGAGTAATTATGCTTCAGTAAGAATATTGTTGTTAAGGTTTGTGATTCCTTATGCATGCATGTAAAGTAAATAGTTATGCAATGAAATTATATCCTATTTGTGGTGCATTATTCAGTGTTAATTAAGTTCAATGCGCGTTTATGACCGTTTTCATTTTTTGGTTGCTTGCTTGTCAATCTATTTGCTAGCCTTCACTTGTACTGCTCGGAAATACTGCTTGTGCATCCAACTCCTTAAACCTAAAGTTGTGCCAAATGAGTCAACCATAGCTACCTATATGCGATATTTCCATGTCGTTCCAAGTAAATTTGTATGTGCCAACTCTAATTTTCAAAATGAATTTCCGTTTTCTGTGCTGGTACCACTCATGAAGCAGCAAGGGGTGGCCAATATTTTCCATGCTAGGTACTTTATTCTCATGATGAGTGTTTATTCACTTGTCATTGCACGAGAGTGTGGGATGTAATAGGGATGCCCACTCCCGAGATGATGAAAAAATACTATGATAATAAATTCCTTGGAAAGTGTTGGTATGGAAGGCACCCGTGGATACGGCTAGCCATGGATTGTGAAAGAATGATGGAAAGGAAATAAACTTTACTTTCTGTTTGAGAACTGCCTATGATTTATCTAGCATGGAAGATATTGGTAATTCTTGGTCATTTTTGTTGACAGGAAAAGCATGCCTCTCGAAACAATTTTATCTCTTAATTTAAGCTATGAGCTCTGGCACCTCTACAAATCTCTACTTCCTTCTGCGAAGGGCCTACCAATTTACTTTTGTGAAATTTTTATTTTTATGTTGAGTCTCCATCTTCTCTTATAAAGCACCAACTAGGGAACACTATTGTCATATTTGTGTATTGGATGTAGTTAATATTTGAATGTGTTTCATGAATGGACCAATGGTTGAGCATAATGGGCTAGGGATAACTTTCTTTAGCGTTGATATTTTGAAAGGCATAGGTGCTTGTTGATATGCTTGAGTATTTATGTTTTCATGTCAAATTATAGACTATTGCTTTGAATCATTCAAGTCCAAATGTCAATGCTACAAAGAAAAGAATATATTATGAATATGTTAGGTAGCATTCCACATCAAAAATTCTGTTTTTATCATTTACCTACTCGAGGACGAGCATGAATTAAGCTTGGCGATGCTTGATACGTCTCCAACATATCTACAATTTTTGATTGTTCCATGCTATTATATTATCAATCTTGGATGTTTTATATACATTTACAATCAACTTTGTATCATTTTTTGGGACTAGCCTATTAACTTAGTGTCCAGTGCTAGTTCCTGTTTTTTTTTGCTTGTTTTTGACTTTGCAAAATATCAGTACCAAACAAAGTCCAAATGCCACGAAACTTTTCGGACATTTTTTTTTCTGGCGATAAGAGACCCTGGAAGCCTCTGGAGACCACGAGAAGATGAAGCAGTGGCCCACTAAGCACCAGGGCGCGCCAGGGGCCTCTAGCACGCCCTAGTAGGTAGTGGGGCCCATAAGCCCCCATTTGACCTACCTCCACCTCTATAAATACCCTAAAATCCCAAAATCTACCATTGAGTCCACGAAGTACTGTTTCCACCGCCGCAAGTTCCAGAACCATGAGATCCCATCTAGGGGGCTTTTTCGGCACTCTGCCGGCGGGGGAATGATCACGGAGGGGTTCTTCAAATCATCCTTGCTGCCCCTCCGATGATGTGTAAGTTGTTTACCACAGACCTACGGGTCCATAGTTAGTTTTGTTTCGCACACAATTTAAAACCATTGTTATGGAGAGAAAAAGAAAACCACTCCACTATATTAGTACTATATACGAGTACTATATAAGTTGGAGCCTCAATGCTTGTTCGCTAGGGTTTGCACTCTTCACACTCTCGCTGCACTACATATATATATATATACACGCTGGAGGCTCAATGTTCCTTTGCTAGGGTTTGCAATATTCACAATCTCTCACCCTCTTCATCAGATCTAAACAATACTGCATTGGCCTCTCCCCCCCTCACAGCTGATGAAGGAGCCGTCCGGATCCTGTCGGACCGGGAAGGGGAGGAGGTGCAGTGTTCACTCTGTCGCCTTCGGCGAGGGAGGCAATCCACTGCCGGTTGCGTTGTTCTCCTTCATCCAGCGCCTGTGCACGAGGGCCTCTGACCCCTTCTTCCCCACCGCCATACGTAGTGTGGGCAGATCCGGCCTCCCACTGCATGCCTAGCCACATCCGAACGACCCTAAGGTATAACTTTCTTTGAAACCGTCATTACTCTACCTACATGCGGATCATTTTCAATTATGTAGTCAAATCTAGGTCTTGGTTCAAAGAGGAAAGAAGGGGGTGGGTGGAGCATGAATCTAGGATGTGGTTCATGAGGAAAGGAGGGAGGGAAAGTAGTATAGACTGGCTATCCAACCGCTTTGTTGGTCGAAAAGAGAAAAATGGGGTAATCCAGTACACACATCTGTAAGAAACCGATCTCTTTGTTGAAAAAGGAAAGAAAGCGGGGGGCCAAGGAGTTTGTGCAGGACTAGATTTGCTGGCCTCACGTAGGAAAAAGAACAAATATGGGACCAACATAGATATGCTGATTGGCAACATACTCTGCATCACCCATTTATACGTGTGGAGGCACATGGTGCTGGCATGTCCCATGTCCCATACAACTATTTTGCTGTTGTTAATCTAAGAATGCCGCCGAAAAATTGATGCAATGCCACTGTTAGAAGTAAATTACATTTTTAATGAATGTTATTTTAAGAGAATGTCTCGGTTGATATGAATCAATGCAACCGTTTTAGAAATGTTACTACCCTATTTTATTTTCCATCAAGATAAGGGAGATGCTTCTTTTGTGGCCATATGATTCATCCTCCTTTATTGGCCAGTAATTGTTTCTTTTTTACCTCTGAAAACAGGGATATCTACTCAAGTCGTTGCTATTGTGACCTTCTACTTCAATATGCAAAACACTTTTGTTTCAAGAGTGTTTTGTGTAGTTCAACTTAAATGTCACACCGACAACTTTGCTTAATTTAGTTGAACTACACAAAACGAGATTGGATTTCATATTCATATTGGCAGATTCATATTTGATCTTGTCTGCCTCATGGAAGGTCAATACCGGCCTTCATCCACATGATTGTGTAGTGTGCTTTGAGATCCTGTGGTACTTGTATTGGTACTGCTTTAAATAAATGTTGAATTGAAGCTATTGTATTGCTATCTTTTCCCATTAAGTGAACACAAATGGGACCAACACAGACATGATGCTTGTTTCTTTGTTACAACGAACTCTGCATCACCTCCCTTATAAGTAGATGGAAGCACATGGTGCTGTTGCACCCACTCTCCCCTACAGCTGTTTATGCTTTTTGTTAATCTAATGCCACTTGTAAAATTAAGCAATGCCACTCTTAGAATTAACTACTAAATCTTAGTTCAAAACTACAATACTTGTTAGGGATTGAGGGGAGTACCATTTCTGTTAGGGATTAGCGGGAGTACATGTTTAACAAATGTATTGTTGAGATAATGTCTCTGTTATTATATATCAGTTACAGTGTTTTACAAATGGTACTATCTTGCTTTGTAGTTCTTTCTACATGTTTAACCAAGGTATTGTTAAGATAATATCTCTATTAATATGAATCAGTTACACTATTTTAGGAATGGTACTTTTCTGCTTTATCGTTCTTTATACATGTTGAACCAAGGTATTGTTAAGATAATGTCTCAGTTAATATGAATGAATCACATTGTTTGAGAATTGCTACTGTCATGTTATGACCCACAAGTAAAGGGGATCAATCATAGTCCATTCGATTAAGTAAGAGTGTCGAATCTAACGAGGAGCAGAAGGAAATGACAAGTGGTTTTCAGCAAGGTAATTTCTGCAAGCACTGAAATTGTCGGTAACAGGTAGTTTGATAGCAAGGTAAAATTTGTAAAAAAACAAGTAACAGTAATGGTAAATAAAGTGCAGCAAGGTAGCACAATAATTTTTGTATCAAAGGACGGGCCAAAGCAATCTCTTATAATATTAAAAGCGTTCTTGAGGGCACACGGGAATTTCATCTAGTCACTTTCATCATGTTGGTTTGATTCGCGTTTGCTACTTTAGTAATTTGATATGTGGGTGAACCGGTGCTTGGGTGTTGTTATTACTTGAACAAGCCTCCCTCGCAAGCATCCGCAACTACAAGAAATGTATTAAGATAAAATCTAACCATAGCATTAAACATATGGATCCAAATCAGATCCTTACAAAGTAGCGCATAAACTAGGCCCAAATAACTACTCCACAATGCATCATCTAATAACTACTCCACAATGCATTCCCTTAGGCCCAAATATGGTGAAGTTTCATGTAGTCGATGTTCACATAATACATATCATCAAAATATCAAACACATAGCAAATTCACATGATTACTTGCAACGTGACTTCTCCTGTAACCTCAAGAATAAAGGTAACTACTCACAAATGATATTCATGATCAAGATCGGAGGGGTATTAAATAGGATAATGGATCTGAACATATAATCTTAAACCAAATAAACCATATAGTAATCAACTAGAAGATGTAATCAACACTACTAGTCACCCACAGGTACCAATCTGGCGTTCCTGTACAAAGATTGAACACAAGAGATGAACTAGGATTTGGGATGAGATGGTGTTGTTGAAGATGTTGATGGAGATTGGCCTCCCAAAGATGACATGGTTGTTGGTGATGACGATGGCTTTGATTTCCACCTCCGGGAGGGAAGTTCCCCTGGCGGAATCGCTCCGCTGGAGGGCAAAGGTGCTCCTTCCCAAGTTCCGCCTCGAGACGGCGGCGCTCCATCCCAAAAGTCCTTCCTTCATTTTTTCTATGTCAAAAGACCTTATATACTATAAGATGGGCACTGGAGGTGGGCTGGGCTGCCCACCACCCACCAGGGCGCACTTTGGGGGGCCTGGCGCACCCTAATGTATTGTGGGTACCAGGTAGCCCCCCTATGGTAGTTATTTGCTCCAATATTTGTTAAATATTCCAAAATATTTCTCCGTAAAGTTTCAGCTCATTTGGAGATGTGCAGAATAGGTATCTCTGACATAGCTTTTTCAATCCAGAATTGCAGCTGCCGGTATTCTCCTTCTTTGTGTAAACCTTGCATATTATGAGAGAAAATGCATTAGAATTACTCCATAAAGCATTATTATGCATAAAAACATTATAAATAATAGTAGGAAAACACGATGCAAAATGGACGTATCATCCTGCTTTGTTTCCCATTAAGATAAGGTAGATGTTTTTTGTTCTGGGCGTATAAGCCATCAACCGTTATTTCTCAGCAATTGTTTCCTTTATACTTATTTTTGCATACAGGGATATCCAAACTTCTGCTCAAATGGTCCAGACCTCAAACGGTCCAATCTCTATGCTCCGGTTTCATCCCTGGATCAGTAATGCTGACACCACACAGTACTTGAAGGATTTATAACAGAGTAGCAATCACACACTTATTACATCGAGTCTCAAAAGAGAACTTATTACAATAAATATGGCTTAAGGCCATCTAATAACGATAACAGCAGAAGGCTTAGAAGATAAGTGAGTCCATCAACTCCAATGGCATCACTGAGTATAGAACCACGACCTAAAGGCACCTTACTCGTCGTCTGAAAAGTCTGCAACATGAACGTTGCAGCCCGAAACGGGTCAGCACATGGAATATGCTGGCAATGTAGCACATAGAGAGCAATGAAAAAATAAGGCTATACTATATGCATATTTGGCTGGTGGAAAGCTCTATGGTTACACTTTTGCGTAAAGCCAATTTTTCCCTACTTCAAAGGAATACATTTTATTTAACTATCATGGTGGTTGTTAAACATTGAGAGTGTAGACACCCTCTCAATCCCAATTAAACATCATCATTAAAACCCACAAAATTATTTAGAGTAACATGATGATATTCACATGATAATCCAAGTACTATATACTCAAGTTGTCCATAACCGAGGACACGGCTAACCATGATTAGTTTATACACTCTGCAGAGGTTTGTGCACTTTTCCCCATAAGACTTGATCTCCTCCGTTGGGATTCTCGCACTTCATGGTGTTTGAGAAACGGATGACCGAGACATAGTCTTTCAGAAGTGCTAGCACCTTATGATCGGGTAGACCGTTACACCTACTTTCCCCTACATCTGCTAGTCTACCACTGTAAGAGTTCGCACAACTTAATCAACTATGCTAGAGCCCATAATAGCTTGTGGCTGCACACGGAAGTTTCTAGTATGAATAATCTCATGATCCCTTTGAGCCTGGGTGGCGGTCCAAAAGAAAAACAGGCAATCACTAGAATACCCAGGTGCCTCAATCCACCCAGATGTGTATTTAAGTTGCCACCTTAGATAAACCATTAATTTAACAAACTCACATCTATCATGGATTTCACTCACCCAATCCACGTCTACTAGCATTGCATGGCGTATAAGCAAACGTAGAAGTAACTCCCAAAGGTTTGATAATAACAGGTAATATGTGCTACCTCATCTACTTCCCAAACCCACAATTTAATTAGATCCTAATCATGCAATGTTTGAGGGTTGATCTAATTCAATAAAAACTGGGTAATAGGAAGTATGATCAAGTTGTTACTTGCCTTGCTGATGATCCGCAAAACCTAGCGATTCAAAATAGCAAGCGGCGCACTCCGGGTACTCTATCGCAAACAAACAAGCATATAATAAGTACTCTACTAATGCACAGGTAAAACTCAAATAAGAGATCTAACCAGAAAGTTCAACTTAAGAACTCCGGTTGGCAAAAAGAATCAAATCGAACGAAGCAACGAAAGACAAACGGCAAAAGAAACAAGCTTCATTTACTAATCTATATCTAGGTCAAATTTTACATAGACAAAAACTTGTTTGAGTTGGTTAAATGGAAAGAGGGTTTCGATACGAAATTCCAGGCGCTTGAATCGCCTGATTCCGATAAACGAGCAAAAAGTTATACTAAAACGGAAATCGGATCAGAAATCGCGATCAGTAAAATCGCAGATTTAATCCGAGAAAAAGAAAACGATGAACAGATTAACGAACGAACGTTCGTTATCTGGATCTAAATGATGAACATGTTCGTTAAAACGAATGAACGAGCGAACGCTCGCTAATTAACTAAACCGAGAAAAAAACGATCTATCTAAAAAAACGAATCTAAAAAACCGAAAAAAACTAACGGTTTTCTAAAAAAACCGGCGGGTGGCGCGGTTCCGGCGGCAGTGCGGGCGGCTAGGGTTTGGGCGGCGGCAATGGCTCTTGGGCTGAGGTGGTCCGGGTGGCGCGCTATATAAAGCCCCCGGCCAGGCGGAGTCCTGGCCGGACACGGCCCAAGGTGAGTTCGGATTTTTTTAAAATAATTACGCTCAGAAAAAAAAGAAATACTAAAAGGACTCCAAAAATCCCGAAATAAAATTTCCCCGGCTTCTAAAATCAAGCCGCACAGGATGAACATTTATTTGGGGCCTAAATGCAATTTTGAAAAACGCGCATTTTTCCTAAATTCAAATAAAATGGCAAATAAAACCAAAATAAAATCTTATTTGATTTTTTATTAAATCCTCAATATTTCTTTATTTTGGGAAAGTCATTTTATTCCCTCTCTCATATTTTGATAATAGAAATAATTGAAGATAAAATAAATAAAATCAAATGATCCTATTTTCAAAATTTGAGAAAACTCAAATATGAAAATAACGAAATCCCCAACTCTCTCCGAGGGTCCTTGAGTTGCGTGAAATTTCTAGGATCAATCAAAATGCAATAAAATATGATATGCAATGATGATCTATTGTATAACATTCCAAATTGAAAATTTGGGATGTTACAGTTGAACTGCACAAAAGGAGCCAATGTGTTTAAGGCAAACTATTGCATTATTGGTACTAGTTGATCTTTCCACTTTGCAGAAAGAAGCCGTCACTGTTTGTGCTACATTATACAAGGAATGATCAAGAAGCTTTAGAGTATTAGTAGACGCTGGTGACATGACTAGTATACAAAGACCAAGGGAAACTCAACAACACGTGGAGTGCAAATTTCACACCACAAGGAAAGGTATGACCAAGTTAGTGGACGACGCAGCTGTAACAAACGAGGTCACTATCGGCCTTCATCCACATGATCGTGCTTTGTTATGTTGTGCTACTTATATTGTTGTATTGTTTTGAATAAATGTTAATTTGAAGCTATTGTATTTATATCTTTTCCTGTTAAGATAATGAAGATGATTACACTACTGGAATCAGAGAATTTGCCATCAGCCAGTTCTTTGCCGTCTGCTTACAAAAAACAAACGGCAAAGAATTGGCTGATGGTAAATATGCAATTTGCCATCATCCATTTCTTTGCCATCTGCTAGCGGACGACAATGAATGGACGACAACGAATCTTTGTCGTCCGCTAGCAGATGGCAAAGAGGAGGGGTGGGGTCTAGTGGAGGTCAGTCCTTGGAGACTAGCCCATCCCCCCTCTTTGCTGTCTGCTAGCTGACGACAAAGATTCTTTGTCATCCGCTAGCAGACGGCAAAGAAAAAAGCTACAAATGGCCCTAATGGCCACCCCACCTTGCACTCCTCTCTCTCTCTCCCTGTTCCCCGCAACTGCCGCCCCCGAAAGAACCCGCCGCCTATCGCCGCCCCCGCCCTCGCCCGTCGCTGCTGCCGCCCCGGCATCCCGCCCACACCGCACCCACCGCCCCCAACCCCCCCGCTGGCGCCCCGCTGCCCCACCCACACCGCACCTGCCGCCCCGATTCCCC
>NC_041386.1:501363326-501377035 GCF_002162155.2 Triticum dicoccoides | reverse complement strand
CCCGATTCCCCATCGTCCCGACCCCGCCGCCGCCGCCGCGCTGCGCCGGCCCACCGCCTGCCGCGGCCGCCCTGCCCCCCTCCCCTGTGGCGGCTCTCCTGCATCGGGCGGCTCCTCCACCGGTTGCCCCCTCCCAAGGTGAGATCTTCTCCTCTTTTTCTGTTTTTTAGATTTAGTTTAGGTTTAGTTTATGTTTAGTTTCGTTCATTTTTGTTTAGTTTAGTTTAGTTTTAAGAAGAAGAAGAAGAAGTAGGAAAAGTACAAAAGGAGGGTCGCCGAGGGTTGATGGTCGCCGAGGGGTCGAGGGGTCGATGGTCAAGGGTTGCTGAGGGGTCGAGGGTCGAGGTGTCGATGGGTCGAGGATTGAGGGGAAAAGGAGTCGTGGGTCGAGGGTCGCCGAGGGGTCAAGGGGTCGAGGATCGAATGTCGAGGGGACGAGGGTCACCGAGGGGGCGAGGATCAAGGGTCAAGGGGTCAAGAGTCACCGAGGAGTTTGAGGGTCGAGGGTCTTCTAGGGGTTGAGGGTTGAGGGTCACTGAGGGGTCGAGGGTCGCCAAGGGGTCGAGGGTCGCCGAGGGGTCGAGGGGTCCAGGGTTGAGCTGTCGAGGGGTCAAGGGTTGAGGACCATGCGTCGCCATACCCGAGGGCGCCCAGGGACGAGCGGGTTAGGGGGTTCCTCGGCCTCCTGCAGCAACAGTTCTCGGGGCCAATGGCGGTCGAACACGAACACCTTGGCGAATTTGTCTTGCAGCCTCTGCGATGAGGATTAAAAGCCAGGTGTTGAAACTTGAAACACGCAAACTGACTCATGACAAAAAATCAAAGCATAGAAAGAGAAACCAAGGACGAAACAATACGTAGTGAGAGGTTGTGCAACTAGGATGATATTCTGTAACAGATTTTTTTAATGAATTTGAGAGGATGATGGTGAATAACTCGAAAGCCACTGGTGTTCGCGTTCTTCGCCATCATCCTCTCCAATTCATTAAAAAAGCTACTACAGAAAATCTTCCTAGTTGCACAACCTCTCACTATGTACCATTTCATCTTTCATTTCTCTTTCTACGCCCTGATTTTTTTATGAGTTAGTTTGGTTGTTTTAAGTTTCAAAACTTGTCTTTTAATCCTCATCGCAGAGGCTGCCAGACAAACTCGCCAAGGTGTTCGTGTTCAACTGCCATCGGCCCCGAGAACTATTGCTGCAGGAGGACGAGGAACCCCCTAACCCGCTCGTCCTCGGGAGCCCTCGGGTATGGTGACGCACGGTTCTCAACCCTCGACCCCTTGACACCTTGATCCTCGACCCCTCAACCATCGACCCCTCGACCCCTCAACCCCTCGACACCTCGATCCTCGACCCCTCGACCATTGCTACCTCTTGAGCACTGTGTTGGATTTCCCCGAAGAGGAGAGGATGATGCAGCAAAGTAGCGTAAGTATTTCCCTTAGTTTTTGAGAACCAAGGTATCAATCCAGTAGGAGGCTATGTACGAGTCCCTCGTACCTACACAAAAACAATAGCTCAACGCAACCAACGCACTTAGGGATTGTCAATCCCTTCACGGTCACTTACGAAAGTGAGATCTGATACAGATGATAAATAATACTTTTGGTATTTTTGGTATATAGATGCAAAGTAAAAAGTAAAACCAAAGTAAAAGCAAAGCAATAATAAAGTGATGGAGATTGATATGATGAGAAAGTGACCCGGGGGCCCTAGGTTTCACTAGTGGCTTCTCTGAAGAGCATAAGTATTCTACGGTGGGTGAA
This sequence comes from Triticum dicoccoides, assembly GCF_002162155.2. Lineage (NCBI taxonomy): Eukaryota > Viridiplantae > Streptophyta > Magnoliopsida > Poales > Poaceae > Triticum > Triticum dicoccoides. The sequence goes on along the minus strand of NC_041386.1, from coordinate 501,375,265 downwards.
CAAATTACTGTTGAGCAATTGATAGAATTGAGCATAGTTATGATAATATCTAGGTATGATCATGTATATAGGCATCACGTCCGAGACAAGTAGACCGGCTCCTACCTGCATCTACTACTATTACTCCACTCATCGACCGGTATCCAACATGCATCTAGAGTATTAAGTTAAACACAGAGTAACGCCTTAAGCAAGATGACATGATGTAGAGGGATAGTTTCATGCAATATGATAAAAAAAACCATCTTGTTATCCTCGATGGCAACAATACAATACGTGCCTTGCTTCCCCTTCTGTCACTGGGATAGGACACCACAAGATCGAACCCAAGGCTAAGCACTTCTCCCATGGCAAGAAAAACCAATCTAGTAGGCCAAACCAAACTGATAATTCAAAGAGACTTGCAAAGATAACCAATTATACATAAAATAATTCAGAGAAGATTCAAATACTATTCATAGATAGACTGGATCATAAACCCACAATTCATCGGTCTCAACGAACACACCGCAAAAAGAAGATTACATCGAATAGATCTCCACAAGAGAGGGGGAGAACATTGTATTGAGATCCAAAAAGAGAGAAGAAGCCATCTAGCTACTAACTATGGACCCGTAGGTCTGAAGTAAACTACTCAAACTTCATCGGAGGTGCTTGGACGATGATGATGTAGAAGCCCTCCATGATCGATGCCCCTTCCGGTGGAGCTTCAGAACAGGCCCCAAGATGGGATCTCGTGGATACAGAAAGTTGCGGCGGTGGAATTAGGTTTTTTGGCTCCGTCCCCGGTCATTTGGGGGTACGTAGGTATATATAGGAGGAAGAAGTACGTCGGTGGAGCTTCGAGGGGCCCACGAGGCAGGGGGCGCGCCCTAGGGGGCCCTCCACCCTCGTGACCACCTCATGGCTTTCTTGACGGAGGGTCCAAGTCTCCTGGATCTTATCTGATGAGAAAATCATGTTTCCGAAGGTTTCATTCCGTTTGGGCTCCGTTTGATATTCTGTTTCTCCGAAACACTGAAATAGGCAAAAACAGCAATTCTGGGCCGGTCCTCCGGTTAGTAGGTTAGTCCCAAAAATAATATAAAAGTGGATAATAAAGCCCAATATGTCTAAAACAGTATATAATATAGCATGGAGCAATCAAAAATTATAGATACGTTGGAGACGTATCAAGCATCCCCAAGCTTAATTCCTGCTCGTCCTCGAGTAGGTAAATGATAAAAACAGAATTTTTGATGCGGAGTGCTACTTGGCATAATTTTTATGTAATTCTTCTTAATTGTCGTATGAATATTCAGATCCGAAAGATTCAAGACAAAAGTTCATATTGACATAAAAATGATAATACTTCAAGCATACTAACTAAGCAATTATGTCTTCTCAAAATAACATGGCCAAAGAAAGTTCATCCCTACAAAATCATATAGTTTAGTCATGTTTCATTTTCGTCACACAAGAATGCTCTCATCATGCACAACCCCGATGACAAGCCAAGCAATTGTTTCATACTTTAGTAATCTCAAACCTATAAACTTTCACGTAATATATGAGCGCGAGCCATGGACATAGCACTATGGGTGGAATAGAATATAATGAGGGGGTAATGTGGAGAAGACAAAAAAGGAGAAAGTCTCACATAAACGAGGCTAATCAATGGGCTATGGAGATGCCCACCGATTGATGTTAATGCAAGGAGTAGGGATTGCCATGCAACAGATGCACTAGAGCTATAAATGTATGAAAGCTCAACAAAAGAAACTAGTGGGTGTGCATCCAACTTGCTTGCTCACGAAGACCTAGGGCACTTGAGGAGGCCCATTGTTGGAATATACAAGCCAAGTTCTATAATGAAAAATTCCCACTAGTATATGAAAGTGATAACATGAGAGACTCTCTACTATGAAGATCATGGTGCTACTTTGAAGCACAAGTGTGGCAAAAGGATAGTAACATTGTCCCTTCACTCTTTTTCTCTCATTTTTTTGGGCCTTTCCTTTTTTATGGCCTTTTTTATTTATTCCTCACTTGGGACAATGCTCTAATAATGATGATCATCACACTTCTATTTATTTACAACTCAATGATTACAACTCGATACTAGAACAAAGATGACTCTATATGAATGCCTCTGGCGGTGTACCGGGATATGCAATGAACCAAGAGTGACATGTATGAAAGAATTATGAACGGTGGCTTTGCCACAAATACTATATCAACTACATGATCATGCTAAGCAGTATGACAATGATGAATGTGTCATGATGAACGGAATGATGGAAATTTGCATGGCAATATATCTCGGAATGGCTATGGAAATGCCATAATAGGTAGGTATGATGGCTGTTTTGAGGAACATGTAAGGAGGTTTATGTGTGAAAGAGCGTATCATATCACGGGGTTTGGATGCACCGGCGAAGTTTGCGCCAACTCTCAATGTGAGAAAGGGCAATGCACGGTACCGAAGAGGCTAGCAAGGATGGAAGGGTGAGAGTGCGTATAATCCATGGACTCAACATTAGTCATAAAGAACTCACATACTTATTGCAAAAATCTACAAGTCATCAAAAACCTCGGCACTACGCGCATGCTCCTAGGGGGATAGATTGGTAGGAAAAGACTATCGCTCGTCCCCGATCGCCACTCATAAGGAAGACAATCAAATAACACCTCATGTTTCAAATTTGTTGCATAACGTTTACCATACGTGCATGCTACGAGACTTGCAAACTTCAACACAAGTATTTCTCAATTTCACAACTACTAAACTAGCATGACTTTGATATTATTACCTCCATATCTCAAAACAATCATCAAGCATCAAACTTTTCTTAGTATTCAACACACTCATAAGAAAGTTTTATTTATAATCTTGCATACCAAGCATATTAGGATTTTAAGCAAATTACCATGCTATTAAGACTCTCAAAATAATCTAAGTGAATCATGAGAGATCAATAGTTTCTATAAAACGAATCCACCACCGTGCTCTAAAAGATATAAGTGAAGCACTAGAGCAAAACTATAAAGCTCAAAAGATATAAGTGAGGCACATTGAGTATTCTATAAAATTCCAAATCATGTATGGCTCTCTCAAAAGGTGTGTACAGCAAGGATGATTGTGGTAGACTAACAAGAAAAGACTCAAATCATAAAATATGCTCCAAGCAAAACACATATCATGTGGTGAATAAAAATATAGCTCCAAGTAACGTTACCGATAGAAGTAGACGAAAGAGGGGATGCCTTCCGGGGCATCCCCAAGCTTTGGATTTTAGGTGTCCTTAGATTATCTTGGGGGTTCCATGGTCATACCCAAGCTTAGGCTCTTTCCACTCCTTGTTCCATAATCCATCAAATCTTTACCCAAAACTTGAAAACTTCACAACACAAAACTTAAAGTAGAAAATCTCGTGAGCTCCGTTAGCGAAAGAAAACAAAAGACCACTTCAAGGTACTGTAATGAACTCATTCTTTATTTATATTGGTGTTAAACCTACTGTATTCCAACTTCTCTATGGATTATAAACTATTTTACTAGCCATAGATTCATCAAAATAAGCAAACAACACACGAAAAACAGAATCTGTCAAAAACAGAACAGTCTGTAGTAATCTGTAGCTAGCACAAGATCTGGAACCCAAAAAATTCTAAAATAAATTTCTGGACGTGAGGAATTTATCTATTAATCATCTACAAAAATAATTAACTAAATAGCACTTTCCAAATAAAAATTACAGCAGTTCTCGTGAGCGCTAAAGTTTCTGTTTTTTTTACAGCAAGTTCAACAAGACTTTTCCCAAGTCTCCCAACGGTTCTACTTGGCACAAACACTAATTAAACACACAAATACACAACCAAAACAGAGGCTAAATAATTTATTTATTACTAAACAGGATCAAAAAGCAAGGAATAAAAATAAAATTGGGTTGCCTCCCAACAAGCACTATCGTTTAACGCCCCTAGCTAGGCATATAAAGCAAGAATAGATCTAGGTATTGCCATCTTTGGTAGGCAGTTCTTCAATGAGGCATATATCTCCCTTAGGAATTTCTTTCTTTCTAGTGATTATCAAACTCTTAGGCACAAGATCGAAAAAATCATTTGTAGCAATTGGTTCCTTAATGATTTCAAAAAGATTGGGATGAATACTTATAGATTTAAGATCCGCAGTTTCCTTACTAGATGATTCACCCTTATTTCTAGGAACATACATAAGCTTGGAAATTTTAGTAGGAGGACTTGGAGTATTCTTTACAGAAGAAAAAGTGGTTCCCAATTTTGTAATGATACCCTCAAGTTTATCGATTCTAGTGGAATCTAGATTTATTTTCTCATTAACTATGGGTTCCTTTTCCTTAATATTTTTCAAAGTCATTCCTACCCTAGATCCATATTGGGTAATTTGATTGTGGATCTTTTTATCTAGATTTTCAATTAATTCAATGGTAGCAACTTTATTTTCAATAATTTCAAGTCTTTGCATAACATGCTCCAAAGTTAACATAGTTCCATTAACCAAAAGAGGTGGTGAGCCAAATAAATCTAACATAGCATTATAAGAATCAAAAGTATGGCTACCCAAGAAATTCCCTCCGGTAATGGTATCAAGGATATATCTATACCAAGGACTAGCACCTACATAAAAATTGTGGAGAAGAACTGAAGTAGATTGATTCCTGGTAGATCTATTTTGAGCATTGCAAATTCTATACCAAGCATATTTTAGATTTTCTCCCTCTCTTTGTTTAAAATTTAGAACTTCATTCTCGGGGGACAACGGAGAATATATGAGACTAGCCATGACGACAAGAAAACAAACTAACACACGAGCAAACAAAAATCAAATGGGCAAAAAAGGCAAATAGAGAAAGAGAGGGAGGATAGAGAGAGAGGGCGAATAAAACAGCAAAGGTGAAGTGGGGGAGAGGAAAACGAGAGGCAAATGGCAAATAATGTAATGCGGGAGATAGGGATTGTGATGGTTACTTGGTATGTTGACTTTTTGCATAGACATCCCCGGCAACGGCGCCAGAAATTCTTCTTGCTACCTCTTGAGCACTGCGTTGGATTTCCCCGAAGAGGAGAGGATGATGCAGCAAAGTAGCGTAAGTATTTCCCTCAGTTTTTGAGAACCAAGGTATCAATCCAGTAGGCGGCTACGCGCGAGTCCCTCGTACCTACACAAAAACAATAGCTCAACGCAACCAATGCACTTAGGGGTTGTCAATCCCTTCACTGTCACTTACGAAAGTGAGATCTGATAGAGATGATAAATAGTATTTTTGGTATTTTTGGTACAGAGATGCAAAGTAAAAAGTAAAAGCAAAGCAATAATAAAGTGATGGAGATTGATATGATGAGAAAGAGACCCGGGGGCCATAGGTTTCACTAGTGGCTTCTCTCAAGAGCATAAGTATTCAACGGTGGGTGAACAAATTACTGTTGAGCAATTGACGGAATTGAGCATAGTTATGATAATATCTAGGTATGATCATGTATATAGGCATCACGTTCGAGACAAGTAGACCAACTCCTGCCTGCATCTACTACTATTACTCCACTCATCGACCGGTATCCAACATGCATCTAGAGTATTAAGTTAAAAACAGAGTAACGCCTTAAGCAAGATGACATGATGTAGAGGGATAGTTTCATGCAATATGATAAAAAAACCATCTTGTTATCCACGATGGCAACAATACAATACGTGCCTTGCTGCCCCTTCTGTCACTGTGAAAGGACACCGCAAGATCGAACCCAAAGCTAAGCACTTCTCCCATGGCAAGAAAAACCAATCTAGTAGGCCAAACCAAACTAATAATTCGAAGAGACTTGCAAAGATAACCAATCATACATAAAAGAATTCAGAGAAGATTCAAATATTATTCATAGATAGACTGGATCATAAACCCACAATTCATCGGTCTCAACAAACACACCGCAAAAACAAGATTACATCAAATAGATCTCCACAAGAGAGGGGGAGAACATTGTATTGAGATCCAAAAAGAGAGAATAAGCCATCTAGCTACAAACTATGGACCCGTAGGTCTGAAGTAAACTACTCACACTTCATCGGAGGGGCTTGGATGATGATGTAGAAGCCCTCCATGATCAATGCCCCTTCCGGCGGAGCTCCGGAACAAGCCCCAAGATGGGATCTCGTGGATACAGAAGGTTGCGGCGGTGGAATTAGGTTTTTGGCTCCGTCCCCGATCATTTGGGGGTACGTAGGTATATATAGGACAAAGAAGTACGTTGGTGGAGCTTCGAGGGGCCCACAAGGCAGGGGGCGCACCCTAGGGGGGGTGCCCTCCACCCTCGTGACCGCCTCGTGGCTTTCTTGACAGAGGGTCCAAGTCTCCTGGATCTTATCTGATGAGAAAATCACGTTTCCAAAGGTTTCATTCCGTTTGGACTCTGTTTGATATTCTGTTTCTCCGAAACACTAAAATAGGCAAAAAAACAGCAATTCTGGGCTGGGCCTCCGGTTAATAGGTTAGTCCCAAAAATAATATAAAAGTGGATAATAAAGCCCAATAATGTCCAAAACAGTAGATAATATAGCATGGAGCAATCAAAAATTATAGATACGTTGGAGACGTATCAACCATCAACCCCTCGACCCTCAACCCCTCGAGGATCGAGGAACGAGCAGTGCAAATCGTTTTTTTACAACTTGGCAAAAAACAATAATGCTATGTTACTCATCTTTTTATGTTGTACTAATTTCGTTTACTCTTTGTCATGGCAGCTATTGTAAGATGGTGGGCATGGGTAAGGAGCACTCCGAGGCTCCTTCTTCGTTGGCGCATGGTGGGAGTGGTACTTCCATTCCACCCATACCTCTCCGGAGAGGGTTGTACGAGGGTATGGCTTCATCGGTGGGCGCTTCTTCGTCGACGTCATTGCCCGCTGGGAGAGGAGGTCGGGGAGGGAGGAAGAGAGGAGGTCGGGGAGGACGTGGTCATGGGAGAGGTAGAAATGCTCCTACTCCTTCCTCGCCACCACCCCCAGCTGATTCACATGAGCACATGACTGCTATGGTGGACACCTCTAGGGAGGAGGCTATGCGGACTCTGGTCCACGAGCCTCGGGTCGACGGGCCTTCGGCCCGCGAGACTTGGCCCCACCAGACTAAAGACCTGGATACGTCCCAGGAGATGTCCGGATGGGGTACCTGGACGGGTCCGCCTGAGGGGTCGAGTGGCCATGCTGATGGTGGTGGGGTTCCGGCTGATAGTGAGGGCGAGGTGCTTGAGGGGGCCACCATGTACCAGTGTGGTTGTACACGGCTCCCGACTGTGCCGGCGACCCAAGAGGAGAGATGGCTGGTTTACCCTGATGGGGAGAGGTAAGTGCATTTACTCTTTTTGTACCATTTGCCTTCACGTTTCTTCAAATATCTAATGCGTTCAGTTTGTCATACTGCGGCGGTTGGCACCACCCTGATGATGTCCGCAGGCCCAACACCGTCCTTGGTGTGCTTTACCGGCAAAATTTCCCGAGGTTTGTCACGTTGATCGGTGAGGGTCTGGTTCTGATACGTCTCCAACGTATCTATAATTTTTGATTGTTCCATGTTGTTATATTATCAATCTTGGATGTTTTATAATCATTTTATAGTCATTTTATATCATTTTTTGGTACTGACCTATTGACATAGTGCCAACTGCCAGTTGATGTTTTTTCCATGTTTTTACATCGCAGAAAATCAATATCAAACAGATTCCAAATGCCACGAAACTTTATGGAGATTTTTTATGGGCCAGAAGGAACCCAATGGGCCTTGGCTGCGTCTAGGGGGTTCCCTGAGGGGAGGATAACTTACCAGGGTGCGCCAGGAGGCCCAGGCGCGCCCTGGTGGGTTGTGCCCACCTCGGGTGCCCCTCGGACTGCTTCTTTGCTCTATAAATACCCCAATATTCCCAAAACCCTAGGGGAGTCGATGAAATATTCATCCAGCTGCTGCAGAGTCCAGAACCACCAGATCCAATCTAGACACCATCTCGGATGGGGTTCACCACCTCAATTGGTGCCTCTCCAATGATGTGTGAGTAGTTCTTTGTAGACCTTCGGGTTCGTAGTTAGTAGCTAGGTGGCTTCCTCTCTCTCTCTCTCTTTCTCTCTCTCTCTTGATTCTCAATACAATGGTCTCTTTGTAACGCCCCGAGACCGATGTGCCAGGTGTCCTCCAGTTATTCGTTGTTTTGCCTTGTCATTTGCTTGCGTGTGCATCTTGCCATGTCATCATCCGCATTGCATCATCATGTTTTCAAAACTTGCATCCATCCGGGTTCCCCCAGTTCCGTCCGTTGTCCGTTCTGAGCCCAGACACACTTGCACGCGCTCGCGGCATGTCCGAAATAGTATTTTATAAGTGGCCGGAAAATGTTCTCCGATTGGGTTGAAAGTTGGCATGTGGTGTTCTTATAGTGTAGATAGACCGCCTGTCAAGTTTCATCGCATTCGGAGTTCGTCTGATAGCCCAACCGATAAACTATAGCGGCATTATAGCCGGGCACACGTCGGACGTTCTCGGTCTCCAAAAACAGTCGCCGGGCCTCCCTCTCTTCTCTTCTATCAGCTCGAGACCATCTACACAGCTCACTACCTACCGCCAGGTCCAACCTAACCTCTCTCGTCAGCCCGCAGCCCCCCTCGCGCACGTCCGAAAGTTGTCCCGAACCCGACCCGGACTGTCGCCACCGTTGTGTACGGATCATCCCCAAACATCTACAAAACGTCTCCGTTTTCTTATTTGGGCTCCCTAGCCTGTTTTTCCTGACCGTCTGATTACGATCGGAGGGACGGATTAGCCCCTAAACTCTCCCTCTTTCCTTATATATATATATACTCCCTAGTCTAAATCTAGTCCAACCCTAATTTTGAGGCAGCTTGTCCCATCCTCCTCATTCCGCCGGCGCCACTCCTCTTGTCTCCCCTTCCTCGGGATCCCCTCCCGATCCAAAAATCCTCCCACTCTCATTTTCCCCAGCGAGCCAACCACCACAGACCCGCCTGACCAACCCCTCGTCCCCGTACACCGTCCTCCTCATGCCCGATCTGGATACCCGCAGCTCCCGTGCGCCAGCCCCTGCCTCCTCGACCTCCCGAGCTGGCCGGTCTCCGGCTTCTCGTTCGCTCCGAGCCAGTGAGATGTCCAGGTCATGGCGCCGTCCCTCTCCACCTTCTTTTTCCTTTCCTCCTCACGCTGCTCTTCCCTAACCATCTGCCTCGTCTCGTGTCTTTGTCACAGTGAACCAGTGCCATGGCCGCCCGGGGCCTTCTTCTGCCTCGATTCAGCTCCGTCCTCCGCGCCCGACGAAGCCTGCACCGCTGCGCGCCTGCATACGCGACAAAGACGACGTCGATGGCTCCTGCTTCTGTTGGAAATATGCCCTAGAGGCAATAATAAAAGTATTATTATATTTCCTTGTTCATGATAATTGTCTTTTATTCATGCTATAACTGTATTATCCGGAAATCGTAATACACATGTGAATACATAGACCACAATATGTCCCTAGTGAGCCTCTAGTTGACTAGCTCGTTGTGATCAACAGATAGTCATGGTTTCCTGGCTATGGACATTGGATGTCGTTGATAACGGGATCACATCATTAGGAGAATGATGTGATGGACAAGACCCAATCCTAAGCCTAGCACAAAGATCGTGTAGTTCGTTTGCTAGAGCTTTGCCAATGTCAAGTATCTCTTCCTTTGACCATGAGAGCGTGTAACTCCTGGATACCGTAGGAGTGCTTTGGGTGTATCAAACGCCACAACGTAACTGGGTGACTATAAAGGTGCACTACAGGTATCTCCGAAAGTATCTATTGTTTTATGCGGATCGAGACTGGGATTTGTCACTCCGTGTAAACGGAGAGGTATCTCTGGGCCCACTCGGTAGGACATCATCATATGCGCAATGTGACCAAGGAGTTGTTCACGGGATGATGTGTTACGGAACGAGTAAAGTGACTTGCCGGTAACGAGATTGAACAAGGTATTGGATACCGACGATCGAATCTCGGGCAAGTAACATACCGCTAGACAAAGGGAATTGTATACGGGATCGACTAAGTCCTTGACATCGTGGTTCATCCGATGAGATCATCATGGAACATGTGGGAGCCAACATGGGTATCCAGATCCCGCTGTTGGTTATTGACCGGAGAACGTCTCGGTCATGTCTACATGTCTCCCGAACCCGTAGGGTCTACACACTTAAGGTTCGATGACGCTAGGGTTATAAAGGAAGTTTGTATGTGGTTACCGAATGTTGTTCGGAGTCCCGGATGAGATCCCGGACGTCACGAGGAGTTCCGGAATGGTCCGGAGGTAAAGATTTATATATGGGAAGTCCTATTTTGGCCACCGGAAAATGTTCAGGTTTTTTCGGTATTGTACCGGGAAGGTTCTAGAAGGTTCCGGAGTGGGGCCCACCTGCATGGGGGGACCCACATGAACGTGGGCAGTGGGGGCAAGGCCCCACACCCCTGGTCAAGGCGCAACAAGATCCCCCCTTAGAAGGAATAAGATCATATCCCGAAGGGATAAGATCAAGATCCCTAAAAAGGGGGGATAACAATCGGTGGGGAAGGAAATGATGGGATTTCTTTCCTCCCACCTTGGCCAACGCCCCAATGGACTTGGAGGGCAAGAAACCAGCCCCTCCACCCCTATATATAGTGGGGAGGCGCATGGGAGCTTCAGACGAAGTTCTGGTGCAGCCCTCCCCCTCTCACAAGTACTCCTCCTCTCCCGCGGTGCTTGGCGAAGCCCTGCAGGATTGCCACGCTCCTCCACCACCACCACGCCGTTGTGCTGCTGCTGGATGGAGTCTTCCTCAACCTGTCCCTCTCTCCTTGCTGGATCAAGGCTTGGGAGACGTCACCGGGCTGTATGTGTGTTGAACGCGGAGGTGCCATGCGTTCGGCACTTGATCATCGGTGATTTGAATCACGACGAGTACGACTCCATCAACCCCGTTCACTTGAACGCTTCCGCTTAGCGATCTACAAGGGTATGTAGATGCACTCTCCTTCCCCTCGTTGCTAGTCTCTCCATAGATAGATCTTGGTGACACGTAGGAAAATTTTGAATTTCTGCTACGTTCCCCAACAGTGGCATCATGAGCCAGGTTTATTGCGTAGATTCTTTGCACGAGTAGAACACAAAATAGTTGTGGGCGTTGATTTTGTTCAATATGCTTACCGTTACTAGTCCAATCTTGTTTCGACGGTATTGTGGGATGAAGCGGCCCGGACCGACCTTACACGTACTCTTACGTGAGACAGGTTTCACCGATTGACATGCACTTGGTGCATAAGGTGGCTAGCGGGTGCCAGTCTCTCCCACTTTAGTTGGAACGGATTCGATGAAAAGGGTCCTTATGAAGGGTAAATAGAAATTGGCATATCACATTGTGGTTTTGCGTAGGTAAGAAACATTCTTGCTAGAAACCCATAGCAGCCACGTAAAACATGCAAACAACAATTAGAGGACGTCTAACTTGTTTTTGCAGGGTATGCTTTGTGATGTGATATGGCCAACAAGAATGTGGTGAATAATATGTGATGTATGAGATTGATCATGTTCTTGTAATAGGATTCACGACTTGCATGTCGATGAGTATGACAACCGGCAGGAGCCATAGGAGTTGTCTTTATTTATTGTATGACCTGCGTGTCATTGAACAACGCCATGTAATTACTTTACTTTATTGCTAACCGGTAGCCATAGTAGTAGAAGTAATAGTTGGCGAGACAACTTCATGAAGACACGATGATGGAGATCATGATGATGGAGATCATGGTGTCATGCCGGTGACGATGATGATCACGGAGCCCCGAAGATGGAGATCAAAAGGAGCAAAATGATATTGGCCATATCATGTCACTATTTGATTGCATGTGATGTTTATCATGTTT
>NC_041386.1:501303165-501363316 GCF_002162155.2 Triticum dicoccoides | reverse complement strand
AAATAAGATGATCCCTTACAAAATTTCAAGAAGTGTTCTCCCCTAACTGTGCACCGTTGCTACAGTTCGTCGCTTCTAAGCACCACGTGATGATCGGGTGTGATGGATTCTTACGTTCACATACAACGGGTGTAAGACAGTTTTACACAGCGAAAACACTTAGGGTTAACTTGACGAGCCTAGCATGTGCAGACATGGCCTCGGAACACGGAGACCGAAAGGTCGAGCATGAGTCGTATAGCAGATACGATCAACATGAAGATGTTCACCGATGATGACTAGTCCGTCTCACGTGATGATCGGACACGGCCTAGTTGACTCGGATCATGTAATCACTTAGATGACCAGAGGGATGTCTATCTGAGTGGGAGTTCATAAGATGAACTTAATTATCTTGAACATAGTCAAAAGACCTTTTGCAAATTATGTCGTAGCTCGCGCTTTAGTTCTACTGTTTTAGACATGTTCCTAAAGAAAATATAGTTGAAAGTTGACAGTAGCGATTATGAGGACAGTAGAAAGCTTATGTCCTTAATGCACCGCTCAGTGTGCTGAACCCCAAACCTCGTCTGTGGATGTTGTGAACATCGGACATACACGTTTTGATAACTACGTGACAGTTCAGTTAAACGGTTTAGAGTTGAGGCACCAAAGACGTTTTCGAAATGTCGCGAAACATATGAGATGTTTCGAGGGCTGAAATTGGGATTTCAGGCTCGTGCCCACGTCAAGAGGTATAAGACCTCCGACGATTTTCTTAGCCTGCAAACTAACGGAGAAAAGCTCAATCGTTGATCTTGTGCTCAGATTGTCTGAGTGCAACAATCACGTGAATCGAGTGGGAGTTGATCTTCCATATGAGATAGTGATGTTTCTCCAAAGTCATTGCCACCAAGCTGCTAGAGCTTTGTGATGAACTATAACATATCAGGGATAGATATGATGATCCTTGAGGTAGTCACGATGTTTGACACCGCGAAAGTAGAAATCAAGAAGGAGCATCAATTGTTGATGGTTGGTGAAACCACTAGTTTCAAGAAGGGCAAGGGCTAGAAGGGATACTTCATGAAACGGCAAATCAGCTGCTGCTCTAGTGAAGAAACCCAAGGTTGAACCCAAACCCGAGACTAAGTGCTTCAGTAATAAGGGGAACAACCACTGGAGCAGAATTACCCTAGATACTTGGTAGATGAGAAGGCTGGCAAGGTCGATAGAAGTATATTGGATATACATTGTGTTGATGTGTACTTTACTAGTACTCCTAGTAGCACCAGGGTATTAGATACCGGTTCAGTTGCTAAGTGTTAGTAACTCGAAATAAAAGCTACGGAATAAACGGAGACTAGCTAAAGGTGAGCTGACGATATGTGTTGGAAATGTTTCCAATGTTGATATGATCAAGCATCGCACGCTCCCTCTACCATCGAGATTGGTGTTAAAACCTGAATAATTGTTATTTGGTGTTTGCGTAGAGCATAGACATGATTGGATTATGACTATTGCAATACGGTTATTCATTTAAGGAGAATAATAGTTACTCTATTTATGTGAATAATACCTTCAGTGGTCTTGCACCTAAAAATGGTTTATTGAATCTCAATCGTGGTGATACACATTTTCATGCCAAAAGATATAAGATAGTAATGATAGTACCACCTACTTGTGGCACTGCCATGTATGTCATATTGGTATAAAACGCATGAAGAAGCTCCATGTTGATGGATCTTTGGACTCACTCGTTTTGAAAAGTTTGAGACATGCGAACCACGTCTATTGGTGTATACGCATGAAGAAACTCCATGCAGATGGATCGTTTGGACTCACTTGATTTTGAATCACTTGAGACATGCAAATCATACCACATGGGCAAGATGACTGAAAGCCTCGTTTTAGTAAGACGGAACAAGACAACAACTCGTTGGAAGTAACACATTTTGATGTGTGCAGTCCAATGAGTGCTGAGGCATGCAGTGAATATCGTTATGTTCTTACTTCACAGATGATTCGAGTAGATGTTGAATATATTTACTTGATGAAACACAAGTCTGAATTATTGAATGGTTCAAGTAATTTCAGAGTGAAGTAGAAGATCATTGTGACAAGAGGATAAAATGTCTATGATATGATCATAGAGATGAATATCTGAGTTACGAGTTTTGGCACACAATTAAGACATTGTGGAAATTGTTTTGCAATTAATACCGCCAGGAACACCATAGTATGATGGTGTGTCCGAACATCATAATTGCACCCTATTGGATATGATGCATACCATGATGTCTCTTATCGAATTACCACTATTGTTCATGGGTTAGGCATTAGAGACAACCACATTCACTTTAAATAGGGCACCACGTAATTCCGTTGAAATGACACCGTATGAATTATGGTTTAGAGAAACCTAAGTTGTCGTTTCTTAAAGGTTTGGGGCTGCGACGCTTATGTGAAAAAGTTTCAGGTTGATAAGCTCGAACCCAAAGCGGATAAAATGCATCTTCATAGGACACCCAAACAGTTGGGTATACCTCCTAATTCAGATCCGAAAGCAATATGGATTGTTTCTTGAATCGGGTCCTTTCTCGAGAAAAGTTTGTCTCGAAAAGTTGAGTGGGAGGATGGTGGAGACTTGATATGGTTATTGAACCATCACTTCAACCAGTGTGTATCAGGGCACAGGAAGTTGTTCCCGTGGCACCTACACCAATTGAAGTAGAAGCTTATGATAGTGATCATGAAGTTTCGGATCAAGTCACTGCCGTACCTCGTAGGGTGACAAGGATGCGTACTACTTCAGAGTGGTACAGTAATCCTGTCTTGAAGGTCATGTTGCTAGACAACAATGAACCTATGAGCTATGGAGAAGTGATGGTGGGCCCAAATTCCGACAAATGGTTAGAAGCCATGAAATCCGAGATAGGATCCATGTATCAGAACAAAGCATGGACTTTGGTGGACTTGCCCAAAGATCGGCAAGCCATTGAGATAAATGGATCTTTAAGAAGAAGATGGACGTGGATGGTAATGTCACCATCTATGAAGCTCGACTTGTGGCGAAGAGTTTTTCACAAGTTCAAGGAGTTGACTGCGATGAGATTTTCTCATCCGTAGCGATGCTTAAGTCCGTCGGATTCATGTTAGCATTAGCTGCATTTATGAAATCTGGCAGATGGATGACAAAACGAGTTTCCTTACCAGTCTTCGTATGGAAAGGTTGTATGTGATACAAATCAGAAAGTTTTTGTCGATCCTAAGGATGCTAAAAGGTATGCTAGCTCCAGCGATCCTTCCATAGGCTGGAGTAAGCATCTCGGAGTTGGAATGTGCGCTTTGATAAGATGATCAAAGATTTTGGGTTTATACAAAGTTTATGAGAAACTTGTATTTCCAAAGAAGTGAGTGGGAGCACTATAGAATTTCTGATGAGTATATGTTGTTGACATATTGATGATCAGAAATGATGTAGAATTTCTAGAAAGCATATAGGGTTATTTGAAAACTGTTTTTCAATGGAAAACCTGGATTAGGCTACTTGAACAATAAGCATCAAGATATATAAGATAGATCAAAATGCTTAATAGTACTTTCAAATGAGCACGTACCTTGACATGATCTTGAAGGTGTTCAAGATGGATCAGTTAAAGAAGGAATTCTTGCCTGAGATGTAAGGTATGAAGTTAAGACTTAAAATCTCGACCACGACAGAATAGAGAGAAAGGACGAAGGTCGTCCCCTATGCTTTTATCATAGGCTCTCTACAGTATGCTATGCTATGTACCGCACCTGTAGTGTGCCTTGCCATGAGTCAGTCAAGGGGTACAAGAGTGATCCAGGAATGGATCACAGGACAGCAGTCAAAGTTATCCTTAGTAACTAGTGGACTAAGGAATTTTCTCGATTATGGAGGTGATAAAGAGTTCGACGTAAAGAGCTATGTCGATGCAAGCTTAACACCTATCCGGATAGCTCTGAGTAGAAATACCAGATACGTATAATGGAGCAACTTTTAGTATAGCTCCAAGTAGAACAGTTATTTGGAATAGCTCCAAATAGAGCGTGGTAGCTACATCTAGGAGATGACATAGAGATTTGTAAAGCACACACGGATCTAAAAGGTTCAGACCCGTTGACTATAACCTCTCTCACAAGCATAACATGATCAAACCCAGAACTCATCGAGTGTTAATCACATGGTAAATGTGAACTAGATTATTGACTCTAGTAAACTCTTTGGGTGTAAGTCACATGGGGATGTGACCTTGAGTGTTAATCACATATCGATGTGAACTAGATTATTGACTCTAGTGCAAGTGGGAGACTGTTGGAAATATGCCCTAGAGGCAATAATAAAAGTATTATTATATTTCCTTGTTCATGATAATTGTCTTTTATTCATGCTATAACTGTATTATCCGGAAATCATAATACACGTGTGAATACATAGACCACAATATGTCCCTAGTGAGCCTCTAGTTGACTAGCTCGTTGTGATCAACAGATAGTCATGGTTTCCTGGCTATGGACATTGGATGTCGTTGATAACGGGATCACATCATTAGGAGAATGATGTGATGGACAAGACCCAATCCTAAGCCTAGCACAAAGATCGTGTGGTTCGTTTGCTAGAGCTTTGCCAATGTCAAGTATCTCTTCCTTTGACCATGAGAGCGTGTAACTCCTGGATACCGTAGGAGTGCTTTGGGTGTATCAAACGTCACAACGTAACTAGGTGACTATAAAGGTGCACTACAGGTATCTCCGAAAGTATCTATTGTTTTATGCGGATCGAGACTGGGATTTGTCACTCCGTGTAAACGGAGAGGTATCTCTGGGCCCACTCGGTAGGACATCATCATATGCGCAATGTGACCAAGGAGTTGATCACGGGATGATGTGTTACGGAACGAGTAAAGTGACTTGCCGGTAACGAGATTGAACAAGGTATTGGATACCGACGATCGAATCTCGGGCAAGTAACATACCGCTAGACAAAGGGAATTGTATACGGGATCGACTAAGTCCTTGACATCGTGGTTCATCCGATGAGATCATCATGGAACATGTGGGAGCCAACATGGGTATCCAGATCCCGCTGTTGGTTATTGACCGGAGAACGTCTCGGTCATGTCTACATGTCTCCCGAACCCGTAGGGTCTACACACTTAAGGTTCGATGACGCTATGGTTATAAAGGAAGTTTGTATGTGGTTACCGAATGTTGTTCGGAGTCCCGGATGAGATCCCGGACGTCACGAGGAGTTCCGGAATGGTCCGGAGGTAAAGATTTATATATGGGAGTCCTATTTTGGCCACCGGAAAATGTTCAGGTTTTTTCGGTATTGTACCGGGAAGGTTCTAGAAGGTTCCAGAGTGGGGCCCACCTGCATGGGGGGACCCACATGAACGTGGGTGGTGGGGGCAAGCCCCCACACCCCTGGTCAAGGCGCAACAAGATCCCCCCTTAGAAGGAATAAGATCATATCCCGAAGGGATAAGATCAAGATCCCTAAAAAGGGGGGATAACAATCGGTGGGGAAGGAAATGATGGGATTTCTTTACTCCCACCTTGGCCAACGCCCCAATGGACTTGGAGGGCAAGAAACCAGCCCCTCCACCCCTATATATAGTGGGGAGGCGCATGGGAGCTTCAGACGAAGTTCTGGTGCAGCCCTCCCCCTCTCACAAGTACTCCTCCTCTCCCGCGGTGCTTGGCGAAGCCCTGCAGGATTGCCACGCTCCTCCACCACCACCACGCCGTTGTGCTTCTGCTGGATGGAGTCTTCCTCAACCTGTCCCTCTCTCCTTGCTGGATCAAGGCTTGGGAGACGTCACCAGGCTGTATGTGTGTTGAACGCGGAGGTGCCATGCGTTCGGCACTTGATCATCGGTGATTTGAATCACGACGAGTACGACTCCATCAACCCTGTTCACTTGAACGCTTCCGCTTAGTGATCTACAAGGGTATGTAGATGCACTCTCCTTCCCCTCGTTGCTAGTCTCTCCATAGATAGATCTTGGTGACACGTAGGAAAATTTTGAATTTCTGCAACTTTCCCCAACAGCTTCCTCTGCAGCGTCCGTCCCCTACGTTTGACCGCGCGACTCCGGCGCCCGCACCTGCAGACCGCCTGCCCGACCACGCCGCCGACCAAGTCCTGGACTCCAACGCCTGGATCCGGTCGCCCAGCTCACATGCGCCTCCCCGCCGGACTCCACTTCCTCCGACCAAATCGTCGCCCCGCCCAGTGCCCTCGCCGGAGACCACTGGGAAGGCGCCGCGCCAAGTCCTCATGCGGCCGCTCCCTTGTTTCCCTG
The DNA here is from genome assembly GCF_002162155.2 of Triticum dicoccoides. Lineage (NCBI taxonomy): Eukaryota > Viridiplantae > Streptophyta > Magnoliopsida > Poales > Poaceae > Triticum > Triticum dicoccoides. The sequence goes on along the minus strand of NC_041386.1, from coordinate 501,357,005 downwards.
CCCGAACTGCTGCTGCTTGCTTCATGTTGACCGTGTCTCCTCCCTCGTTCGATCCAACCAGCGCCAATGTCGCACGCGACGCACAGGATCCAGCGTTGCCCTGCTTTGATCGGCCTGCGAGGCCCAGCACCGCTCTAGGCCTACCCGGCCTCCTGTTCCATCGACTGGGCTAGCCCATGGTGAGCAACCAGCAGATTCCCCGGCCCAGTTTGCCTCAGATCTAGCCCGTGTTTTTTTCCCTGAGAGGATGATTTTTCTAATTTCCAGAGACTGCCAGTTTTGCAGAAACACCCTTGCACTTCATGCATATCCTAACTAATTAACCATGCATCGGATTAAAACAATTTATATGTGAAATATGCTTAGTTTTTCATCTAGTTTCATAATATGTCATTTTCATCCATGTTTAAAATGTTTAAAATGTTGTTTGGTTAAATTTGCTCCTATGCCATGCTAAAATGATTTATTTCATAACTAAATAACCGTAACTTAGAATTTAACAAATTTTATATGTAAATGGGGTAGAAAAGTGCCAAGTTTAACATGGTGGCATCACTTTGCATGTTTAACAACTATAAAATATGGTTTAGGGCAGAACAGTACCAAACCCAATATATGCATATGAAGGTTTTCTGGACTTGTTGTTTGTTGTTCCGGCCTCATTTAAACTTGCCTAGTTAGGTTGTTTTCATATGCTTCACCCCCCCATTGCCATGTTAATCAACATTTAATATTGATGGATACATAAACGAGATCGAACTAAATAACTTGAATGTGGTGTTCCGTCAATATGCAACTCGTTGCATATTGAGCTCCACTTAATTTGTAGGATTGTTTGGGCACTTTGCCATGCCATGCTTCATTAAACTGGACATGCATCATACTTGATTGTGCATCATACCATGTTTATGTGATAGTTGTTTACTTTGTTGTTTGCTTCTTTCTGGTGTTGCTTCTTCGGGTTAGTTCCGATAACGTCGCGTTTGTGAGGATCCATTCGACTATGTCCGTTTGTCTTCTTCGTGGACTCATTCTTCTTCCTTGCAGGATCTCAGGCAAGATGACCATACCCTCGAAATCACTTCTATCTTTGCTTGCTAGTTGCTCGCTCTTTTGCTATGCCTATGCTGCGATACCTACCACATGCTTTACCTTGCCTCCCATATTGCCATGAGCCTCTAACCCACCTTTCCTGGCAAACCGTTGTTTGGCTATGTTACCGCTTTGCTCAACCCCTCTTATAGCGTTGTTAGTTGCAGGTGAAGGTTTGAGTTTGTTCCTTGTTGGAACATGGATATTGTTGGGATATCACAATATCTCTTATTTATATTAATGCATCTATATATTTGGTAAAGGGTGGAAGGCTCAGCCTTATGCCTGGTGTTTTGTTCCACTCTTGCCGCCCTAGTTTCCGTCATACCGGTGTTATGTTCCTTGATTTTGCGTTCCTTACACGGTTGGGTTATAATGGGAACCCCTTCGCCTTGAATAAAACTCCTCCAGCAAGGCCCAACTTTGGTTTTACCATTAGCCACCTAAGCCTTTTTCCCTTGGGTTCTGCAGACTCAAGGGTCATCTTTATTTAAACCCCCGGGCCAGTGCTCCTTTGAGTGTTGGTCCAAACTAGAGCCCCTTGCAGCGCCACCTCGGAGAAACTAAAGGGCTGGTTTTAGTTGTACGGATTGCTTATCCGGTGTGCCCTGAGAACAAGATATGTGCAGCTCCTATCGGGATTTGTCGGCACATTCGGGTGGCTTTGCTGGTTTAGTTTTACCATTGTCGAGATGTCTTGTAACCGGGATTCCGAGCCTGATCGGGTCTTCTTGGGGGAAGGAATATCCTTCGTTGACCGTGAGACCTTGTGATGGGCTAAGTTGGGACACCCCTTTAGGGATTTGATCTTTCGAAAGTTGTGCCCGCGGTTATGGGCATATGGGAATTTGTTAATGTCCGGTTGTAGAAAACCTAAAACTTAACTTAATTGAAATGCATCAACCGCGTGTGTAGCTGTGATGGTCTCTTCTCGGTGGGGCCCGGGAAGTGAACACGGTGTTGGAGTTATGCTTGAACGTAAGTATTCTTGGATCACTTCTTGATCATAGATTCTCCATTGTGCTTTTCCTTCTCTTCTCGCTCTCATTTGCGTAAGTTAGCCACCATATATGCTAGTGCTTGCTGCAGCTCCACCTCATATCTTTTCCCTACCCATAAGCTTAAATAGTCTTGATCGCGAGGGTGTGAGATTGCTGAGTCCCCATGACTCATAGATTACTTCCAAAACCAGTTGCAGGTGCCGACGATACCGTGCAGGTGACGCAACCGAGCTCAAGGAGGAGCTCGATGAAGACCTTCTTCGTTGTGTTGTTTCATTTCCAGTTGATCAGTAGTGGAGCCCAGTTGGGGCGATCAGGGATCTAGCATTAGGGGTGGTCTTTTTTTATTTTGGTTCCGTAGTCGGACCTTGATTGTATTTGGTTGATCTATTGTTATATTCATGTATTGTGTGAAGTGGCGATTGTAAGTCAACTTTGTACCTCTTTCTTATTCAATACATGGGATGTGTAAAGATTACCCCTCTTGTGACATGCCTACAATGCGGTTATGCCTCTAAGTCGTGCTCCGACACGTGGGAGATATAGCCGCATCGTGGGTGTTACAAGTTGGTATCAAAGCCTTCCCCGACTTAGGAGCCCCCTGCTTGATCGAATCGATGGCGTTGTTGATTCTAGAAAAATGTTTTGAGTCATTTAGGATTATATATATCGGAGATTAGGATTCTTTTTACTCCTTAGTCCCTTCGTCGCTCTGGTGAGGCATCCTGACGTAGAGTTTTAACTCTTCTCTTCTCAAATTTCACAAAAAAAATTTAGGATCACGCGGTTATCTTGGAATCGTTCTGATGGTTTTGTGACGAGAACATTGTTCTTGGTGCCTCCTGACATTTAGGGGTTGTGGCAGTGTCCTGGGGAGTTGAGCTCCGAGGTGTTGTCGTCACAATTTTATCGTTGCAATTCTGGAATACCTGAGTTTCGCCGACATCGAAAATCTCTTTTATGCAGTTGTTGGTGAGATAACCTCGACGCCACCCAGTACTAGGGCTGGAGTTCGGGAGTATTTCCATAACTCGTATAATGGATGCTTTTCGAAGGTTGAGGTAAATGATTTCCGAAGGTTTCTTGGTTATGTGTTGAAGGATGGATACAGCTGGATGTAGGATTTGTTAGTTTTGGGTGAGATATTATGCTTCCCCTGTATCCCCAACACCTGATTGCATAACCGGAAAGTTTCGGGAGTTTATAAGTGGAAATTCAAGTAGCTCTTAGGATATCTTTCCGATAGATGTATGATATGAAATTGGGGTTCGACGTCTAGTGGTCCGCCTATCCACGGTTGGTTTTACAGTGGTCTCGTTGTGTCTTAAAGAGTCCTTGGCTATGCAGACTCGGGGACACTTTGTATGTCATGTGCACTGCCTTGTACATGATGGTGATGTACGAACGAGCCCGTGTGGGCCCCACCACAAAAACTTCAGACGAAATCTCTATCATATGTTTGTTCCGGCTTTTTTCTACAAGCCAATCCTTTGTTTTGTTTTGAGTTGTGGTATTCGAGTTGCTTCGAAGTCAAATGTTGATTCCATACCTTTCCTAAGGGGTGTTCTCATATTCCTATGTGGATACTAGTCCTTCTTGATTATCGAGATTGCCATGTCAATCCTTTTCAACCGGTGTGTTTTTCTCTTCAAGCGGATCCGTTCATTTTCAACGTCCGCAAGATCAACTCAAGTCCTCTCAACGGTGTTCGTTTCATCCATCCCAAGTTGTCTTTGTTGTCCCTCCCTCCCACCCTTGTTTCTTCAAGGACTACGATTTCTTAATCAAGTATCAATTTTCTTGATGGGAAGCCTCTCCATTCTTTTCCGTCAATGTTCTTACTCGGTGGTTCTCGTGAAGATGCTCTACAAGTTCATCATTCTTCGTTCTCTTGTCTTCTCCGGTGGTTTCAATTCAAACTTTGTTGATCATATCCTTTTCCTCGTTTCAAATACCTTCGCATGCCGGTGCACCTCTTAATCATTCACCTCTCACTATTCAATTGTTTCGGAGTGCTGAAGATATCTCAGAAGATTCTCGTTTTCATTCCAAACCGTTCAAACTATTTTGAGGTGGTTATCTCTTTCAAGCCATTTAATTCAACCAGTGCAATCTCTCTCTTTAAATATTTTCAACGGTGGTTCTTTTGAGTGGGCCCTAACCCACAGGTCTTTTCCTAGGATCTTACCTAACTCTTCTATTTTCTCGGAGCTATTCTCAAATCTTATAAAGTTTGACGTAAGAATGAATATCCATCAGTCAAATGTCCTTCTCTAAGATCTTCCAAATTATTTTCATCGTTGGTTCAACCTTTCTAATTTTCATCCCGGAGTATCTCAACAATTCATGGTGGTGTTTCTCATCATCATTCTCTGCATTTGAATACCGAAGAAGAGTTTTCCTCCAAATCTTATCCGTTCTCCCAAAGATTCGTGATTCTAGCTTGATGCCATCCTCTGATAATTGTTTTTTTATTGTAAGAATTCTTTTCACCTATACGGAGCAATTCAAGATTATTTTCAATTTGATTCTCCAAAGGCCATCTTTTCAAATATTAATCATTCTCAGCTTTCAGCTTTTGTTCTCCAAATCTTACCGGTGCATCATTCAAGTATTCTCTAATTAGTTCGCGATCTCTTAGTTCTCTTGCATCTTGATTCACCCCTTTACTTTGTTCGTTTTCAATTCTTACGGTGGTTCGTTCAAGATTTCTCTTCCTTCTTTATCATATCAATTCATTCGTCATTTCGATTCCACCGGTGGTTCGTTGAAGACCTTCTCAAGTTTGCGCTATATATCTCTCTTAATATTTTCTACGAGAATAAGTAGTATGCCAAATCCATTACTTGTCATCAATCTGAATTGGTGAAGGATACACATAACATAATTCTTATTCTTGCTTCATCCAAATGATGGATTTGCTCCTCTGGAGTTTGTTCACAATGACTAATTCTCGTTGTCAATTGTTCTTCTTCTCTTTTTCCCGGAGTTCCAACCTCTCTAAATTATATCATCACAAAGATTCATTTAAATCATCGCAAGGTTTCACATTGTGTTTCCAACTTCACTTCCTTTCATTTGTTCATCCTTTTGTTTATCGGAGTTCTTCATGAAGGTTCTAAATGATGGTTCATCAAGGATTTAGTTCCTTCTCGAAGAGTTCATCAAGATTCTTTTCAGAGGGGCTCAAGTATTCTTCTTCGTGCAATCCGGAGTGCAATTCTTTCACGCTTATCTTTGGAGGTGGTGTTATGTCATTTTTGATAATTTTCCTTCGTGTTTCATGATTCACAAGTTATCAAGAATGAGGTATTTTAAATCCATCAACCTCTTCGTTGGAGTTATCTTCTGTCATGTTTCAGCTAAAGCCTTCCCTAAGGATTGTTGCTATTTATGGTGCTTATAAATGACCCAAGCTCTTCATTTATCCTCCCAGTGAAATAAGTTCTCGTCTCCTTGTTGATATCAATCCAATCTATCGTTTTCGTTAGTGGCAGAATTTCGCCTCATAGTTTTGAGATGTTTTCCATAAGACCACAACAAGTTTACTCTTTTCGTTGTTGGTTTTCCAACAACTCCGTTCGACTGCTCTCCTAAGGTCACCTTTTCAAGCTAAATTGTTGTGGTAGAAGTGGCATTTTCTTCTCAATTCTTTTATTCCAATGATCTATCTTCTATTATTTTCTTTCGGAGGCATTGTGATGTTGTTGTCTTCGTCCCATCAACTCATTTTGCCAAGTTCATATTCTTTTCATCGCATATCCCATTTAACCAGAGTGTTGTGCCCTTTTGCTCAAGTTCTTTTCGCCTTATCAAGTCTTGCATCTCTTTTCAACCGGAGTGCTGCCCGAATTTGTTCTTCCTTGTTCCTCTTTTCTAACGGAGTGTTTTCAACTTCGTTCATCTCCGTTGTATTCTTTCCTAGAAATGGCTTAACCTTTTCAAGGTTCTTTGGTTTCACTCATTTTTCAAAGAAGCAACTTAGGTTTACCTCTTCTCTTTCTCTTCCGTTGTCCCTCTGGTGCCATTCTAGATCTCGGGACGATATCCTCTCATAGTGGTGAGTGTTGTAACGCCCCGAGACTGATGTGCCAGGTGTCCTCCAGTTATTCGCTGTTTTGCCTTGTCATTTGCTTGCGTGTTGCATCTTGCCATGTCATCATCCGCATTGCATCATCGTGTTTTCAAAACTTGCATCCGTCCGGGTTCCCCCAGTTCCGTCAGTTGTCCGTTCTGAGCCCAGACACACTTGCATGCGCCCGCGGCATGTCCGAAATATTATTTTATAAGTGGCCGGAAAATGTTCTCCGATTGGGTTGAAAGTTGGCATGCGGTGTTGTTATAGTGTAGATAGACCGCCTGTCAAGTTTCATCGCATTTGGAGTTCGTCTGATAGCCCAACCGTTAAACTATAGAGGCATTATAGCTGGGCACACGTGGGACATTTTCGGTCTCCTAAAACAGTCGCCGGGCCTCCCTCTCTTCTCTTCTCTCATCTCGAGACCGTTTACACAGCTCACTACCTACCACCAGGTCCAACCTAACCTCTCTCGTCAGCCCGCAGCCCCCCCCCCTCGCGCGCGTCCGAAAGTTGTCCCGAACCCGACCCGAACTATCGCCACCGTTGTGTCCGGATCATCCCCAAACATCTACAAAACGTCTCCGTTTTCTTATTTGGGCTCCCTAGCCTATTTTCCCCGACTATCCGATTACGATCGGAGGGATGGATTAGCCCCTAAACTCTCCCTCTTTCCTTATATATATATATATATACTCCCTAGTCTAAATCTAGTCCAACCCTAATTTTGAGGCAGCTTGTCCCATCCTCCTCATTCCGCCGCCGCCACTCCTCTTGTCTCCCCTTCCTCGGGATCCCCTCCCGATCCAAAAATCCTCCCACTCTCGTTTTCCGTAGCGAGCCAACCACCACAGACCCGCCTGACCAACCCCTCGTCCCCGTACGTCGTCCTCCTCGTGCCTGATCTGGACGCCCGCAACTCCCGTGCGCCATCCCCTGCCTCCTCGACCTCCCGAGTTGGCCGGTCTCCGGCTTCTCGTTCGCTCCAAGCCGGTGAGATGTCCAGGTCATGGCGCCGTCCCTCTCCACCTTCTTTTTCCTTTCCTCCTCACGCTGCTCTTCCCTGACCATCCGCCTCGTCTCGTGTCTTTGTCACAGTGAACCAGTGCCATGGCCGCCCGGGACCTTCTTCTGCCTCGATTCAGCTCCGTCCTCCACGCCCGACGAAGCCTGCACCGCTGCGCGCCTGCATACGCGACAAAGACGACATCGATGGCTCCTGCTTCCTCTGCAGCGTCCGTCCCCTACGTTTGACCGCGCGACTCCGGCGCCCGCACCTGCAGACCGCCTGCCCGACCACGCCGCCGACCAAGTCCTGGCCTCCAACGCCTGGATCCGGTCGCCCAGCTCACATGCGCCTCCCCGCCGGACTCCACTACCTCCGACCAAATCGTCGCCCCGCCCGGTGCCCTCGCCGGAGACCACTGGGAAGGCGCCGCGCCAAGTCCTCATGCGGCCGCTCCCTTGTTTCCCTGCTCGAACTGCTGCTGCTTGCTTCGCGTTGACCACGTCTCCTCCCTCGTTCGATCCAACCAGCGCCAATGTCGCACGCGACGCACAGGATCCAGTGTTGCCCTGCTTCGATCGGCCTGCGAGGCCCAGCACCGCTCTAGGCCTACCCGGCCTCCTGTTCCATCGACTGGGCTAGCCCATGGTGAGCAACCAGCAGATTCCCTGGCCCAGTTTGCCTCAGATCTGGCCCGTGTTGTTTTTTTTCCCTGAGAGGATGATTTTTCTAATTTCCAGAGACTGCCAGTTTTGTAGAAACACCCTTGCACTTCATGCATATCCTAACTAATTAACCATGCATCGGATTAAAACAATTTATATGTGAAATATGCTTAGTTTTTCATCTAGTTTCATAATATGTCATTTTCATCCATGTTTAAAATGTTTAAAATGTTGTTTGGTTAAATTTGCTCCTATGCCATGCTAAAATGATTTATTTCATAACTAAATAACCGTAACTCGGAATTTAACAAATTTTATATGTAAATGTGGTAGAAAAGTGCCAAGTTTAACATGGTGGCATCACTTTGCATGTTTAACAACTATAAAATATGGTTTAGGGCAGAACAGTACCAAACCCAATATATGCATATGAGGGTTTTCTGGACTTGTTGTTTGTTGTTCCGGCCTCATTTAAACTTGCCTAGTTAGGTTGTTTTCATATGCTTCACCCCCCCATTGCCATGTTAATCAACATTTAATATTGATGGATACATAAACGAGATCGAACTAAATAGTGGTGTTCCGTCAATATGCAACTCGTTGCATATTGAGCTCCACTTAATTTGTAGGATTGTTTGGGCACTTTGCCATGCCATGCTTCATTAAACCGGACATGCATCGTACTTGATTGTGCATCATACCATGTTTATGTGATAGTTGTTTACTTTGTTGTTTGCTTCTTTCTGGTGTTGCTTCTTCGGGTTAGTTCCGATAATGTCGCGTTTGTGAGGATCCGTTCGACTACGTCCGTTTGTCTTCTTCGTGGACTCTGTTGGGGAACGTAGCAGAAATTCAAAAAAATTTCCTACGTAACACCAAGATCTATCTATGGAGAGACCAGCAACGAGGGGAAGGAGAGTGCATCTACATACCCTTGTAGATCGCTATGCGGAAGCGTTCAAGTGAACGGGGTTGATGGAGTCGTACTCGTCGTGATTCAGATCACCGATGATCCTAGTGCCGAACGGACGGCACCTCCGCGTTCAACACACGTACAGCTCGACGATGTCTCCCACGCCTTGATCCAGCAAGGAGAGAGGGAGAGGTTGAGGAAGACTCCATCCAGCAGCAGCACAACGGCGTGGTGGTGATGGAGGAGTGTGGCAATCCTGCAGGGCTTCGCCAAGCACCTACGGGAGAGGAGGAGGTGTCACGGGAGGGAGGGAGGTGCCAAGGGCTCAGGTATGGATGCCCTCCCTCCCCTCCACTATATATAGGGGCAGGGGAGAGGGGGGAGGCGCAGCCTTGCCCCTTCCTCCAAGGAAAGGGTGCGGCTAAGAGGGGGGGAGGAGTCCATCCTCCCCAAGGCACCTCGGAGGTGCCTTCCCCCTTTAGGACTCTCCCCTTTTTCCTATATCTTGGCGCATGGGCCTCTAGGGGCGGGTGCCCTTGGCCCATGTAGGCCAAGGCGCACCCCCTACAGCCCATGTGGCCCCCCGGGGCAGGTGGCCCCACCCGGTGGGCCCCCGGGACCCTTCCGGTGGTCCCGGTACAATACCGATGACCCCGAAACTTGTCCCGATGGCCGAAACAGGACTTCCTATATATAAATCTTTACCTCCGGACCATTCCGGAACTCCTCGTGACGTCCGGGGTCTCATCCGGGACTCCGAACAACATTCGGTAACCACATACAAACTTCCTTTATAACCCTAGCGTCATCGAACCTTAAGTGTGTAGACCCTACGGGTTCGGGAGACATGTAGTCATGACCGAGATGTTCTCCGGTCAATAACCAACAGCGGGATCTGGATACCCATGTTGGATCCCACATGTTCCACGATGATCTCATCGGATGAACCACGATGTCAAGGACTCAATCAATCTCGTATACAATTCCCTTTGTCTAGCGGTATGGTACTTGCCCGAGATTCGATCGTCGGTATACCGATACCTTGTTCAATCTCGTTACCGGCAAGTCTCTTTACTCATTCCGTAACACATCATCCCGTGATCAACCCCTTGGTCACATTGTGCACATTATGATGATGTCCTACCGAGTGGGCCCAGAGATACCTCTCCGTTTACACGGAGTGACAAAATCCCAATCTTGATTCGTGCCAACCCAACAGACACTTTCAGAGATACCCGTAGTGTACCTTTATAGCCACCCAGTTACGTTGTGACGTTTGGCACACCCAAAGCACTCCTACGGTATCCGAGAGTTGCACAATCTCATGGTCTAAGGAAATGATACTTGACATTAGAAAAGCTTTAGCATACGAACTACATGATCTTGTGCTAGGCTTAGGATTGGGTCTTGTCCATCACATCATTCTCCTAATGATGTGATCCCGTTATCAACGACATCCAATGTCCATGGTCAGGAAACCGTAACCATCTATTGATTAACGAGCTAGTCAACTAGAGGCTTACTAGGGACATGGTGTTGTCTGTGTATCCACACATGTATCTGAGTTTCCTATCAATACAATTCTAGCATGGATAATAAACGATTATCATGAACAAGGAAATATAATAATAATCAATTTATTATTGCCTCTAGGGCATATTTCCAACAGTCTCCCACTTGCACTAGAGTCAATAATCTAGTTCACATCGATATGTGATTAACACTCAAGGTCACATCCCCATGTGACTAACACCCAAAGAGTTTACTAGAGTCAATAATCTAGTTCATATCACTATGTGATTAATACTCAATGAGTTTTAGGTTTGATCATGTTGCTTGTGAGAGAGGTTTTAGTCAACGGTTCTGAACCTTTCAGATCCGTGTGTGCTTTACAAATCTCTATGTCATCTCCTAGATGCAGCGACCACGCTCTATTTGGACCTATTCCAAATAACTGTTCTACTTGGAGCTATTCTAAATTATTGCTCCATTATATGTATCCGGTCTCTCTACTCAGAGCTATCCGGATAGGTGTCAAGCTTGCATCGACGTAACCCTTTACGACGAACTCTTTTACCACCTCCATAATTGAGAAAATTCCTTAGTCCACTAGTTACTAAGGATAACTTTGACCGCTGTCCTATGATCCATTCTTGGATCACTCTTGTACCCCTTGACTGACTCATGGTAAAGCACACTTCCGGTGCGGTACACAGCATAGCATACTGTAGAGCCTATGTCTTAAGCATAGGGGACGACCTTCGTTCCTTTCTCTCTATTCTGCCATGGTCGAGCTTTAAGTCTTAACTTCATACCTTACAACTCAGGCAAGAACTCCTTCTTTGACTGATCCATCTTGAACACCTTCAAGATCACGTCAAGGCATGTGCTCATTTGAAAGTTCCATTAAGCGTTTTAATCTATCCTTATATATCTTGATGCTCAATGCTCAAGCAGCTTAATCCAGGCTTTTCCATTGAAAAATACTTTCCAAATAACCCTATATGCTTTCCAGAAATTCTACGTCATTTCTGATCATTAATATGTCAACAACATATACTCATCAGAAATTCTATAGTGCTCCCACTCACTTCTTTGGAAATACAAGTTTCTCATAAACTTTGTATACACCCAAAATCTTTGATCATCATCAAAGCATACATTCCAACTCCGAGATGCTCACTCCAGTCCTCAGAAGGATTGCTGGAGCTTTGCATACTTATTAGCATATTTCAGGATAGACAAAATCTTCCGGTTGTATCACATACAACCTTTCCTCAAGAATCGTCGAGGAAACAATGTTTTGACATCCTATCTGCAAGATTTCATAAATAATGCAGTAATTGCTAATATAATTCCAACAGACTCTTAGCATCGCTACGAGTGAGAAAGTCTCATCGTAGTCAACTCCTTGAACTTGTCGAAAAACATCTTAACGACAAGTCGAGCTTTCTCAATGGTGACACTTACCATCATTGTCTGTCTTCCTTTCAAAATCCATATGTACCTAACAGCCTTACGACCATCAAGTAGTTCTTCCAAAGTCTACACTTTGTTTTCATACATGGATCCTCTCTCGGGTTTTATGGCCTTGAGCCATTTATCGGAATCCGGGCCCACCATCGCTTCTCCATAGCTCGTAGGTTCATTGTTGTCTAGCAACATGACTTCCAAAACAGGATTACGTACCACTCTGAAGTAGTACGCATCCTTGTCATCCCACGAGGTTTGGTAGTGACTCGATCCGAAGTTTCATGATCACTATCATAAGCTTCCAGTTCAGTTGGTGTACGTGCCATAGGAACAACTTCCTGTGCCCTGCTACACACTTGTTGAAGTGACGGTTCAATAACCTCATCAAGTCTCCACCATCCTCCCACTCAATTCTTTCGAGAGAAACTTTTCCTCGAGAAAGGACCCGATTCTAGAAACAATCCATATTGCTTTCGGATCTGAATTAGGAGGTATACCCAACTGTTTTGGGTTTCCTATGAAGATGCATTTTATCCGCTTTGGGTTCGAGCTTATCAACCTGAAACTTTTTCATATAAGCGTCGCAGCCCCAAACTTTTAAGAAACGGCAACTTAGGTTTCTCCAAACCATAGTTCATACGGTGTCGTCTCAACGAAATTATGTGGTGCCCTATTTAAAGTGAATGTGGTTGTCTCTAATGCCTAACCCATGAACGATAGTGGTAACTCGATAAGAGACATCATGGTATGCACCATATCCAATAGGGTGCAACTATGATGTTCGGACACACCATCACACTATGGTGTTCCAGGCTGTATCAGTTGTGAAACAATTTCCACAATGTCTTAATTCTGTGCCAAACTCGTGATTCAGATATTCATCTCTATGATCATATCATAGATCTTTTATCCTCTTGTCACGACGATCTTTCAACTTCACACTGAAATTACTTGAACCTTTCAATAATTCAGACTCGTGATTCATCAAGTAAATATACTCAACATCTACTCGAATCATCTGTGAAGTAAGAACATAATGATATTCACTGCATGCCTCAGCACTCATTGGACTGCACACATCAAAATGTGTTACTTCCAACAAGTTGCTATCTTGTTCCATCTTACTGAAAACGAGGCTTTTCAGTCATCTTGCCCATGTGGTATGATTTGCATGTCCCAAGTGATTTAAAATCAAGTGAGTCAAAACGGTCCATTTGCATGGAGTTTCTTCATGCATATACACTAATAGACATGGTTCGCATGTCTCAAACTTTTCAAAAACGAGTGAGCCCAAAGATCCATCAACATGGAGCTTCTTCATGCGTTTTATACCGATATGACTAACGTGGCAGTGCCACAAGTAGGTGGTACTATCATTACTATCTTTTGGCATGAACATGTGTATCATTACGATCGAGATTTAATAAACCATTCAGGTTTAATACTAATCTTGATGGTAGAGGGAGCGTGCGATGCTTGATCATATCATGCTTGGAAAAACTTCCAACACATATCGTCAGCTCACCTTTAGCTAGTCTCCGTTTATTCCGTAGTCTTTTGTTTCGAGTTACTAACACTTAGCAACCGAACCGGTATCTAATACCCTGGTGCTACTAGGAGTACTAGCAAAATACACATTAACACAATCGATATCCAATATACTTCTATCGACCTTGCCAGCCTTCTTATCTACCAAGTATCTAGGGTAATTCTGCTCTAGTGGTTGTTCCCCTTATTACAGAAGCACTTAGTCTCGGTTTTGGGTTTTACCTTGGGTTTCTTCACTAGAGCAGCAGCTGATTTGCCGTTTCATGAAGTATCCCTTCTTGCCCTTGCCCTTCTTGAAACTAGTGGTTTCACCAACCATCAACAATTGATGCTCCTTCTTGATTTCTACTTTCGCGGTGTCAAACATCGCGAATACCTCAAGGATCATCATATCTATCCCTGATATGTTATAGTTCATCACGAAGCTCTAACAGCTTGGTGGCAATGACTTTGGAGAACCATCACTGTCTTATCTGGAAGATCAACTCCCACTCAATTCAAATGATTGTTGTACTCAGACAATCTGAGCACAAGCTCAACAATTGAGCTTTTCTCCTTAGTTTGCAGGTTAAGAAAGTCATCGGAGGTCTTATACCTCTTGACATGGACACGAGCCTGAAATCCCAATTTCAGCCCTCAAAACATCTCATATGTTTCGCGATGTTTCAAAAACGTCTTTGGTGCCTCAACTCTAAACCGTTTAACTGAACTATCACATAGTTATCAAAACGTGTATGTTAGATGTTCGCAACAACCACAGACAACGTTCGAGGTTCAGCACACTGAGCGGTGCATTAAGGACTTAAGCCTTCTATGAAGCAATGAGGACAATCCTCAGTTTACGGACCTAGTCCGCATAATTGCTACTATCAACTTTCAACTAATTTTTCTCTAGGAACATATCTAAACAGTAGAACTATAGCGTGAGCTACGACATAATTTGCAAAAACCTTTTGACTATGTTCAGGATAATTAAGTTCATCTTATGAACTCCCACTCAGATAGACATCCCTCTAGTCATCTAAGTGATTACATGATCCGAGTCAAACTAGGCCGTGTCCGATCATCACGTGAGACGGACTAGTCATCATCGGTGAACATCTTCATGTTGATCGTATCTTCTATACGACTCATGTTCGACCATTCGGTCTCCGTGTTCCGAGGCCATGTCTGTACATGCTAGGCTCGTCAAGTTAACCCTAAGTGTTTCGCGTGTGTAAATCTGTCTTACACCCGTTGTATGTGAACGTTAGAATCTAACACCCGATCATCACGTGGTGCTTCGAAACACGAACTGTCGCAACGGTGCACAGTTAGGGGAGAACACTTCTTGAAATTGTTGTAAGGGATCATCTTATTTACTACCGTCGTTCTAAGCAAATAAGATGTATAAACATGATAAACATCACATGCAATCAAATAGTGACATGATATGGCCATCATCACTTTGCTCCTTTTGATCTCCATCTTCGGGGCTCCATGATCATCATTGTCACCGGCATGACACCATGATCTCCATCATCATGATCTCCATCATCGTGTCTTCATGAAGTTGCCTCGCCAACTATTACTTCTACTACTATGGCTAACGGTTAGCAATAAAGTAAAGTAATTACATGACGTTTAAGTTGACACGCAGGTCACAAATAAATAAAGACAACTCCTATGGCTCCTGCCGGTTGTCATACTCATCGACATGCAAGTCGTGATTCCTATTACAAGAACATGATCAATCTCATACATCACATATATCATTCATCACATCCTTTTTGGCCATATCACATCACATAGCATACCCTGCAAAAACAAGTTAGACGTCCTCTAATTGTTGTTTGCATGTTTTACGTGGCTGCTATGGGTTTCTAGCAAGAACTTTCTTACCTACGCATGAACCACAACGTGATATGCCAATTGCTATTTACCCTTCATAAGGACCCTTTTCATCGAATCCGATCCGACTAAAGTGGGAGAGACAGACACCCGCCAGCCACCTTATGCAACTAGTGCATGTTTGTCGGTGGAACCGGTCTCACGTAAGCGTACGTGTAAGGTTGGTCCGGGCCGCTTCATCCCACGATGCCGCTGAATCAAGATAAGACTAGTAACGGCAAGCATATTGAACAATATCGACGCCCACAACTACTTTGTGTTCTACTCGTGCAAAGAATCTACGCAATAGACCTAGCTCATGATGCCACTGTTGGGGAACGTAGCAGAAATTCAAAAAAAAAATCCTATGTAACACCAAGATCTATCTATGGAGAGACCAGCAACGAGGGGAAGGAGAGTGCATCTACATACCCTTGTATATTGCTAAGCGGAAGCGTTCAAGTGAACGGGGTTGATGGAGTCGTACTCGTCGTGATTCAGATCACCGATGATCCTAGTGCCGAACGGACGGCACCTCCGCGTTCAACACACGTACAGCTCGACGATGTCTCCCACGCCTTGATCCAGCAAGGAGAGAGGGAGAGGTTGAGGAAGACTCCATCCAGCAGCAGCACAACGGCGTGGTGGTGATGGAGGAGTGTGGCAATCCTGCAGGGCTTCGCCAAGCACCTACGGGAGAGGAGGAGGTGTCACGGGAGGGAGGGAGGCGCCAAGGGCTCAGGTATGGATGCCCTCCCTCCCCTCCACTATATATAGGGGCAGGGGAGAGGGGGGAGGCGCATCCTTGCCCCTTCCTCCAAGGAAAGGGTGCGGCTAAGAGGGGGGGAGGAGTCCATCCTCCCCAAGGCACCTCGGAGGTGCCTTCCCCCTTTAGGACTCTCCCCTTTTTCCTATATCTTGGCGCATGGGCCTCTAGGGGCTGGTGCCCTTGGCCCATGTAGGCCAAGGCGCACCCCCTACAGCCCATGTGGCCCCCCGGGGCAGGTGGCCCCACCCGGTGGGACCCCGGGACCCTTCCGGTGGTCCCGGTACAATACCGATGACCCCGAAACTTGTCCCGATGGCCGAAACATGACTTCCTATATATAAATCTTTACCTCCGGACCATTCCGGAACTCCTCGTGACGTCCGGGATCTCATCCGGGACTCCGAACAACATTCGGTAACCACATACAAACTTCCTTTATAACCCTAGTGTCATCGAACCTTAAGTGTGTAGACCCTACGGGTTCGGGAGACATGTAGTCATGACCGAGATGTTCTCCGGTCAATAACCAACAGCGGGATCTGGATACCCATGTTGGCTCCCACATGTTCCACGATGATCTCATCGGATGAACCACGATGTCAAGGACTCAATCAATCCCGTATACAATTCCCTTTGTCTAGCGGTATGGTACTTGCCCGAGATTCGATCGTCGGTATACCGATACCTTGTTCAATCTCGTTACCGGCAAGTCTCTTTACTCGTTCCGTAACACATCATCCCGTGATCAACCCCTTGGTCACATTGTGCACATTATGATGATGTCCTACCGAGTGGGCCCAGAGATACCTCTCCGTTTACACGGAGTGACAAAATCCCAATCTCGATTCGTGCCAACCCAACAGACGCTTTCAGAGATACCCGTAGTGTACCTTTATAGCCACCCAGTTACGTTGTGACGTTTGGCACACCCAAAGCACTCCTACGGTATCCGGGAGTTGCACAATCTCATGGTCTAAGGAAATGATACTTGACATTAGAAAAGCTTTAGCATACGAACTACATGATCTTGTGCTAGGCTTAGGATTGGGTCTTGTCCATCACATCATTCTCCTAATGATGTGATCCTGTTATCAACGACATCCAATGTCCATGGTCAGGAAACCGTAACCATCTATTGATCAACGAGCTAGTCAACTAGAGGCTTACTAGGGACATGGTGTTGTCTATGTATCCACACATGTATCTGAGTTTCCTATCAATACAATTCTAGCATGGATAATAAACGATTATCATGAACAAGGAAATATAATAATAATCAATTTATTATTGCCTCTAGGGCATATTTCCAACACGGGGCAGGTGGCCCCACCCGGTGGGCCCCCGGGACCCTTCCGGTGGTCCCGGTACAATACCGATGACCCCGAAACTTGTCCCGATGGCCGAAACAGGACTTCCTATATATAAATCTTTACCTCCGGACCATTCCGGAACTCCTCGTGACGTCCGGGATCTCATCCGGGACTCCGAACAACATTCGGTAACCACATACAAACTTCCTTTATAACCCTAGCGTCATCGAACCTTAAGTGTGTAGACCCTACGGGTTCGGGAGACATGTAGTCATGACCGAGATGTTCTCCGGTCAATAACCAACAGCGGGATCTGGATACCCATGTTGGCTCCCACATGTTCCACGATGATCTCATCGGATGAACCACGATGTCAAGGACTCAATCAATCCCGTATACAATTCCCTTTGTCTAGCGGTATGGTACTTGCCCGAGATTCGATCGTCGGTATACCGATACCTTGTTCAATCTCGTTACCGGCAAGTCTCTTTACTTGTTCCGTAACACATCATCCCGTGATCAACCCCTTGGTCACATTGTGCACATTATGATGATGTCCTACCGAGTGGGCCCAGAGATACCTCTCCGTTTACACGGAGTGACAAATCCCAATCTCGATTCGTGCCAACCCAACAGACACTTTCAGAGATACCCGTAGTGTACCTTTATAGCCACCCAGTTACGTTGTGACGTTTGGCACACCCAAAGCACTCCTACGGTATCCGAGAGTTGCACAATCTCATGGTCTAAGGAAATGATACTTGACATTAGAAAAGCTTTAGCATACGAACTACATGATCTTGTGCTAGGCTTAGGATTGGGTCTTGTCCATCACATCATTCTCCTAATGATGTGATCCCGTTATCAACGACATCCAATGTCCATGGTCAGGAAACCGTAACCATCTATTGATTAACGAGCTAGTCAACTAGAGGCTTACTAGGGACATGGTGTTGTCTGTGTATCCACACATGTATCTGAGTTTCCTATCAATACAATTCTAGCATGGATAATAAAAGATTATCATGAACAAGGAAATATAATAATAATCAATTTATTATTGCCTCTAGGGCATATTTCCAACAGACTCGTTCTTCTTCCTTGCGGGATCTCAAGCAAGATGACCATACCCTCGAAATCACTTCTATCTTTGCTTGCTAGTTGCTCGCTCTTTTGCTATGCCTATGATGCGATACCTACCACATGCTTTACCTTGCCTCCCATATTGCCATGAGACTCTAACCCACCTTTCCTAGCAAACCGTTGTTTGGCTATGTTACCGCTTTGCTCAGCCCCTCTTATAGCGTTGTTAGTTGCAGGTGAAGGTTCGAGTTTGTTCCTTGTTGGAACATGGATATTGTTGGGATATCACAATATCTCTTATTTATATTAATGCATCTATATATTTGGTAAAGGGTGGAAGGCTCAGCCTTATGCCTGGTGTTTTGTTCCACTCTTGCCGCCCTAGTTTCCGTCATACCGGTGTTATGTTCCTTGATTTTGCGTTCCTTACACGGTTGGGTTATAATGGGAACCCCTTCGCCTTGAATAAAACTCCTCCAGCAAGGCCCAACTTTGGTTTTACCATTTGTCACCTAAGCCTTTTTCCCTTGGGTTCTGCAGACTCAAGGGTCATCTTTATTTAAACCCCCGGGCCAGTGCTCCTTTGAGTGTTGGTCCAAACTAGAGCCCCTTGCAGCGCCACCTCGGAGAAACTAAAGGGCTGGTTTTAGTTGTACGGATTGCTTATCCGGTGTGCCCTGAGAACAAGATATGTGCAGCTCCTATCGGGATTTGTCGGCACATTCGGGTGGCTTTGCTGGTTTAGTTTTACCATTGTCGAGATGTCTTGTAACCGAGATTCCGAGCCTGATCGGGTCTTCTTGGGAGAAGGAATATCCTTCGTTGACCGTGAGACCTTGTGATGGGCTAAGTTGGGACACCCCTGCAGGGATTTGATCTTTCGAAAGCTGTGCCCGCGGTTATGGGCATATGGGAATTTGTTAATGTCCGGTTGTAGAAAACCTAAAACTTAACTTAATTGAAATGCATCAACCGCGTGTGTAGCCGTGATGGTCTCTTCTCGGCGGGGCCCGGGAAGTGAACACGGTGTTGGAGTTATGCTTGAATGTAAGTATTCTTGATTAGTTATGCTTGAATGTAAGTATTCTTGATCACTTCTTGATCATAGATTCTCCATTGTGCTTTTCCTTCTCTTCTCGCTCTCATTTGCGTAAGTTAGCCACCATATATGCTAGTGCTTGCTGCAGCTCCACCTCATATCTTTTCCCTACCCATAAGCTTAAATAGTCTTGATCGCGAGGGTGTGAGATTGCTGAGTCCCCGTGACTCATAGATTACTTCCAAAACCAGTTGCAGGTGCCGACGATACCGTGCAGGTGACGCAACCGAGCTCAAGGAGGAGCTCGATGAAGACCTTCTTCATTGTGTTGTTTCATTTCCAGTTGATCAGTAGTGGAGCCCAGTTCGGGCGATCAGGGATCTAGCATTAGGGGTGGTCTTTTTTTATTTTGGTTCCGTAGTCGGACCTTGATTGTATCTGGTTGATCTATTGTTATATTCATGTATTGTGTGAAGTGCCGATTGTAAGTCAACTCTGTACCTCTTTCTTATTCAATACATGGGATGTGTAAAGATTACCCCTCTTGTGACATGCCTACAATGCGGTTATGCCTCTAAGTCATGCTCCGACACGTGGGAGATATAGCCGCATCGTGGGTGTTACAAGTTGGTATCAAAGCCTTCCCCGACTTAGGAGCCCCCTGCTTGATCGAATCGATGGCGTTGTTGATTCTAGAAAAATGTTTTGAGTCATTTAGGATTATATATATCGGAGATTAGGATTCTTTTTACTCCTTAGTCCCTTCGTCGCTCTGGTGAGGCATCCTGACATAGAGTTTTAACTCTTCTCTTCTCAAATTTCACGAAAAAAATTTAGGATCACGCGGTTATCTTGGAATCGTTCTGATGGTTTTGTGACGAGAACATTGTTCTTGGTGCCTCCTGACATTTAGGGGTTGTGGCAGTGTCCTGGGGGTTGAGCTCCGAGGTGTTGTCGTCACAATTTTATCGTTGCAATTCTGGAATACCTAAGTTTCACCGACATCGAAAATCTCTTTTATGCAGTTGTTGGTGAGATAACCTCGACGCGACCCAGTACTAGGGCTGGAGTTCGGGAGTATTTCCATAACTCGTATAATGGATGCTTTTCGAAGGTTGAGGTAAATGATTTCCGAAGGTTTCTTGGTTATGTGTTGAAGGATGGATACAGCTGGATGTAGGATTTGTTAGTTTTGGGTGAGATATTATGCTTCCCCTATATCCCCAACACCTGATTGCATAACCGGAAAGTTTCGGGAGTTTATAAGTGGGAATTCAAGTAGCTCTTAGGATATCTTTCCGATAGATGTATGATATGAAATTGGGGTTCGACGTCTAGTGGTCCGCCTATCCACGGCTGGTTTTACAGTGGTCTCGTTGTGTCTTAAAGAGTCCTTGGCTATGCAGACTCGGGGACACTTTGTATGTCATGTGCACTGCCTTGTACATGATGGTGATGTACGAACGAGCCTGTGTGGGCCCCACCACAAAAACTTCAGACGAAATCTCTATCATATGTTTGTTCCGGCTTTTTTCTACAAGCCAATCCTTTGTTTTGTTTTGAGTTGTGGTATTCGAGTTGCTTCGAAGTCAAATGTTGATTCCATACCTTTCCTAAGGGGTGTTCTCATATTCCTATGTGGATACTAGTCCTTCTTGATTATCGAGATTGCCATGTCAATCCTTTTCAACCGGTGTGTTTTTCTCTTCAAGCGGATCCGTTCATTTTCAACGTCCGCAAGATCAACTCAAGTCCTCTCAACGGTGTTCGTTTCATCCATCCCAAGTTGTCTTTGTTGTCCCTCCCTCCCACCCTTGTTTCTTCAAGGACTACGATTTCTTAATCAAGTATCAATTTTCTTGATGGGAAGCCTCTCCATTCTTTTCCGTCAATGTTCTTACTCGGTGGTTCTCGTGAAGATGCTCTACAAGTTCATCATTCTTCGTTCTCTTGTCTTCTCCGGTGGTTTCAATTCAAACTTTGTTGATCATATCCTTTTCCTCGTTTCAAATACCTTCGCATGCCGGTGCACCTCTTAATCATTCACCTCTCACTATTCAATTGTTTCGGAGTGCTGAAGATATCTCAGAAGATTCTCGTTTTCATTCCAAACCGTTCAAACTATTTTGAGGTGGTTATCTCTTTCAAGCCATTTAATTCAACCAGTGCAATCTCTCTCTTTAAATATTTTCAACGGTGGTTCTTTTGAGTGGGCGCTAACCCACAGGTCTTTTCCTAGGATCTTACCTAACTCTTCTATTTTCTCGGAGCTATTCTCAAATCTTATAAAGTTTGACGTAAGAATGAATATCCATCAGTCAAATGTCCTTCTCTAAGATCTTCCAAATTATTTTCATCGTTGGTTCAACCTTTCTAATTTTCATCCCGGAGTATCTCAACAATTCATGGTGGTGTTTCTCATCATCATTCTCTGCATTTGAATACCGAAGAAGAGTTTTCCTCCAAATCTTATCCGTTCTCCCAAAGATTCGTGATTCTAGCTTGATGCCATCCTCTGATAATTGTTTTTCTATTGTAAGAATTCTTTTCACCTATACGGAGCAATTCAAGATTATTTTCAATTTGATTCTCCAAAGGCCATCTTTTCAAATATTAATCATTCTCAGCTTTCAGCTTTTGTTCTCCAAATCTTACCGGTGCATCATTCAAGTATTCTCTAATTAGTTCGCGATCTCTTAGTTCTCTTGCATCTTGATTCACCCCTTTACTTTGTTCGTTTTCAATTCTTACGGTGGTTCGTTCAAGATTTCTCTTCCTTCTTTATCATATCAATTCATTCGTCATTTCGATTCCACCGGTGGTTCGTTGAAGACCTTCTCAAGTTTGCGCTATATATCTCTCTTAATATTTTCTACGAGAATAAGTAGTATGCCAAATCCGTTACTTGTCATCAATCTGAATTGGTGAAGGATACACATAACATAATTCTTATTCTTGCTTCATCCAAATGATGGATTTGCTCCTCTGGAGTTTGTTCACAATGACTAATTCTCGTTGTCAATTGTTCATCTTCTCTTTTTCCCGGAGTTCCAACCTCTCTAAATTATATCATCACAAAGATTCATTTAAATCATCGCAAGGTTTCACATTGTGTTTCCAACTTCACTTCCTTTCATTTGTTCATCCTTTTGTTTATCGGAGTTCTTCATGAAGGTTCTAAATGATGGTTCATCAAGGATTTAATTCCTTCTCGAAGAGTTCATCAAGATTCTTTTCAGAGGGGCTCAAGTATTCTTCTTCGTGCAATCCGGAGTGCAATTCTTTCACGCTTATCTTTGGAGGTGGTGTTATGTCATTTTTGATAATTTTCCTTCGTGTTTCATGATTCACAAGTTATCAAGAATGAGGTATTTTAAATCCATCAACCTCTTCGTTGGAGTTATCTTCTGTCATGTTTCAGCTAAAGCCTTCCCTAAGGATTGTTGCTATTTATGGTGCTTATAAATGACCCAAGCTCTTCATTTATCCTCCCAGTGAAATAAGTTCTCGTCTCCTTGTTGATATCAATCCAATCTATCGTTTCCGTTAGTGGCAGAATTTCGCCTCATAGTTTTGAGATGTTTTCCATAAGACCACAACAAGTTTACTCTTTTCGTTGTTGGTTTTCCAACAACTCCGTTCGACCGCTCTCCTAAGGTCACCTTTTCAAGCTAAATTGTTGTGGTAGAAGTGGCATTTTCTTCTCAATTCTTTTATTCCAATGATCTATCTTCTATTATTTTCTTTCGGAGGCATTGTGATGTTATTGTCTTCGTCCCATCAACTCATTTTGCCAAGTTCATATTCTTTTCATCGCATATCCCATTTAACCAGAGTGTTGTGCCCTTTTGCTCAAGTTCTTTTCGCCTTATCAAGTCTTGCATCTCTTTTCAACCGGAGTGCTGCCCGAATTTGTTCTTCCTTGTTCCTCTTTTCTAACGGAGTGTTTTCAACTTCGTTCATCTCCGTTGTACTCTTTCCTAGAAATGGCTTAACCTTTTCAAGGTTCTTTGGTTTCACTCATTTTTCAAAGAAGCAACTTAGGTTTACCTCTTCTCTTTCTCTTCCGTTGCCCCTCTGGTGCCATTCTAGATCTCGGGACGATATCCTCTCATAGTGGTGAGTGTTGTAACGCCCCGAGACCGATGTGCCAGGTGTCCTCCAGTTATTCGCTGTTTTGCCTTGTCATTTGCTTGCGTGTTTCATCTTGCCATGTCATCATCCGCATTGCATCATCGTGTTTTCAAAACTTGCATCCGTCCAGGTTCCCCCAGTTCCGTCCGTTGTCCGTTCTGAGCCCAGACACACTTGCACTCGCCCGCGGCATGTCCGAAATAGTATTTTATAAGTGGCCAGAAAATTTTCTCCGATTGGGTTGAAAGTTGGCATGCGGTGTTGTTATAGTGTAGATAGACCGCCTGTCAAGTTTCATCGCATTCGGAGTTCATCTGATAGCCCAACCGTTAAACTATAGCGGCATTATAGCTGGGCACACGTCGGACATTTTCGGTCTCCTAAAACAGTCGCCGGGCCTCCCTCTCTTCTCTTCTCTCATCTCGAGACCGTTTACACAGCTCACTACCTACCGCCAGGTCCAACCTAACCTCTCTTGTCAGCCCGCAGCCCCCCCCCCCTCGCGCGCGTCCGAAAGTTGTCCCGAACCCGACCCGAACTATCGACACCGTTGTGTCCGGATCATCCCCAAACATCTACAAAACGTCTTCGTTTTCTTATTTGGGCTCCCTAGCCTATTTTCCCCGACTATCCGATTACGATCGGAGGGATGGATTAGCCCCTAAACTCTCCCTCTTTCCTTATATATATATATACTCCCTAGTCTAAATCTAGTGCAACCCTAATTTTGAGGCAGCTTGTCCCATCCTCCTCATTCCGCCGCTGCCACTCCTCTTGTCTCCCCTTCCTCGGGATCCCCTCCCGATCCAAAAATCCTCCCACTCTCGTTTTCCCTAGCGAGCCAACCACCACAGACCCGCCTGACCAACCCCTCGTCCCCGTACGTCGTCCTCCTCGTGCCCGATCTGGACGCCCGCAACTCCCGTGCGCCATCCCCTGCCTCCTCGACCTCCCGAGTTGGCCGGTCTCCGGCTTCTCGTTCGCTCCGAGCCGGTGAGATGTCCAGGTCATGGTGCCGTCCCTCTCCACCTTCTTTTTCCTTTCCTCCTCACGCTGCTCTTCCCTGACCATCCTCCTCGTCTCGTGTCTTTGTCACAGTGAACCAGTGCCATGGCCGCCCGGGACCTTCTTCTGCCTCGGTTCAGCTCCGTCCTCCACGCCCGATGAAGCCTGCACCGTTGCGCGCCTGCATACGCGACAAAGACGACATCGATGGCTCCTGCTTCCTCTGCAGCGTCCGTCCCCTACGTTTGACCGCGCGACTCTGGCGCCCGCACCTGCAGACCGCCTGCCCGACCACGCCGCCGACCAAGTCCTGGCCTCCAACGCCTGGATCCGGTCGCCCAGCTCACATGCGCCTCCCCGCCGGACTCCACTTCCTCCGACCAAATCGTCGCCCCGCCCGGTGCCCTCGCCGGAGACCACTGGGAAGGCGCCGCGCCAAGTCCTCATGCGGCTGCTCCCTTGTTTCCCTGCTCGAACTGTTGCTGCTTGCTTCGCGTTGACCACGTCTCCTCCCTCGTTCGATCCAACCAGCGCTAATGTCGCACGCGACGCACAGGATCCAGCGTTGCCCTGCTTCGATCGGCCTGTGAGGCCCAGCACCGCTCTAGGCCTACCCGGCCTCCTGTTCCATCGACTGGGCTAGCCCATGGTGAGCAACCAGCAGATTCCCCGGCCCAGTTTGCCTCAGATTTTGGCCCGTGTTGTTTTTTTCCCTGAGAGGATGATTTTTCTAATTTCCAGAGGCTGCCAGTTTTGCAGAAACACCCTTGCACTTCATGCATATCCTAACTAATTAACCATGCATCGGATTAAAACAATTTATATGTGAAATATGCTTAGTTTTTCATCTAGTTTCATAATATGTCATTTTCATCCATGTTTAAAATGTTTAAAATGCTGTTTGGTTAAATTTGCTCCTATGCCATGCTAAAATGATTTATTTCATAACTAAATAACCGTAACTCAGAATTTAACAAATTTTATATGTAAATGGGGTAGAAAAGTGCCAAGTTTAACATGGTGGCATCAATTTGCATGTTTAACAACTATAAAATATGGTTTAGGGCAGAACAGTACCAAACCCAATATATGCATATGAGGGTTTTCTGGACTTGTTGTTTGTTGTTCCGGCCTCATTTAAACTTGCCTAGTTAGGTTGTTTTCATATGCTTCACCCCCCCCCCCATTGCCATGTTAATCAACATTTAATATTGATGGATACATAAACGAGATCGAACTAAATAGTGGTGTTCCGTCAATATGCAACTCGTTGCATATTGAGCTCCACTTAATTTGTAGGATTGTTTGGGCACTTTGCCATGCCATGCTTCATTAAACCGGACATGCATCGTACTTGATTCTGCATCATACCATGTTTATGTGATAGTTGTTTACTTTGTTGTTTGCTTCTTTCTGGTGTTGCTTCTTCGGGTTAGTTCCGATAACGTCGCGTTTGTGAGGATCCGTTCGACTACGTCCATTTGTCTTCTTCGTGGACTCGTTCTTCTTCCTTGCGGGATCTCGGGCAAGATGACCATACCCTCGAAATCACTTCTATCTTTGCTTGCTAGTTGCTCACTCTTTTGCTATGCCTATGCTGCGTTACCTACCACATGCTTTACCTTGCCTCCCATATTGCCATGAGCCTCTAACCCACGTTTCCTAGCAAACCGTTGTTTGGCTATGTTACCGCTTTGCTCAGCCCCTCTTATAGCGTTGTTAGTTGCAGGTGAAGGTTCGAGTTTGTTCCTTGTTGGAACATGGATATTGTTGGGATATCACAATATCTCTTATTTATATTAATGCATCTATATATTTGGTAAAGGGTGGAAGGCTCAGCCTTATGCCTGGTGTTTTGTTCCACTCTTGCCGCCCTAGTTTCCGTCATACCGGTGTTATGTTCCTTGATTTTGCGTTCCTTACATGGTTGGATTATAATGGGAACCCCTTGACAGTTCGCCTTGAATAAAACTCCTCCAGCAAGGCCCAACTTTGGTTTTACCATTTGCCACCTAAGCCTTTTTCCCTTGGGTTCTGCAGACTCAAGGGTCATCTTTATTTAAACCCCCGGGCCAGTGCTCCTTTGAGTGTTGGTCCAAACTAGAGCCCCTTGCAGCGCCACCTCGGAGAAACTCAAGGGCTGATTTTAGTTGTACGGATTGCTTATCCGGTGTGCCCTGAGAACAAGATATGTGCAGCTCCTATCGGGATTTGTCGGCACATTCGGGTGGCTTTGCTGGTTTAGTTTTACCATTGTCGAGATGTCTTGTAACCGGGATTCCGAGCCTGATCGGGTCTTCCTGGGAGAAGGAATATCCTTCGTTGACCGTGAGACCTTGTGATGGGCTAAGTTGGGACACCCCTGCAGGGATTTGATCTTTCGAAAGCCGTGCCCGCGGTTATGGGCAGATGGGAATTTGTTAATGTCCGGTTGTAGAAAACCTGAAACTTAACTTAATTGAAATGCATCAACCGCGTGTGTAGCCGTGATGGTCTCTTCTCGGCGGGGCCCGGGAAGTGAACACGGTGTTGGAGTTATGCTTGAACGTAAGTAGTCTTGGATCACTTCTTGATCATAGATTCTGGACCGTGCTTTGCCTTCTCTTCTCGCTCTCATTTGCGTAAGTTAGCCACCATATATGCTAGTGCTTGCTGTAGCTCCACCTCATATCTTTTCCCTACCCATAAGGTTAAATAGTCTTGATCGCGAGGGTGTGAGATTGCTGAGTCCCCGTGACTCATAGATTACTTCCAAAACCAGTTGCAGGTGCCGACGATACCGTGCAGGTGACGCAACCGAGCTCAAGGAGGAGCTCGATGAAGACCTTCTTCGTTGTGTTGTTTCATTTGCAGTTGATCAGTAGTGGAGCCCAGTTGGGGCGATCAGGGATCTAGCATTAGGGGTGGTCTTCTTTTATTTTGGTTCCATAGTCGAACATTGATTGTATCTGGATGATGTATTGTTATATTCATGCATTGTGTGAAGTGGCGATTGTAAGTCAACTCTGTACCTCTTTCTTATTCAATACATGGGATGTGTAAAGATTACCCCTCTTGCGACATGCCTACAATGTGGTTATGCCTCTAAGTCATGCTCTGACACGTGGGAGATATAGCCGCATCGTGGGTGTTACACTCTTGGAGATCCATATGATGTAACTCTTTTGCGGTGCGTTTGTTGGGATCCGATGAACTTTGAGTTTATGATCAGTTATATCTCTTTTTATATCCATGAAGTATTTGAGTTTCTTTGATCTCTTTTATGCATGATTGCTTATAGCCTCATATTTCTTATCTGATATTTGGGTTTTGTTTGGCCAACTTGATCTATTTATCTTGCAATGGGAAGAGGTGCTTTGTAGTGGGTTCGATCTTACGGTGCTTGATCCCAGTGACAGAAGGGGAACCGACACGTATGCATCGTTGCTACTAAGGATAAAACGATGGGGTCTATCTCTACATAGATAGATCTTGTCTACATCATGTCATCGTTCTTATTGCATTACTCCGTTTCTCCATGAACTTAATACACTAGACACATGCTGGATAGCGGTCGGTGTGTGGAGTAATAGTAGTAGATGCAGGCAGGAGTTGGTCTACTAATCTTGGACGTGATGCCTATGTAATGATCATTGCCTGGATATCATCATGATTATTTGAAGTTCTATCAATTGCCCAACAGTAATTTGTTCATCCACCGTTTGCTATTTTTCTCGGGAGAAGCCACTAGTGAAACCTATGGCCCCCGGGTCTCTTTCTCATATTATTTGCCTTTGCGATCTATTTTCCTTTGCGTTTATTTTCAGATCTACTAAACCAAAAACCCAAAAATACCTTGCTGCGAATTATTCTTATTTATTTTATTCAGCGTTCGATCTATCAATCTACTACAAATTTACCTCACGTTCGTTTACCTATCTAGAGGCGTCGTACCCCGGAAGGGATTGACAACCCCTTTAACACGTCGCGTTCTGAGAAGTTATTATTTGTGTGCAGGTGATGTTTACGTTGTGTTGCTTGGTTCTCCTACTAGTTCGATAACCTTGGTTTCACATCTGATGGAAATACATACCGCCGTTGTACTGCATCAACCATTCCTCTTTGGGGAAATACCGACATCAAAAGGAATTTCTGGTGCCGCTGCCAGGGAGGATCTTCAACATATACCAGGTTCCTAATCACAAATCTCATCTCCTCGCAATTTACATTACTTGCCATTTGCCTCTCGTTTTCCTCTCCCCCACTTCACAAAAAAATTCCGTTTTATTCGCCTCCCTTTTTTCTGTTCGCCATTTTCTTGCCGGATTTATCCTTTTTCTTGCTTCCTAGTCTTAATGGCTAGCGAGCCTACTCCTCCTTTGTCACCAGATTTTGAAATGCTTTACTTCAAGCAAAGACAAGGAGAAAATTCAAAAGATGCTTGGTATAGGCTTATGGAATCTTATCGTATTTCCAATTTAAAGGGGGGCACTAAGGTCTTGCTTCATAATTTTTACATAGGATTGGCTTTGCATCATAGACAACTCCTATATTTTGCCGCTAAAGGGAATTTTATTGAGCTTGATGCCAATGTTACCTATGAAATTCTAGAAGGAATTTTGGCGATTCCACCTCAAAGGAAGGGGTTTACTTTCACCACAGAGGTAGTTAAAATGCTGGACAAAGTTGGTGATTTGCAAAAACACATGGTTGAATTACAAAAATATATCGAACCCCTCAAACATCTCAATGGTAGTATCAATCGCATGAATACCATGATTACTCTTTGCAACAAGCTATTGGATATTATGAATCTAAAGATGGTTTCTTTTCCAAAAAAATTAGGGAAGTGTAAAGAGCCTCCCGGGTTTGAGAAAAC
Source organism: Triticum dicoccoides (assembly GCF_002162155.2). NCBI lineage: Eukaryota > Viridiplantae > Streptophyta > Magnoliopsida > Poales > Poaceae > Triticum > Triticum dicoccoides. The sequence continues at coordinate 501,327,662 of NC_041386.1, read as the reverse complement.
CCTTACAAAAGTTGCCAAAACTTCGGAAGACAAAACTTAGATCCTTGCTTTATACCAAGCTAAGGGCGTAAAACTATAACGCTTGTTGGGAGGCAACCCAATGAATAAAATTTATTTTTGCTTTTTTGCTTTCTGTTCTTGAGTATTAGCAAAATTATGCTACTATTATTATTGTGTTTTTAATGTTTTAACTAGTGTTTGTGCAAAGTAAAGCCTTTAGGATCTTCTTGGGTGATAGTTGTTCGATCTTGCTGAAAAAACAGAAAATTTTGCGCTCACGAAAATAATTCTCGTTTTTTACCAGAGAGTGATAAAATACCCATTCCACCTTTAGTAGATCAGCATACAAATTTCTCAGATCCTCCTAATTTTTCAGAATTTTTGGAGTTATAGAAGTATTCGAGATAGTCAGATTGCTACAGACTATTCTGTTTTGACAGATTCTGTTTTCTTTGTGTTGTGTGCTTATTTTGATGGCTCTATGGTTTTCTTTGATGAGTTTTTGCCATATAAAAGTTTTAGTGCAGTAGATATAATGCAAGAACAAAATATGAATTCGTTTGATACATCACTTATAGTAGTGATTTATTATTTTCTTATACTAACGGATCTCACGAAGGTTTTTTGTTGAGTTTTGTGTGATTGAAGTTTTAAAGTTTTGTGTTATCTTATGATGGATGAAAGAATAAGGAGTAGAAGAGGCTAAGCTTGGGGATGCCCCGGCATCCCAATCTATTATCCAAAAATGAGCAACCAACTAAGCTTGGGGATACCCCCGAGTGGCATCCCCTCTTTCTTCTAACGACCATCTGTATTTTACTTGAAGCTATATTTTTATTTGTCACATGCTATGTGTTTTGCTTGGAGCGTATTTTATGATATGAGTCTTTCCTTGTTTTATTTTGTGTTTTAAGTCTTGATCCCTTTCTGGGCACACCTATTTGAGAGAGCCAAAATTATGCCATGACTTGTCAGAATTGCTCTCTTTGCTTCACTTAAATTTTTATGAGCTATGGACTTGCTCTAGTGCTTCAGTTATATCTTTTTGAGCACGGTGTGCTTAGTATTTTTGAAGAAATGCTCTCTTGCTTCACTTAGGTTTATTTGAGAGTTAGTAAAATTTTCAAGAAATTCTCTCTTGCTTCACTTAAATTAATTTGAGAGAAAGAAAAAATTATGCTCATGATCTTCACTTATATTTGTTTGAGCTTATGAAAAGCAACACATGAAAATTAGTCCCAAAGTGATAGATATCCAAGAAGGATATAATAAAAACTTTCATGAAGATCATTGCACAAAATAAACTTGATTCTTAGTAATAGTTTTGAGATATGATGATGTGATATGTGAGTCATCTTGATGAGTAATTATGCTTTAGTAGGAATATTGGTGTTAAGGTTTGTGATTCCCTATGCAAGCATTAAAGTCAATAGTCATGCAATGAAATTATATCCTACTTGTGGTGCATTATTCGGTGTTAGTTATGCTTAATGCTCGCTTATGAGATTATTCGTTTCTTGGTTGGTCGCTTCTCAATCTTTTGCTAGCCTTCATTTTGCACTAAGTATGATCACTACTTGTGCATCCAAAAACCTTCAAACCAGTTTCGCCACATGAGTGCACTATATCTACCTATATGCGGTATTCTTTTGTCATTCTAAGCAAATTTTCATGTGCCATCTCTAATTTTCAAAATAAACTTCTCTTTTGTGTGTTCGTTTCACTCGCGGAGCAGTGAGGGGTGGCTAATATTTTCCATGCTAGTGTTATTCTCACGATGAGTGTTTATTCACTTGTCATTGCATGAGAGTAAGGCAAAGGTATTAGGGATGCCCAGTCCCGAACTGAAAAAATGATTTTACTTTATGTTGTCAAATAATAAATTCCTTAGGAAGTGTTGATATGGAGGGCAACCGTGGATACGGCTAGCCATGGAAAGTGAAAGTATGGTGGAAAAGGGAATAAACTTTATTTTCTGTTTGGAAACTGCCTATGATATATCTAAGCATGGAAAGTATTGGGAACTCTAAGTCATTTTTGTTGGTGGGATGGATACACCTCCCAAAATATTTTTACCTCTAAGTTTTTTGCTTTGAGCTCTGGCGCCTCTATAAATCCCTACTTCCCTCTACGAAGGGCCTTTCTTTTACTTTATGCAATTTTTATTTTGAATTTGAGTCTCCATATTCTCTAATAAAAGCACCAACTAGGAGGTAATATGATCATACTTGAGTATTGGGTGTAGCTAATATGCGAGTGTGTTTCATGAATGGATCAATGGTTGAGCATGATTGCCTAGGGATAGCTTATTTTAGCGTTGATATTTTGAAAGACATGGTTGCTTGTTGATATGCTTGAGTATTTAAATTATCATGTCAAAACTAGACTATTGCTTTGAACAATATAAAAGTCCAAATGTCCATGCTATAAAGAAAAGAATATGGTATGACATGTTCCACATCAAAAATTATGTTTTTTATCACTTACCTACTCGAGGACGAGTAGGAGTTAAGCCTGGGGATGCTGATACGTCTCCACCGTATCTATAATTTTTGATTGTTCCATGTTGTTATATTATCAATCTTGGATGTTTTATAATCATTTTATAGTCATTTTATATCATTTTTGGTACTAACCTATTGACATAGTGCCAACTGCCAGTTGTTGTTTTTTTCCATGTTTTTTACATCGCAGAAAATCAATATCAAACGGATTCCAAATGCCACGAAACTTTATGGAGATTTTTTATGGGCCAGAAGGAACACAATGGGCCCTGACTGCGTCTAGGGGGTTCCCCGAGGGGAGGACAACTCACCAGGGCGCGCCAGGAGGCCCAAGCGTGCCCTGGTGGGTTGTGCCCACCTCGGGTGCCCCCCGGACCGCCTCTTTGCTCTAGAAATACCCTAATATTCCCAAAACCCTAGGGGAGTCGACGAAATATTCATCCAGCCCCTGCAGAGTCCAGAACCACCAAATCCAATCTAGACACCATCTCGGATGGGGTTCAGCACCTCCATTGGTGCCTCTCCAATGATGTGTGAGTAGTTCTTTGTAGACCTTTGGGTCCATAGTTAGTAGCTAGATGGCTTCCTCTCTCTCTTGATTCTCAATACAATGGTCTCTTAGAGATCCATATGATGTAACTCTTTTGCGGTGTGTTTGTTGGGATCCGATGAACTTTGAGTTTATGATCAGATATATCTCTTTTTATATCCATGGAAGTATTTGAGTTTCTTTGATCTCTTTTATGCATGATTGCTTATAGCCTCGTATTTCTTCTCCGATATTTGGGTTTTGTTTGGCCAACTTGACCTATTTATCTTGCAATGGGAAGAGGTGCTTTGTAGTGGGTTCGATCTTACGTTGCTTGATCCCAGTGACAGAAGGGGAACCAACACGTATGTATCATTGCTACTATGGATAAAACGATGGGGTCTATATCTACATAGATAGATCTTGTCTACATCATGTCATCGTTCTTATTGCATTACTCCATTTCTCCATGAACTTAATACACTAGATACATGCTGGATAGCGGTCGATGTGTGGAGTAATAGTAGTAGATGCAGGTAGGAGTCGGTCTACTAATCTTGGACGTGATGCCTAAGTAATGATCATTGCCTGGATATCGTCATGAGTATTTGAAGTTCTATCAATTGCCCAACAGTAATTTGTTCACCCACTGTTTGCTATTTTTCTCGAGAGAAACCACTAGTGAAACCTACGGCCCCTGGGTCTCTTTCTCATATTATTTGCCTTTGTGATCTATTTTCCTTTGTGTTTATTTTCAGATCTACTAAACCAAAAACCCAAAAATACCTTGCTGCAATTTATTCTTATTTATTTTATTCGGCATTCGATCTATCAATCTACTACAAATTTACCTCATGTTCGTTTGCCTATCTTGAGGCGCCGTACCTCGGAAGGGATTGACAACCCCTTTAACACGTCGGGTTGCGAGAAGTTGTTGTTTGTGTGCAGGTGTTGTTTACGTTTTGTTGCTTGGTTATCCTACTGGTTTGATAACCTTGGTTTCACATCTGAGGGAAATACCTACCGACGTTGTGCTGCATCATCCCTTCCTCTTTGGGGAAATACCAACGTAGCTTCAAGCGACATCAGGTTCTAGAGCTAGGATTGAGCTAGGATCACTACTTGGCTGCCCAGGCCCCACCGGAGGAGATGATCAATGGTGTCTTGTGCCACACGAGGGCATAGATGGTGATTAGAAAGTTTTGGGCAATTTCTCCTTTACACAATTAAAAATCTTCAAATATCTAGTTATTATACTAATCCATGTTGTCTCGTTTGATTGCAGACCTTCTACAGGTGTGAGGAGGGATACGAGGAGGCCGCGGTAAAGGTCATCGATGCCGAGTGCAGGCGCCTACTACAAAACTTACGACACGAGGCTCAGGTGCAGGCTGTTTGAGAATACTATGCCTCACGTGGTATTAAGAAGCCCAAGCTGGCATGCCGCGACAAGTATCTGAAGAAGGAGACATACATGATGGTAATTACCTATTCTTAAGGCCTTGTACTTAGTTTCCTTGATTTGATTAATAGGTGTAGCGCTCAAGTTTCTCTTTACTAACTTAGGTGCCCCGAGATGGTGTGCGGATCAGATGGATTGTTGAGAGGTGTTGGTGGATGAGTAGTGCTCAGACCAATGGCTAGTCCTCCACAACAATGCCAAGACACGGCGTGCCCAAATGGAAGGTGTGCCACACCATCAAGGCAGCGCCAACTTATTTCAGTACGAGCGGAACTAGGTATGTGGTTTGCTTCATGATTCATGCAATTCATTCTTCATGCTAGCTTGATCCCTTTAATTACTAATTTACTCTGTTCCTTTCTTTCAGGGGCGACACAATAAGGCGGAGGTGCTAGAGCTATTCTACCTCTATGCCATAGCCATACTGGCCTGTGCAAGAAGGTCAAGGCATTCTCTGCGTCTGACCTCAATGATCCAAAGAACTTCACCACCATCTCCTCCCACAACAAGCTCATAAGGTACAGAGATGTGGGGAAGAAGACGAAAGGGGAGGACTTTAACCCGAGCTAGTAGTTTGATCCAGAGCTAGTGATTGATATGTCTCCAACGTATCTATAATTTTTTATTGTTCCATGCTATTATGTTATCCATCTTGGATGTTTTATATGCATTTATATGCTATTTTATATGATTTTTAGGACTAACCTATTAACCTAGAGCCCAGTGCTAGTTTTTGTTTTTTTCGTTGTTTTTGAGTTTTATAGAAAAGGAATATCAAACGGAGTCCAAATGACCTGAAAATTTACGATGATTTTTTATGGACCATAAGAAGCCCCCAAAGCACAAGAGTTAGGCCATAACAGTCCCAAGTCAACCACAAGGGTGGAGGACCCGCCCAACCCCCAGGCAGGGTGCTCCGGTCTTTTCATTGGCTCATAGACCCCCTAACGTGAAACCGACAGCAAAAAATCCTATAAATACAGAAACCCCCAGAAATAAACCAAGATTGGGAGTTCTGCCACCGCAAGCCTCTATAGCCACGAAAAACCAATCGGGAGCCCGTTCCAGCACCCTGTCGGAGGGGGAAATCATCACCGGAGGCCATCTTCATCATCCCGGTGCTCTCCATGACGAGGAGGGAGTAGTTCACCCTCGGGGCTGAGGGTATGTACCAGTAGCTATGTGTTTGATCTCTCTCTCTCTCTCTCTCGTGTTCTTGATATGGCACGATCTTGATGTACCGCGAGCTTTGTTACTATAGTTGAATCATATGGTGTTTCTCCCCCTCTACCTTCTTGTGATAAATTCAGTTTTACATTTGAGGTTTCACTATTATCAGATTGAATACTATTATGGATTTGAGAACACTTGATGTATGTCTTACATGGGATACCCGTGGTGACAATGGGGTATTCTATTGATTCACTTGATGTATGTTTTGGCACTCAACTCATGTATTCCCGAGGTGACATTGGGGTAATCTATGCATAGGGTTTGATGCATGTTTTCGTCCTTGTTTCTCCGGTAGAAATCTTGGGCACTCTTTGAGGTTCTTTATGTTGGATTGAATATTATGAATCTGAAGCTGTTTGATGGAACAGATGCATATCGTATAATTGACCCACGGATACTTCTTGTGAAATTGGAGTATCTAGGTGACACTAGGCTTGATTGATGTGTGTCATATGGTGTTATTTTACTACGAACTCTAGGGCTGTTTGTGACACTTATAGGAATAGCCCAATGGATTGATCAGAAAGAATAAGTTTGAGGTGGTTTCATACCCTACAAGCAATTTCATCTTATGTTCTCTACGGTAGGAACTTTGGAGTGACTTTTGTTGCATGTTGAGGGATTGCCATATGGTCTAATTATGTTATCATTGTTGAGAGAACTTGCACTAGTGAAAGTATGAACCCTAGGCCTTGTTTCCAAGCATTGCAATACCGTTTTCGCTCACTTTTATCACTTACTACCTTGCTTTTTATATTTTCAGACAACAAAAACCTATATCTACCATCCATATGATATGTGTATCGCCATCTCTTCGCCGAACTAGTGCACCTATACAATTTACCATTGTATTGGGAGTGTTGGCGACACAAGAGACTCTTTGTTATTTGGTTCCAGGGTTGTTTGAAAGAGACCATCTTTATCCTACGCCTCCCACGGATTGATAAACCTTAGGTCATCCACTTGAGGGGAAATTTGCTACTGTCCTACAAAACTCTATGCTTGGAGGCCCAACATGAGTCTACAAGAAGAAGGTTGCATAGTAGACATCAAGCCCTTTTCTGGCGTCCTTGCCAGGGAGGTGAGTGCTTGAAGGTATATCTTTAGATCTTGCAATCAAATCTTTTAGTTTCTTATTTTATCACTAGTTTAGTCTATAAAAGAAAGATAAAAAAAATGGAATTGACGTTGCCTCGCATGCTTCATCTTTTTTATGTCTTTCGTGAAAATGATGGAAAGGAAAATATACTCAATTGTTAGAAGAAGAAGTCAATAAAATGTTTGGAACTAAATATTTGAATGACGAGCATGATTGCAATGTTGTTAGTATGAATTCTTTGAATATCCATGATGCTAATGATATGGAAACCTACAAGCTTGGGGATGCAATGTTTGATGAAGATGATATTTTTGTCTTTGATGAGAAAATTTATTATTATGATAGCATACCTCCTATTTAAGATGATTATATTGATGAAAGTGGGTTTGGAAGAGTGTCAAATCTAGGTAATGATCCCACCATTTTGTAGGGCATTGAATCTTATAATATTTATGAAATTGGATTTGGAGAGGTCATGACTTTATTTAGTGATGAATCCACTATTTCGGAAGAGGTTTCAATTGATTATGAGAAACAAAGTTGCTATCTATGATGATTATTGTGATGACATGTATGCTATAAAGAATAATGTTAACCATGAAACTTGTCATCTTGATTTTTTTTTTCAATTGGATTATGCCTCACATGATAGTTATTTTGTTGAGTTTGCTCCCACTACTATGAATGAGAAGAATTTTGCTTATGTGGAGAGTAGTAAATTTTCTATGCTTGTGGATCGTTAAAAGAATGCTTTGTGCGATGGTTATATTGTTGAATTCATTCATGATGCTACTAAAAATTATTATGAGAGAGGAACATATGCTTCTACGTATCTCAATAATATCAAGTTTCCTCTCTATATGTTGAAAATCTTGAATTTATGCTTGTTTTACCTTCCTATACAAGTTGATTCTTGTTCCCGTAAGTTGTTTGCTCACAAAATCCCTATGCATAGGAAGTGGGTTAGACTTAAATGTGCTAGTCATATGCTTCATGATGCTCTCTTTATATTTCAATTCTTATATTTTATGTGAGCATCATTGAAATCATCATGCCTAGCTAGAAAGGCAATAAAGAAAAGCACTTGTTGGGAGACAACCTAATATTTACCCCTACTATTTTTGTGTGTTCACATGATTAGGCTACTATATTAATCATGTTTATAGCTTGTGTTTCAATAAAGTGCGAAGTAAGACCTTTGGGATGGTCTATGGTGATAGTTGATTTGATCTTGCTGAAGAACATAAACTTTTGTGCCCAGTAAAATAATTTTCATTTCTTACAGAAGCGTGATAAAATCTTGATTCTTTTCAAGAAAGATTTATATACAAATTTCCCAGGTTTCCCTAATTTTTCAGAATTTTTGAAGTTACACAAGTATACAAAGTTTCCAGATTACTACAAACTATTCTGTTTTTGACAGATTCTGTTTTCATTGTGTTGTTTACTTATTTTGATGAATCTATGAGTAGTATTGAAGGGTATAAGTTGGAATATAGTAGATATAACACCAATATAAATTTATATTGAGTTCACAACAGTACCTAAGTGGTGGTTTGCATTATTATACTAACGGAGCTTACGAGTTTTTTGTTGAGTTTTGTGTTGTGAGGTTTTCAAGTTTTGGGTGAAGTTTTGATGGACTACGGAATAAGGAGTGGCAAGAGCCTAAGCTTGGGGATGCCCAAGACACTCCAAGGTAATATTCAAGGACAACCAAGAGTCTAAGCTTGGGGATGCGTCGAATGGCATCCCCTCTTTCATCTTCGTCCATCGGTAAATTTACTTGAGGCTATATTTTTATTCACCACATAGTATGAGTTTTGCTTGGAGCGTCATTTTCTTTTATTAGTATTTGCTTTCTGTTATTTAGAGTAATGTTTTGCATATTATAGTTTAATAAAAAGTTCAAGTGTAGCCTTTACCATGCTTATTTTACAAGTCTATATGTTGCTGTTTGAAAACAGAAAGTTTGTTGTTATGTTTTGAATATTGGTGAATAGTCAGAACATGATAAAATCTTGAAATTTTTACACAATGAGTAACAACAAATTATATACAATGTGGTAATTTTTCAGAATTTTTGGAGTTATACAAGTATGATTCCTCTTGCATTATTTACAGACTGTTCTGATTAGACAGATTGCTATTATGTTTGCATTGTTTGAATATGTTGGCTTGTTTAATGATTCTATTTGATGATAGGAGTGTTAAATGTGCAGAGGTATTTAGTAGGCAATATAAAATTATCATTTTAGTGATTTTCTATAGTAGAGAATGATAAGGTTTTGCATGGATTTGTACTAACTTATCTCATGAGTTCTTGGTGAGTTTTGTGTGGATGAAGTTTTTAAGATTTAGGGAAACCACGATATCAAAGGAATTAAGGAGACACAAAAGCTCAAGCTTGGGGATGCCCAAGGAATCCCTAGCTAATATTTCAAGAAGTCTCAAGCATCTAAGCTTGGGGATGCCCCGGTTGGCATCCCACCTTTCTTTTCAACAATTACTGGTTAGTTCTGGTTGAGCCTAGGATTTTCGCTTCTTCACATGATATGTGCTATCCTTGCAATGTCGTTTTATTTTTTTTCTTGCTGTTTGAATAAAGTAGTTAATATCTAAAATTTTATTTATGAGAAGGAGTCTTCACATAGTTACATAATTATTCAAGTACTCATTGATTTTCACTTATATCTTTTGGACTAGTTTGTTGTTTACTCTAGTGCTTCACTTGTACGTTTTTAGAGCACGGTGGTGGTTTTATTTTGAAGAAATTGATGAAATCTAATGCTTCACTTATATTATTTTGAGAGTCTTAAACAACATGGTAATTTGCTTAGTTTATGAATTTAGTCCTAATATGATGGGCATGCAAGAGGAATATAATAAAAACTTTCATATAAAGTGCATTGAATACAATGAGAAGTTTGATTCCTTATGATTGTTTTGAGATATAAAGATGGTGATATTAGAGTCATTGTAGCGACCCAATACCAATGGATCGTAGTCTTTGTGCTTTAGTGTCATCCCTGGATCGGTATGTTGACACACACAGTACTCAAGGAACTATAACAAAGTTCAATCACACACTTATTACATCAAGGTCCTCATAAAGAGTGATTATTACAATACCTATCACTACATGCATATTTGGCTCGTGAAGGCTCTAAGTTTAATACTTGCATAAAGCTAATTTTTTTCCTACAACAAAGGAATAGATTTTATGTACTACCAAGTTTATGCCATTATTGAGAAGGTAACCCCAACTCAGTCCCAAAATTATCAAGTAACGATAGTAATAATAATAACCCAACGATTTTATTAAGTAAGTGATGAGATCAACCAATAATTCAAATACCAGATAGTCAAAATGTCCATAACCGGGGACACGGCTAATCATGATTAGTTTGTACACTCTGCAGAGGTTTGCGCACTTTTCCCCACAAGACTCGACCGCATCCATGATTGGAAGATCGAGACATAGCCTTTCTGAAGAGGTCCCCTTAACCGATCGATAGAGCGGTACACCTATAATTCCCCTACATCTGCTAGCCCATCATGGAAAGGTTTCCCACAACTTACTCAACTATGCCAGAGCCCATAATGGCTTGTGGCTGCACCCAGAAGTTTCTGAGCATGAATAATCTTTTGATCCCTTTGAGCCTGGGTGGCATTCCATAGGATGATCACACGGGTACCTCGGGATCTCCTAGGACAACACTGGATTCCACAGGTGCCCACAACCAATCCACCCAGATGTGTATTAAAGTATCCACCTTAAGTTTTGCCTTAGTAAATATCTCTCACAACTTGCATGATTCTCACATACCAATCCCCGTCTACGAGCATGGCTAAGCAAGAGGAGCATAATGTATATTCCCAGGGTGATCAAAGGTATTAGGTGAAGGAAATATGCCCTAGAGGCAATAATAAAGTTATTATTTATTTCCTTATATCAGGATAAATGTTTATTATTCATGCTAGAATTGTATTAACCGGAAACATGATACATGTGTGAATACATAGACAAACAGAGTGTCACTAGTATGCCTCTACTTGACTAGCTCGTCGATCAAAGATGGTTATGTTTCCTAGCCATAGACAAGGAGTTGTCATTTGATTAACGGGATCACATCATTAGGAGAATGATGTGATTGACTTGACCCATTCCGTTAGCTTAGCACTTGATCGTTTAGTTTTTTGCTATTGCTTTCTTCATGACTTATACATGTTCCTATGACTATGAGATTATGCAACTCCCGTTTACCGGAGGAACACTTTGTGTGATACCAAATGTCACAATGTAACTGGGTGACTATAAAGGTGCTCTACAGGTGTCTCCAAAGGTACTTGTTGGGTTGGCGTACTTCAAGATTAGGATTTGTCACTCCAATTGTCGGAGAGGTATCTCTGGGCCCACTCAGTAATACACATCAGTATAAGCCTTGCAAGCATTGTAACTAATGAGTTAGTTGCGGGATGACGTATTATAGAACGAGTAAAGAGACTTGCTGGTAATGAGATTGAACTAGGTATTGAGATACCGACGATCGAATCTTGGGCAAGTAACATACCGATGACAAAGGGAACAACATATGTTGTTATGCGGTTTAACCGATAAAGATCTTCGTAGAATATGTAGGAGACAATATGAGCATCCAGGTTCCGCTATTGGTTATTGACCGGAGACGTGTCTCGGTCATGTCTACATAGTTCTCGAACACGTAGGGTCCGCACGCTTAAAGTTCGATGACGGTTATATTATGAGTTTATGTGTTTTGATGTACCGAAGGTAGTTCGGAGTCCCGGATGAGATCGGGGCATGACGGGGAGTCTCGAAATAGTCGAGACGTAAAGATCGATATATTGGACGACTATATTCGGACATCGGAAAGGTTCCGAGTGGTTCGGGTATTTTTCGGAGTACCGGGGAGTTACGGGAATATGGGGGAAGAAGTATATGGGCCTTATTGGGCTTTAGGGGAGAGAGAGAGAGGCATGCCACACGACCCCCAATGACTAGTCCTAATTGGACTAGGGGAGAGGCGGCGCCCCCTCCTTCCTTCTCTTCCCTCTTCCCCTTCCTTGTCTCCTACTCCTACTACTTGCAAGGGGAGGAATCCTACTCCCGGTGTGAGTAGGACTCCTCCCGGGCACGCCATAGGGGCCGGCCCTCTCCCCCTCCTCCAGTCCTTTATATACATGGCCAGGGGCACCCCATAGACACAACAATTGATCTCTTGGATCTCTTAGACGTGTGTGGTGCCCCCCTCCACCATAATCCACCTCGATAATATCGTAGCGGTGCTTAGGCGAAGCCCTGCATAGGTAGAACATCATCATCGTCACCACACCGTTGTGCTGATGGAAATCTCGCTCAAAGCTCGGTTGGATCGGAGTTCGAGGGACGACATCGAGTTGAACGTGTGCAGAACTCAGAGGTGCCGTGCGTTCGGTACTTGATCGGTCGGATCGTGAAGATGTACGACTACATCAACCGTGTTGTGCTAACGCTTTCGCTTTCGGTCTATGAGGGTACGTGGACACACCCTCCCCTCTCGTTGCTTGTCAGGGAAACTGATCCTCGAACACCTATGGGGCCGGCGGACCGGGCCCCTTTCGGTTCGGAGGGGGGCGGAGATCGCACGAAGAGCAGATCGAGGCGAGGCACACGAGCAGTTTACCCAGCTTCAGAGCTCTCCGGAGAGATAACACTCCTACTGCTGCTTGTCTGGTTGTATTATCTGGTGTTCTTGCTCTCCAAAGCGAGAGTGTGATGTTCTCTGAGCTACTGATGGATCGAAGCAAACTGTCTGGGGCTTCGAACCTATGAGCCGAACCCCCTCTACGTTGCGCATGGGCCTCCTTTTATATGCTAAAGGGGTCACCGACAGGTGGCAACGCAGAGGAGGGTAAAAACGTAAAAAGCAAGGTAGTTGATACAGTTGCTTGTACAGTGCATCCTACCTAACCCTGACGGCAGGGGACAAGGGCATTAAATGCCCGTCTGAGTCGCCCGAACAGTGCAGAAAAGGACCGTTAGGGGCGCCACCGTTCGCCACGATGGCGATCTTGTCAGCTTCGCATGCCACTGCGCACCGCTGGCTGCACAGCCTCCCGCCACGCACGTCCAGAGAGGCCCCCAGGGCGACACATTGGTGGATGCGCTGGAGCGTGGACGCAGAGTGGCCGCCTGCCGCGGCAAGCGCCTTGCAGCTGTTGTTATCTTGTCGGGTCCGGAAGCTTGTCGCTCACCGGGCTTCAAGGTACCTTGGTTTTTCTTCCCGGCAAGCTCCTCTTGCTGGGGCCTTATTGCCTTGCCGGAGCGCGTGGCGCGTCGCGGCAAGTTCATTGGAGCGCCTTGGTTGGCCTTCCCGGCAAGCTCCTCTTGCCGGGGTCTTGTTTCCTTAGCCTAAATACTTTGTTCTTGGATGGCTTCAAGGGAACCTTGGGGGGGATCTTGGCGATCACCCGGCAAGCCTTTGCCGCGGGGTGCTGCAACTGCCCGTGCACAAGTTCGGGGTACTAGGGTACCCCTAATCTAGTACACCGACAGGAGCCCCCGGGCCTGGGCCAGACACGGTGCCGAGCGCTGTTGGGCCAGGCCCAAGACAGGGCACGGGCACACGCGGGCTGGGCCACGCCAAATCTTGTTACGTATCCACCGCACTCTCCCATAATGGCACGCGTTGATTGCGGCATCGTGGGAGAGATCGTGGGAGGTTGTTTAAGTGGAAGGCCGAAACATCCGCCCCGTCCCTCTTTATAAGCAGAGGAAACAGGGGCAGTTCGTTCCCCCTCGCTGCTTGCTGCTACTCCTTCTTCACAAACTCCGCCGCTCCCCTCTTCTTCTTGAAGCCGAGAGAGCAGCGCTTCGCCCCCCCCATTACCACCAGCATCACCACGCCGTCGACCTTCTCCACCACCTCCGCCATGGCCCCGAAAGGCGACAAGGGAAAGGGCGTGAAGTGGGCCGAGGCGCAGCGGCTCGCGGCGCTGTGGAAGGAGCGGGCGATCTTCACCCCCCAGCTCGGAGTGTAGGGGAGTACTTCTACCTCTTTTGGGCGACGGAGACGCGTGCGCATCCGCGCATGAGGGTACTCCCGGCTGCTGCCTCGGAGTCGGCTCCAAATGGGTACCCGTTCTTCCCGCTATTCTTCTACTGCGGGCTCTGCCCGCCCTTCTCGGAATTCTTTTGTGACATTATGAACACGTATGGCTTCCTCCTCCTTGACTTCACCCCCAATACTGTCTTGACCATGGCAGTTTTCGCACACTTGTGCAAAAACTTTGTCGGAGTCCACCCTAGTGTAGCCCTTTTCCGCCACTTCTTCATACCTCGGGTAGAGAGAGGAGAGCCGCTTGCCGGAGGGATTGCCTGGGTCTCGAGAGTCGGCAAGAAAGAGGTGTACTTGGAGGGTGAGCTTCGCAGCAAGTGGGAGGAGTGGAGAGCGGAGTGGTGTTGGATCGTCGAGGAGGATCCGCAGCCCTTCACTGCCGTGCGCCAAACTCCAATAGTGTGCGGCAATGACTGGAGCAACATGGCCCCGGAAGACGAGAGGCTGAAGATCGCCATCACTAGGATTCTTCGCCTCAGGCTTGCCGGGCTCACCGTAGGTGCTGTCGGGGCAGATTTCCTCCGCCGCCGCATTGCTCCCCTGTAGGAGAGGAGGAGGCCCGCCTGGGAATTTAAGAATTCGGCGGACATCATGAGGCTGCGGCCGGGCCTCAACTACAACTTCACTGTCTTGGAGTTGGATGCAATGCTTTTGGAGTTATTCAAACGCGACCCCCAGCACCCATTCACACTGCCGAGGGGCGTAGTTCCTTTGTGCAATAACTCTTCACTTGACCGGATCCGCGCCATGATGCCGTTGTGCGATTCACACGGCATCGTCCCAACTTGGCAAGAGCCTGCGGACGACGTTGTGCGAGCGTTCTTCGACACCTTGGAGGAATTGCCGGTCCGCGCCGACGAGCAGAAGAGCCTCACCCGTGACACCACCGATGAGGAGCTGCAGCTCATCGCTACTAGGGCGGAAGAGGCTGCTGCCGCAGCTGCTGCGGGTGTGTTTGGGTTCACTGTGGAGGAGGCGGAGGCTGCAGAGGCGGCAAACCTTGCCGAACGCGCGGAGTTCATGGGCAAGGAGGAGCCTGCCGGTTCTGAAGCCGAGTCGAGCAAGGCCGGCGAGGAGGAGGCTGAACCTTCAGAGAGCTTGCCGCAGGCGGAGCCCCCGGCCCCGCCAAGGAGGCGCCTTCGCAGGGCCGGGAACGCAGCAGGGCGGCAGCCAGCTCCACAGCCACCGAGCCGCGCGACGCGCTCTACCGCAGCAAGCAATGTTGCCGCGGGAGCGCCTCACACAACAGCGGCAACCGGAGCGGGATCTTCCCGGGCCACCGCCGCCGCCCCCGCCAAGCGGGCAAGGGATCCTACTCCTCCACCTCGCCGCACCGGAGGAGGGTCGGACTTCGATCTTTCCGCGCTCAGCTCCGATGAGGAGGAAGAAGAGTGAGTTTCTTTGGTGCCCTTATAATCCTTCAATCTTGCTGTTTATATCTTGTATCTGACTTGCTCCAATCTGGACTCTTTTCTTTTCAGAACACTGGCCCAGAGAGCGGCGAAGAGGGCCAAGGCCGCGGTGATTGTCATCGAGGACGACCCCATTGCGTCGGCAGGAGGTGCGTCCGAGACCACCTTGACGGACCCGGCAATCACCCCTCGAAGCAGCCCCCAGCGTAAGTTCATAGTTTGGCCTTCTGTTGTCGGGCGCGTTTGAGTGCTTTTTCCTTTGTTGATATCTTGCTTGTTGACTTGTGCAGGAGCAGAGCAGCCTCATCAGGAGCGCCCGGAGGCCGGTCCCGAAGTGCCACCTGCTTCGACTGTGCCGCCAAGGGAGGAGTCCTCGGCAAGGGAGCGCTCTCCGGCAAGGGGGGACTCTCCGGCAAGGGACGGCACTGCTGATCCTGCGGCGACCGAGGCCGCAACTGAAGATCTTGGCGCAGGTAATCCACTTGCCCAAAAACTTTCCCTTGGGTTCTGCTTCTTCTGTTTTTCTTTCCTTAAATTTTTGATTGATTTTCCTCCCTTCTTCGTTCTTCAGACCCATCTTCGGCTGAGCCAATGGAGACAGAGGGCGCCGGCGAGGGAGGTGCCGGTGCTGATGAGACCGCCGGCGAGGAGGCCGCCGGGGCTGCTGCTTCGGAAGCCGGCGAGGGATCAGGCGATCGCACTGATGACCCTGAGGCCGCAGGAGCGCCGGGCGCTGCACCGACCACCGAACCCTCTGCCGCTTCCGCGGAGCCGGGCTCCGAGGAGCCCCAGCCCGGCGCCTACTTGCAGGCCGGTGACAACATCTTCATCAAGCTACCCTGGGCGTCGAGCTCCAGGGCGCCAGTCAAGGGGGAGACTTTTGACGGGGAGGTGCTCGCCTCTGCTGGGCTGTCACTGGTTGACGCGCCCGGCAGCAGCAGCGGCGAGCCTGAGGAGGAGCAGCTGCTACGGAAGCTGATGTCACTCTACCGCACCCGGCAAGCCAAGCTGGCTTCCTGGGAAGCACTTGTCGCAAAGGCGGGAGTTGACATGGAAAAGCGCGCGGAAGAGCTCCGGAGCCAAAATCAAGAAACTCTCCGGTCCCTGGCGCAGGAGCGGGAGCGAGTCAACGAGGAGC
Organism: Triticum dicoccoides; assembly: GCF_002162155.2. Lineage (NCBI taxonomy): Eukaryota > Viridiplantae > Streptophyta > Magnoliopsida > Poales > Poaceae > Triticum > Triticum dicoccoides. The sequence continues at coordinate 501,311,167 of NC_041386.1, read as the reverse complement.
GCACGGCCTTTCTTCTCGAGAAGGACGAGGCTGAGGAGGAACAAAGACTTGCTTCCGAGAAGCAGTCCGCGCGGGAAGGCGAGCTATTGCAGCGGAAGGCCCACCTCGACAGCTACGAGGAAGAGCTCGCCGAGCGCGAGCGAGCACTTGGTGGGGCGCTCAAGGAGGCAAAGGATGCCGCGGCAACTGCAGAGGCCGCCAAGAGGGAACTAGAGGAGAAGGTGGCTCGGCTGGAGGCCGAAATTGGGAAGAGTTGCGAGGAGCTTGCCGCGCTCAAGCGTGAGCGCGAGAAGGATGCTGCCGCCCATGGTGAGCTGCAAGGCCTTCTCGCTGAGAGGGGCAAAGAACTCAGCGCTGCCAGGGATTCCAAAGCAGACCTGGAGCTGAAGCTGGCCACGCTGACGCAGACACTGGAGGCCGCCAAGGAGCGGGAGAAAACCTTGGCGGAGAAGGTCAAGGCTGACGCGGCGCTGCTGGAGAGCATTGCAGTCACCCAGAACTCCTTCAGAGACACAGTGGAGCACTGGACCGAGGGCCTGGTGAACACTGCCGCCGTCATCAACGAGGAGCTGGCGCAGCTGGGGATGGATGACTTTGGGTATCCTTCCGACGAGAGCCTTCAACCCAGCGCCAAGCTCAACCTATTCTTCAAGGGCGTGGCGACGACACTCCAGCGGCTCCGGGAGAGGATCCCGAAGCAGCTGGCCGACGAGTCACGCAAAATCTGCGCCGGGGTTCTCCAGAAGGTGCTGATGAAGGTAGCCTTCCGCAATCCAGGCCTCAGCTTCACCAACGTCCTCCGATCCTTGCCGCCTGACACCGATCTGGACGCACTCAAGGCCCTTGTCGCACCCATTGTGGACAAGGTGAGCGAGATCAAGCGAGTCGAGGGCGGGCGCGTAGATTAGGCCTCCCATTTCTTCTTTTCCCTTGTCGCTGCTAATCATGTTATGAAAACAGTCTGTTAGAGTTGCGACAAGTTATCTTTGTAATATAACTTTATTTCTGTTATCAATTGCAATGTTATTTCCTTTACTAGATTCCTTCCTTTGTATGTTTTCACCCTACGCTTCTAGGGAACTTGTCGGCGTAGGCGCCCGAGCCGCGAGCGCTGAGTGCGGAACTTCAGCAGCCTGCTGGCGGCGCTGCTTCCGACAAGAAACATTGTCGTGAATAGATGCAGCATGCTTAAGCTGTTGAGCAGACTCGAAACAAAGTAAGGGCGCAACTAGCCACGAGTTGGTTCCTCCGCGCATAGATTTTCCATACAAAGCAGGGTCGTTCGAGGAAGATAACTCAAATTTTTTTAAAAAGTGATTGCTCAAACTTTGGCAACTTAGCTTTTCTGTTATTTGCTTCCCGGTAAGGTAAGTCTTCGCTTGAACGACGCATGGCAATCCTCTCCTCTCCCCCCGGCAAAATTGTGTGCGGGAGAACCTTCTTTTCCTTTAAAAGAAAAAGAAAGAAGAGAAAATAATAATATGGAGCTCTTCGGCTCGTTACTGCTTACCGGATGTAAGTGCTGCACAAAGTGTCAGGTAATCACATGCAAGAAAGGAACTAACGCATGAAATGGACAAGCTGTGCGGAGCACATGGGTTTTTACTTATGCACGGGATCTGCGCCCGGCTTTGTACAAAGGATTACATGCAACAGCGGCAAGACTTGTACAAAAGGTGGTTGCCGGAACAGGTTCCGGCAACCGCGCCTTATGGGAAAAACTTACGAAGATGTTCTATGTTCCAGGAGTTGCTCACTGGAATGCCATCCTCGATCTCAAGGCGGACAGCACCAGGCCTTGTGACTCGTCTCACCCGATAAGGGCCTTCCCCCTTCGGCGTAAACTTGTTGGAATTCTTGGCGGACTGAACGCGCCGAAGAACAAGGTCGCCTTCCTCGAAGCTTCTGGCTTTAACTTTGCGGCTATGATAGCGGCGCAAAGCTTGCTGGTATCGAGCAGCTCGTACAGCAGCCTGAAGACGATCTTCCTCAAGGAGCAGCGCGTCGTCTTGCCGCAGCTGTTCTTGCTCAAGCTCATCATAAGCGAGCACTCGAGGTGATCCGTATACGAGTTCCATGGGGAGAACTGCCTCTGCTCCATAGACTAGAGCGAAAGGTGTCTGGCCAGTGGCTCGATTTGGCGTCGTTCTGATCGACCAAAGAACCACCGGCAGCTCCTCGATCCAGTTCCTTCCGCACCTGTGCAGCCTGTCGAAAGTTCTGGTCTTGAGCCCACGCAGCACTTCAGCATTTGCCCTCTCTGCTTGACCGTTGCTTCTCGGATGAGCAACAGAAGCGAAGCAGACCTTAGCGCCAAGGTCTTGGACGTACTGCATGAAGGTGCGGCTCGTGAATTGCGTGCCGTTGTCGGTGATGATCCTGTTAGGAATCCCGAAACGGCAAACAATTGACCTGAAGAACTTGACTGCTGACTGTGCTGTCACCTTCCTCACTGGCTGCATTTCCGGCCACTTTGTGAACTTGTCGATTGCGACGTACAAGTACTCAAAGCCCCCGACAGCTCGGGGGAAGGGGCCGAGGATATCGAGCCCCCAGACCGAAAATGGCCAGGACAAAGGGATCGTCTGGAGAGCTTGAGCTGGCTGGTGTATCTGTTTGGAGTGGAACTGGCACGCTTCACACTTGGTTACTTGTGCAGTTGCATCCTGGAGGGCTGTTGGCCACAAGAAACCTTGTCGGAAAGCTTTGCCGGCAAGTGCTCTTGCGCCTATGTGGTGGCCACATATGCCTCCATGTATCTCTGCCAACAGCTTTTGTCCATCTTCCCGGCGAATACACTTCAATTTCACACCGCTGAGTCTTCTTCTATACAGTATGCTATCGACAAACTGGTACATACTTGACTGCCGGGCTACTCTTTCCGCTTCTTCTTGCTCTTCGGGAAGTTCTCCTATCTGAAGGAAATGGACAATCTGCTGTGCCCATGCTATAGCCTGTGGCTCGACAACAAGGACTAAAGGCACATCTGCTGCTGCGGGAACATCTGCTTCTACGGCAAGGACTTGCGGCCCTGCCGGAGCTTGATGTTCCCCGGCAAGCTTGCCGGAGCAAAACTTGTCGGGAGCGTCTGCTTCAACGGAACAAGCCATAAGGCTTGCCGGAGCAGACTGCCCCTCAGCATCTGTGGTGTTGATCTTGGGGACTTTCTTGGCGGTGGCTTCGGAGAGTTCTGCCGGAAAGTAGTCACCAGAAACCAACTTCCTCTTTTTGCTTTGTCCAGTTGATGGTGTTACGGATGGTTGAGTCAACTTAAGCACAAAGATCCCTGGTTCCACAGGTAACTTTAGTGCGGCGCACTTTGACAGGCCATCAGCAATATCATTCTGAGCTCTTGGGATATGCTCCATTTGTAGGCCGTCAAAGTGCTCTTCTAGCTTCCTCACTTCATCGACAAGCTGTGAGTCACCCCTGACAATGAGCTTCTTAATCCCAAGGTCTGCTGCGATTCTGAGACCGGCAAGCAATCCTTCATACTCTGCAGTATTGTTGGTTGCTTGCTCTTTGGGAAAGTGCATCTGGACTACGTACTTGAGGTGCTCTCCGGTGGGTGCGATAAGCAGCACACCTGCACCGGCGCCTTGCAGCGAGAAGGCTCCATCGAAGTACATCAGCCACTCTTTGCTTGCCTCTTTGACGGGGATGCTCGTTTCTGGAATTTCTTCATCTGGGGTTGGCGTCCACTCTGCTATGAACTCTGCCAATGCTCAGCTTTGGATAGTTGAGGTGCTCTCAAACTTGAGGCCAAAGCTTGACAGTTCCAGCGCCCACTCGACAATCCTGCCTGTTGCTTCTGGATTTGCAGTATCCTCTTCAGCGGAAAGCGAGTGACGATTGTGATCTCATGTGCTTAGAAGTAATGGCGCAGCTTTCTCGAGGCCATGAGGAGGCCGAAAAGCAACTTCTGCACCCCAGAGTACCTTGATCTAGCTCCCTGCAGAAGAGAACTGACAAAGTAGACTGGGCGCTGCACCATTCTCCTTGGCATCTCATCTTGTTCCTGTGCAAACCCACGTTTGTCGGGACCAGAGCTTGTCGGCGAAGCCCCTTGCTTGTCGCTGGATGGATCTGCCGTGGTTGCTGGCTCATCATCCGCCTCCCTCTCCGCCACTAACGCAGCACTAACCACTTGATTGGTTGCTGCTATATACAGCAGCAACTTTTCTTGCGGCTTAGGTGCGACAACCGTTGGAGTGGAGGACAGGTATCTCTTCAAGTCCTGCAGCGCAGCCTCCGCTTCCGGAGTCCATTTAATTGGACCTGCCTTTTTCAAAATCTTGAAAAATGGCAGGGCGCGCTCAGCAGATCTAGAGATAAACCTGCTGAGAGCAGCCACGCAACCGGCAAGCCTTCGTACATCCTTGACGCGCTTCGGTGCTTCTATCTGCTTGATGGCTTTGATCTTGTCGGGATTGGCTTCAATTCCCCGCTGAGACACGAAGAACCCGAGAAGCTTGCCGGAAGGGACTCCAAACACGCACTTCTCGGGGTTAAGCTTGAGGTTGATCTTGCGCAGGTTTGCAAATGTTTCGTCTAAATCTTGAATCAAGGTCGCTTTGTCCTTGCTCTTGGCCACTATGTCATCCATGTAAGCTTCCACATTTCTGTGTATTTGTGGCTCAAAAGCATGGTGAACTACCCTTGCGAATGTTGAACCAGCATTCTTCAAACCGAAAGGCATCCGTACGAAGCAGTATGTGCCACACGGGGTGATAAATGCGGTTTTCTCTTCATCTTCTTCTGCCATGAAGATCTGATGATATCCTGAGTATGCATCAAGAAATGAAAGCAAATCACATCCGGCTGTGGAGTCAACAATCTGGTCAATACGCGGCAAGGGAAATGGGTCATTGGGACAAGCGTTATTAACATCAGTGAAGTCAATACAAAGTCTCCATTTCCCGTTAGCCTTGCACACAACAACAGGATTGGCCAACCACATGGGATGGAGTACTCCTCTGACAAGGCCTGCTACTTCCAACTTCTTGATTTCTTCTGCGATGAATTCTTGGCGCTCAACTGCCTGCTTCCTGACTCTCTGCTTGACGGGCCGCGCATGAGGACAGACGGCAAGGTGGTGCTCAATCACTTTCCTGGGAACACCGGGGATATCAGACGGTTGCCACGCAAACACGTCGACATCCGCCCGCAGGAAAGCAACGAGCACGCTTTCCTATTTGGGGTCAAGAGTGGCGCTGATGGTGAAGGTACCACCAGTGCCATCCTCCTTAGCGAACACCTTCTTAGTCACAGGTGGAGCTGCCATCGCCTTCTTGCACTTGCCGGTGGAGCTCGATGGTGCGTCCTCGACGGTAGCGCAGCACTCCGAAGAGGTGTGCTTGCCGGAGTGGGCATCAGAGCTCTTGCCGGACTTGGTCTTCTTCTTCCCCCCGGGAGCTTCAGCGGCAAGTGTCCTTCGTTCTGCTGCAGCTGCTGCTTCCCGGTAGATTTTGTCGGCACAAATAAGAGCATCCTTCTTGTCGCCAGGGACAGAGATGACACTTATCGGGCCTGGCATTTTCAGTACGTTGTACGCATAGTGAGAGGCTGCCATGAACTTGGCGAGTGCCGGACGGCCAAGGATTCCATTGTAAGGTAATGGAAGATCGGCAATGTCAAACGTGACCCTCTCAGTCCTGAAGTTCAGCTCACTGCCAAATGTTACCGGCAATGTGATCTTTCCCTTTGGCTTGCTCCTTCCCGGGTTAACTCCTTGAAACGTGCCGGTCTCTTCGAGCTCGCTGTCAGGGATCTGGAGCTTCTGGAGCACCACGGAGGAAATCAAGTTCAAACCGGCCCCGCCGTCAACTAGCATCTTAGTGACCTTGAGGTTGCAGATTGTTGGTGAAACCAACATCGGCAAGCACCCGACCGCAGTTATGCGATCCGGGTGGTCCTCAATATCAAAGATGATAGGCGTGCTGGACCATTTCAGAGGCTTGCGTGACTCGACGGGCGGTTCTGCTGCATTAACTTCCCGCATCCACTGCTTGAGCTGGCGGTGCGAGGCATGCAGAGAAGCACCACCGTCAACACATAGGACCTCTGTAGCTTTCTGGAATTCCTGCTCATCGGTCTCCTCATCATCCATATCTTCATCATCGCCGTCATGTTCATCCTTGTCGCGGCCGCGAGGAGGTCTGTCTCCTTGCCGCTGCTTGGCCTTGCCGCGGCGTCCTCCTCGGCTGGGCCGTTTCTTGCCGGATCCACCAGCTCCTTCCTGGGCCTTCTCCTTGTCACGCCGCTTGTATTCAGCTTTCTGTTGCTCAACAAGCTGCTCAACCCTTTTGCAGTTCTGAAGATCATGGCCCTTGGTGCGGTGAATCTTGCAATACTGCTTGTTAGTGCCGTCCTGCTTGTCGGCGACCGCCACCTCCGCGGCAACCTCCTTGCCGGAGTCACCAGCTTTGGCTTCCTTGGCGCTGCCACCGCTGTCGGACTGCTCAACAACTAGTACTTCTTTGCCTTTCCTCCTTCTGTTATTCCGCCGCCGGTTTTTCCTTGTCGGGGCAGCATCTTCGCTGTCAGATCCTCCCACTCCTATATTTTCTCCGGGGAGTCTCCTCCCTTCCTCAGCACGCGCGCACTTGTCGGCCAGTGCATATAACTCACTGACGTCCCTGATCTTGCACATCGCCATTTCCTCCCGCATCCTGCGGTTCCGCACGTTCTGATGGAACGCGCTGATCACCGCGGCAGGGTGGACGTCTGGGATGTTGTGCTGCACGCTACTGAATCTCTGAATGTACTTGCGCAGGGGCTCTCCTTCCTTCTGGGCGAACAAATGAAGATCACTCTCCTGGCCATGAGGCTTGTGTCCGTCGGTAAAGGCGCCGACAAACTGATGGCACAGATCGGCCCAAGAGGATATGGAGTTGTCCGGCAAGTGCATGAGCCAGGATCTGACATTGGGCTTGAGCACCAGCGGGAAGTAGTTGGCAAGGATCTTGTCATCTCATCCCCCGGCAGCTTGCACCGCAATGGTGTAGATGCTGAGGAACTCTGACGGATGCGTCTTGCCGTCGTACTTCTCCGGTACGTCTGGCTTGAAGTTCTTTGTACTGGGCCACTTGACTTGCCGCAGCTCACGAGTGAACGCAGGACAACCTACCGCGTACCGCAGATCGCCTGGTTCCTCTGGCGCATGCATGTCAACAGAGGGCCCAGCGCGCTTGTCGGATTAACGTCGCGCTTCTCTTCGACACTCGATGCGGGTTCGAGCGTCTTCTTGTTGTCGATCATGAAGAACTTGGCGCTGATCGCGACGAGCTCGTGGATCCGACGATGCAGTGGAGTCGCTGTCGAGGTGGATCCGATGAGTCGGCGATCTTGGCCTTCGGGGCGGTGATTGCATGGTAGTTGCACCTCCGCCCGTTTCGTCGCCACCGGCTCGCGTCCGGCGGTCCTGCGGTGGTGGCAACGCGCTCGGCCGTTGTGGAGTGTCGCCGTTGGCGTAGCCGATGAGACTCTGAATGGTGGCTCTCCATTCGTCGATCTTGTCTAACGTCGGAGGGTAATCTAAGAGAAGTTGAGCTCGCGCCAAAGCTTCTGCTGGAGTGGTGGGTGGCAGTGGCGGGCGGCGCAAGGAGCAGGACGTGCTCGAACTTCTAACTATGTTAGAAGGAGCAGTATCCCGTCCAGGCGACCGTGCCCCGCTCGTGCCAGCATGCTGGCGTGCATGCTGGTCTTGAGCGCCCCGAGATCCACCAGCTTGGCCTTGGTCTATCATGCGCATGGTGCTGCGAGCGCCATGGTGCTGCTGATCTTGCGCCTCCTGAGAGTGGCGCGGAACATGTACAGTCGCCGAGGTTTGTGCAGCCTTGTCCTTGGACTTGGCAGCACTGTGAGCACCCTCATCGACGGCTGTTCTTCCGCCGGCGTCCACTCCACCACCCGTTTGCTCCAACGGTGGCGGAAATGACGTGGACGGAGCGGCTGCTGCCGAAGTCTTCTTCTTCGGTGGCATGTTGATGAAGGGAATGAA
>NC_041386.1:501295347-501302578 GCF_002162155.2 Triticum dicoccoides | reverse complement strand
TCAGTTTCCCCGACATCTTTTGGCGCGCCAGGTAGGGGAAACTGATCCTCGAACACCTATGGGGCCGGCGGACCGGGCCCCTTTCGGTTCGGAGGGGGGCGGAGATCGCACAAAGAGCAGATCGAGGAGAGGCACACGAGCAGTTTACCCAGCTTCGGAGCTCTCCGGAGAGATAACACTCCTACTGTTGCTTGTCTGGTTGTATTATCTGGTGTTCTTGCTCTCCAAAGTGAGAGTGTGATGTTCTCTGAGCTACTGATGGATCGAAGTAAACTGTTTGGGGCTTCGAACCTATGAGCCGAACCCCCTCTACGTTGCGCATGGGCCTCCTTTTATACGCTAAAGGGGTCACCGACAGGTGGCAACGCAGAGGAGGGTAAAAACGTAAAAGGCGAGGTAGTTGATACAGTTGCTTGTATAGTGCATCCTACCTAACCCTGACGGCAGGGGACAAGGGCATTAAATGCCCGTCTGAGTCGCCCGAACAGTGCAGAAAAGGACCGTTAGGGGCGCCACCGTTCGCCATGATGGCGATCTTGTCAGCTTCGCATGCCACTGCGCACCGCTGGCTGCACAGCCTCCCGCCACGCACGTCCGGAGAGGCCCCCAGGGCGACACGTTGGTGGATGCGCTGGAGCGTGGACGCAGAGTGGCCGCCTGCAGCGGCAAGCGCCTTGCCGCTGTTGTTATCTTGTCGGGTCCGGAAGCTTGTCGCTCACCGGGCTTCGAGGTACCTTGGTTTGTCTTCCCGGCAAGCTCCTCTTGCCGAGGCCTTATTGCCTTGCCGGAGCGCGTGGCGCGTCGCGGCAAGTTCATTGGAGCGCCTTGGTTGGCCTTCCCGGCAAGCTCCTCTTGCCGGGGTCTTGTTTCCTTAGCCTAAATACTTTGTTCTTGGATGGCTTCAAGGGAACCTTGGGGGGGATCTTGGCGATCACCCGGCAAGCCTTTGCCGCGGGGTGCTGCAACTGCCCGTGCACAAGTTCGGGGTACTAGGGTACCCCTAATCTAGTACACCGACATTGCTATGCATCACGATGATCTTGCGTGTGCGTAGGATTTTTTTTGAAATTACTACATTCCCCAACAGTGGCATCCGAGCCTGGTTTTATGCATTGGTGTTATATGCACAAGTAGAACACAAGTGAGTTGTGGGCGATACAAGTCATACTGCTTACCAGCATGTCACACTTTGGTTCGGCGGTATTGTTGGATGAAGCGGCCCAGACCGACATTACGCGTACGCTTACGTGAGACTGGTTCTACCGATGTGCTTTGCACACAGGTGGATGGCGGGTGTCAGTTTCTCCAACTTTAGTTGAACCGAGTGTGGCTACGCCCGGTCCTTGAGAAGGTTAAAACAGCACTAACTTGAAGAACTATCGTTGTGGTTTTGATGCGTAGGTAAGAACGGTTCTTGCTCAGCCCGTAGCGGCCACGTAAAACTTGCAACAACAAAGTAGAGGACATCTAACTTGTTTTTGCAGGGCATGTTGTGATGTGATATGGTCAAAACGTGATGAGATATAAGTTGTTGTATGACATGATCATGTTTTGTTGAAGTTATCGGCAATTGGCAGAAGCCTTATGGTTGTCTCTTTATTGCATAAGATGCAAGTGCCAAATAATTGCTTTACTTTATCGCTATGCGATAGCAATAGTTACAAGAGCAATAGTTGGCGAGACGACCATGTGACGACACATTGATATAGATCAAGATGATGGAGATCATGGTGTCATGCCGGTGATGATGGAGATCATGATGATGCTTAGGAGATAGAGATCAAAGGCACAAGATGATGATGGCCATATCATGTCACATATTTTGATTGCATGTGATGTTTATCTTTTATACATCTTACTTTGCTTAGTTATGACAGTAGCATTATAAGATGATCTATCACTAAATTTCAAGATAAAAGTGTTCTCCCTGAGTATGCACCGTTGCCAAAGTTTGTCGTGCCCAGACACCACGTGATGATCGGGTGTGATAAGCTCTACGTCCATCTACAATGGGTGCAAGCCAGTTTTGCACACGCGGAATACTCAGGTTAAACTTGACGAGCCTAGCATATGCGGATATGGCCTTGGAACACTGGAGATGGAAAGGTCGAGCGTGAATCATATAGTAGATATGATCAGCATAATGATGTTCACCATTGAAAACTACTCCATTTCATGTGATGATCGGTTATGGTTTAGTTGATATGGATCACGTGATCACTTAGATGATTAGAGGGGTGTCTATCTAAGAGGGAGTTCTTAAGTAATATGATTAATTGAACTTTAATTTATCATGAACTTAATCCTGATAGTATTTGCATATCTATGTTGTAGATCAATAGCTCGCGTTATTGCTTCCCTATGTTTTATATGTGTTCCTAGAGAAAACTAAGTTGAAAGATGATAGTAGCAATGATGCGGACTAGGTCCATGATCTGAGGATTATCCTCATTGCTGCACAGAAGAATTATGTCCTTGATGCACCGCTAGGTGACTGGCCTATTGCAGGAGCAGATGCAGACGTTATGAACGTTTGGCTAGCTCAATATGATGACTACTTGATAGTTTAGTGCACCATGCTTAACAACTTAGAATCGGGATTTCAAAGACGTTTTGAACGTCATGGACCATATGAGATGTTCCAGGAGTTGAAGTTAATATTTCAAGCAAATACCCGAGTTGAGAGGTATGAAGTCTCCAACAAGTTCTATAGCTAAAAGATGGAGAAGAATAGCTCAAGCAGTGAGCATATGCCCAGATTGTCTGGGTACTACAGTCGCTTGAATCAAGTGGGAGTTAATCTTCTAGATAAAATAGTGATTACCAGAATTCTCTAGTTACCATCACCAAGTTAGTAGAACTTCATGATGAACTATAGTATTCAAGGGATGACGAAAACGATTCCCGAGCTTTTCATGATGATGAAATCGATGAAGGTAGAAATCAAGAAAGAGCATCAAGTGTTGATGATTAACAAGACCACTAGTTTCAAGAAAAGGGCAAAGGGAAAGAAAGGGAACTTCAAGAAGAACGGCAAGCAAGTTGCTGCTCAAGTGAAGAAGCCCAAGTCTGGACCTAAGCCTGAGACTAAGTGCTTCTACTGCAAAGGGACTGGTCACTGGAAGCGGAAATGCCCTGAATATTTAGTGGATAAGAAGGATGGCAAAGTGAACAAGGGTATATTTGATATACAGGTTATTGATGTGTACCTTACTAGTATTTATAGTAGCCCCTGGGTATTTTATACTTGTTCGGTTGCTAAAAATTGGTAACTCGAAACAGGAGTTACAGAATAAATAGAGACTAGTTAAGGGTGAAGTGACAATGTGTGTTGGAAGTGGTTCCAAGATTGATATGATCATCATCGTACACTCCCTATACTTTCGGGATTAGTGTTAAACCTAAATAAATGTTATTTGGCGTTTGCGTTGAGCATGAATATGATTTGATCATGTTTATTGCAATACAGTTATTCATTGAAAATCAGAGAATAATTGTTGTTCTGTTTACATGAATAAAACCTTCTATGGTTATACACCCAATGAAATTGGTTTATTGGATCTCGATCATAGTGATACACATATTCATAATATTGAAGCCAAAAGATGCAAAGTTAATAATGATAGTGCAACTTATTTGTGGCACTGTCGTTTGGGTCACATTGGTATAATGCGCATGAAAAAACTCCATGCTGATGGGCTTTTGGAATCACTTGATGCTTGCGAACCATGCCTCATGGGCAATATGACTAAGACTCCGTTGTCCGGAACAATGGAGCAAGCAACAAACTTGTTGGAAATAATACATACTGATGTATGCAGTCTAATGAGTGTTGAGGCTCGCGGCGGGTATCATTATTTTCTGACCTTCACAGATGATTTGAGCAGATATGGGTATAACTACTTAATGAAACATAAGTCTGAAACATTTGAAAAGTTGACAGAATTTCAGAGTGAAGTGGAAAATCATCGTAACAAGAAAATAAAGTTTCTACGATCTGATCGCAGAGACGAATATTTGAGTTACGAGTTTGGTCTTCAATTAAAACAATGTGGAATAGTTTCACAAACTCATGCCACCTGGAACACCATAGCGTAATGGTGTGTCCGAACGTCATAACCGTACTTTATTAGATATGGTACAATATATGATGTCTCTTACCGATTTACCACTATCATTTTGGGGTTATGTATTAGAGACAGCTGCATTCACGTTAAATAGGGCACCATCTAAATCCATTGAGACGACACTATATGAACTATGGTTTGGCAAGAAACCAAAGTTGTCATTTCTTAAAGTTTGGGGTTGTGATGCTTATGTGAAAAGTTTCATCCTGATAAGCTCAAACACAAATCGAAAAAGTGTGTCTTCATAGGATACCCAAAAGTTACTGTTGGGTACACCTTCTATCACAGATCTGAAGGCAAGATATGCGTTGCTAAAAATGGATCCTTTCTAGAGAAGGAGTTTCTCTCGATAGAAGTGATTGGGAGGAAAGTAGAACTTGATAAGGTAATTGTACCTTCTCCTGAATTGGAAAGTAGTTCATCACTGAAATCAGTTCCAGTGATGCTTACACCAATTAGTGAGGAAGTTAATGATGATGATCATGAAAGCTTCGGATCAAGTTACTACCGAACCTCGTAGGTCAACCAGAGTATGTTCCACACCAGAGTGGTACGGTAATCTTATTCTGGAGTTCATGTTACTTGACCATGACAAACCTACGAACTATGAGGAAGTGATGATGAGCCCAGATTCCGTGAAATGGCTTGAGGCCATGAAATCTGAGATGGGATCCATGTATGAGAACAAAGTGTGGACTTTGGTTGACTTGCCCGATGATCGGCAAGCCATAGAAAATAAATGGATCTTCAAGAGGAAGACGGACGCTGATAGTAGTGTTACTATCTACAAAGCTAGACTTGTCGAAAAAGGTTTTTGACAAAGTTCAAGGTGTTGACTATGATGAGATTTTCTCACTCATAGCGATGCTTAAATCTGTCCGAATCATGTTAGCAAATTGCCACATGTTATGAAATTTGGCAAATGGATAAACAAAACTGCATTCCTTAAAGGATTTATTAAAGAAAGAGTTGTATGCAACCAGAAGGTTTTGTCAATCCTAAAGGTGCTAACAAAATATGCAAGCTCCAGTGATCCATCTATGGAGTGGTGCAAGAATCTCGGAGTTGGAATATACGCTTTGATAAGTTGATCAAAGCATATAGTTTTATACAGACTTGCGGTGAAGCCTGTATTTACAAGAAAGTGAGTGGGAGCACTACAACATTTCTGATAAGTATATGTGAATGACATATTGTTGATCAGAAATAATGTAGAATTATTCTGCAAAGCATAAAGGAGTGTTTGAAAGGATTTTTTCAAAGAAAGACCTCAGTGAAGATGCTTACATATTGAGCATCAAGATCTATAGAGATAAATCAAGACGCTTGATAAGTTTTTTCAATGAGTACATACCTTAACAAGATTTTGAAGTAGTTCAAAATGGAACAGTCGAAGAAAGAGTTCTTGCCTGTGTTACAAGGTGTGAAATTGAGTAACACTCAAAGCCCGACCACGGCAGAAGATAGAAAGAAAATGAAAGTCATTCCCTATGCCTCAGCCATAGGTTCTATAAAGTATGCCATGCTGTGTACCAGATCTATTGTATACCCTACACTATTTTTGGCAAGGGAGTACAATAGTGATCTAGGAGTAGATCACTGGACAGCGGTCAAAATTATCCTTAGAGGACTAAGGAAATATTTCTCGGTTATGGAGGTGATAAAAAAGTTCGTCGTAAAGAGTTACGTCGATACAAGCTTTTTACATCGATCTAGATGACTCTAAGTCTCAATCTAGATACATATTGAAAGTGGGAGCAATTAGCTAGAGTATCTCCGTGCAGAGCATTGTAGACATAGAAATTTGCCCAATACATATGGATCTGAATGTTGCAGACCCGTAGACTAAACTTCTATCACAAGCAAAACATGATCACTCTTTGGGTGTTAATCACATAGCGATGTGAACTAGATTATAGACTCTAGTAAACCCTTTGGGTAGTAGTCATATGGAGATGTGAACTAATCACATAAAGATGTGAACTAGATTATTGACTCTAGTGCAAATGGGAGACTGAAGGAAATATGCCCTAGAGGCAATAATAAAGTTATTATTTATTTCCTTATATCATGATAAATGTTTATTATTCATGCTAGAATTGTATTAACCGGAAACATGATACATGTGTGAATACATAGACAAACAGGGTGTCACTAGTATGCCTCTACTTGACTAGCTCGTTGATCAAAGATGGTTATGTTTCCTAGCCATAGACAAAGAGTTGTCATTTGATTAACGGGATCACATCATTAGGAGAATGATGTGATTTACTTGACCCATTCCGTTAGCTTAGCACTTGATCGTTTAGTTTGTTTCTATTGCTTTCTTCATGACTTATACATGTTCTTATGACTATGAGATTATGCAACTCCCGTTTACCGGAGGAACACTTTGTGTGCTACCAAACGTCACAACGTAACTGGGTGATTATAAAGGTGCTCTACAGGTGTCTCCGAAGGTACTTGTTGGGTTGGCGTATTTCGAGATCAGGATTTGTCACTCCGATTGTCGGAGAGGTATCTTTGGGCCCACTCGGTAATGCACATCACTATAAGCCTTGCAAGCATTGCAACTAATGAGTTAGTTGCGGGATGATGTATTACAGAACGAGTAAAGAGACTTGCCGGTAACGAGATTGAACTAGGTATCGAGATACCGACGATCGAATCTCGGGCAAGTAACATACCGATGACAAAGGGAACAACGTATGTTGTTATGCGGTTTGACCGATAAAGATCTTCGCAGAATATGTAGGAGCCAATATGAGCATCCAGGTTCCGCTATTGGTTATTGACCGGAGACATGTCTCGGTCATGTCTACATAGTTCTCGAACCCGTAGGGTCCGCACGCTTAAAGTTCGATGACGGTTATATTATGAGTTTATGTGTTTTGATGTACTGAAGGTAGTTCGGAGTCCCGGATGAGATCGTGGACATGACGAGGAGTCTCGAAATGGTAGAGATGTAAAGATCGATATATTGGACGACTATATTCGGACATCGGAAAGGTTTCGAGTGGTTCGAGTATTTTTCGGAGTACCGGGGACTTACGGGGATACGGGGGAAGAAGTATATGGGCCTTATTGGGGTGTAGGGGAGAGAG
>NC_041386.1:501294408-501295122 GCF_002162155.2 Triticum dicoccoides | reverse complement strand
ACTAGGGGGAGGGGCGGCGCCCCCTCCTTCCTTCTCTTCCCTCTTCCCCTATGACGCCCGCATAATTAAGCTACAGTAAATCTCTGTTAATGATGCCATGTCACCTCTGTCAGTGTAGTTAGTCTCGGGTTAGATCAAAACCGATTCATATTCAAAATTAAATTAATATCAAACAATTAAAGTTTTCAAAAGTCAAATCTAAAATGTTCAAAGTGTAGCAAATAAATCATAGATGATTATGGTAGTGGATCCAAATTAACATACAATGTTTAAATGCACTAGATAATAGGAACAGTCGCTGAAACAATTATTTAAACGTCTCTTAAATAATTAAATTATTAAAAACTACTTTTTATAACTACAAGAATAATTGTGGCGGTGGTATATTTACTGTTAATAATTTAGGTGCTAACTATATGTTTTACAAAACTAAAACAATTAGGGAAATGAAATAAAACAGAAAAGGAAATAAAAGAAATGAAAAACAAAATACAAAAAAAGATAAAAGAGAAGGCCCCCCCCCGCGCTGGGCCACGGCCCAGATGGCCTCGGGGCCAATTAGGCCGGCCCAGCCGGCTCCTACAACACCCCTGGGGTGACCAAACCCTAGCCCAACCGAACCCCACTCCCCCCCACGAATCCCCACTCCCCCCGATTCCCCTTCTCTCGCTCGCCTCCCCCGATCTGGATCAGGGCCGCATGACCCCGTCGATC
>NC_041386.1:501293380-501294398 GCF_002162155.2 Triticum dicoccoides | reverse complement strand
TACGACCCCGTCGCCGCCCATGTTTGCCGCGCCGGCGCACCGCTCCTACCCCTGCACCCGCCACCGAGCCACCCTGCCGCGCTCTGGCTCCACCCCCGCACGCGCCGCTTGCCGGTTGCGCCTGGCCGCACCGGGGCCGCGCCGAGGCCGCCCCCTTCCTTCCCAGGCGGTTGCAACCGCTCTTTGCGGTGGCTGCCGGCGCCCCGCCAGTCCCACCCCTCGACTGGGCAAGCGGCCTAACGGGTGGGTGCCCATCATCCGTAACCGCTGTGCCCAGCGCCTGCCGCCCGACCCGATAGACCCCAGTGGCCCTATGACAATGGGGCCCCACTCCAAAACATTTTTCGAAAAAGAAAACGAAATAAAAATAAATATATTAATAAGTAATTAATTAATAATTAAAATAGTTAATGAGTTAATTAAGTTAATTAATCCTGTTTAATTAATCTAATCAAATAGATAGTTTAATTAAACCCTAATTAGACTAATCAGTCAATGATGAACGGGACCCACACGTCAGTTGACCAGTCAACGCCTCTGTTGACTGCTGACGTCATGCTGACATCAGCGTGCACTGTTCTGTATAATGCTGAATTTAAATAATTAAATAAATCCTAAAAATGAATTAAATCTTTTAAAATTAATATAAAATAAACCGTAGCTCAGATGAAAATACTTTGCACACGAAAGTTGCTCAGAACGACGAGACGAATCCGATTACGCAGCACGTTCGTCCGCCACACATCCCTAGCATAGCAAGCACGCAACTTTCCCCCTCCAGTTCGTCTGTCTGAAAACACGAAACACCGGGGATAATTTCCCGGATGTTTCCCTCCTTCGCTGGTACCACCTTGTACCGCGTTAGGGCACACCTAGCATCACGCTTTGTCATGTCATGCATCGTCATGCATTTGTTTGCATTATATTTATTGTTTCTTCCCCCTCTTCTCTCGCTAGACACTGAGACCGACGCCACTGCTACCCAGTACGACTACAGAGTTGACGACCCCTCTCTCTT
>NC_041386.1:501280429-501293090 GCF_002162155.2 Triticum dicoccoides | reverse complement strand
CTACTCTCCTCTATACTGCTTGCATTAGAGTAGTGTAGCATGTTACTGCTTTCCGTTAATCCTATCCTGATGCATAGCCTGTCCTTGCTACTACTATTGTTACCTTTACCTGTAATCCTAATGCTTAGTATAGGATGCTAGTTTATCATCAGTGGCCCTTCATTCTTGTCCGTCTGCCATGCTATACTATCGGGTCATGATCACTCGGAAGGTGATCACGGGTATATACTATATACCTTATACATGATACATGTGATGAATAAAAGACGGGTCGGCTCGTAGGAGTACCCACGAGTGGATCTTTGTGGCGAAGCGACAGGGCAGGTTGAGACCACCTAGGAGAGAGGTGGGCCTGGCCCTGGTCGGCGTTCGCGGTTATTTCAAGATAACACGTTTAACGAGATCTTGGTATTTGATCTGAGTCTGGCCACTGGCCTATACGCACTAACCATCTACGCGGGGACAGTTATGGGCACTCGACGTCGTGGTATCAGCCGAAGCCTTCGTGACGTTAGCGACTGAGCGGCGCGCGCCAGATTGGAACGTAAGCCTACTCTTGTATTAAGGGGGCTAGTTCTGCTTCCGGCCTCCCTCGCAACGTGCAGGTGTGCAATGGGCGATGGGCCCAGACCCCTGCGCCATAGGATTTAGACCGGCGTGCTGACCTCTCTAATGTGCCTAGGTAGGGTTGTGACGTGTTGATCTTCCGAGGCCGGGCATGACCCAGCAAAGTGTGTCCGTCCAAATGGGATCGAGCGTGTTGGGTTATGTAGTGCACCCCTGCAGGGAAGTTAATCTATTCGAATAGCCGTGATCTTCGGTAACAGGACGACTTGGAGTTGTACCTTGACCTTATGACAACTAGAACCGGACACTTAATAAAATACACCCTTCCAAGTGCCAGATACAACCGGTGATCGCTCTCTCACAGGGCGACGAGGGGAGGACCATCAGTTAGGATTATGCTATGCGATGCTACTTGGTGAACTTACCATCTACTCTCTTCTCCTGCTGCAAGATGGAGGTTACCAGAAGCGTAGTCTTCGATAGGACTAGCTATCCCCCTCTTATTCCGGCATTCTGCAGTTCAGTCCACATATGATACCCTTAATCCTTTTGATACCAATTCATACATATGTAGTGTAGCTCCTTGCTTGCGAGTACTTTGGATGAGTACTCACGGTTGCTTTGCTCCCTCTTTTCCCCTTTCTATACTCGATCGCTGTGACCAGACGCTGGAGCCCACGAGCCAGACGCCACCGTCGACGACGACTACTACTACTTGGGAGGAGCCTACTACTACGTGCAGCCCGCTGATGATGATCAAGAGTAGTTTAGGAGGATCCCAGGCAGGAGGCCTGCGCCTCTTTCGATCTGTGTCCCAGTTTGTGCTAGCCTTCTTAAGGCAAACTTGTTTAACTTATATCTGTACTCAGATATTGTTGCTTCCGCTGACTCGTCTATGATCGAGCTCTTGTATTCGATCCTTCGAGGCCCCTGGCTTGTAATATGATGCTTGTATGACTTTTTTTATTTGTAGAGTTGTGTTGTGATATCTTCCCGTGAGTCCCTGATATTGATCGTACACGTTTGTGTGTATGATTAGTGTACGGTCAAATCGGGGGCGTCACAAGTTGGTATCAGAGCCGACTGCCTGTAGGAATCCCACTTCCAAACTCCTTGGCCGAAGTTGAGTCTAGTCGATGAAAACTGTTTTACTAACATGGGTGTGCGGCCCATGGGCCCACGTCGCCATTGGGTGGTATTAGGATCTTTTATTCCTCGTCTATACTCTGGGACTCTGATATCTCTTCTATTCGGGTTAAATGAATTTTCTAGGATCTCGTAACAACTTTCTCCCGGAGAGCCCCTTATTACAAATGATCATCTGCTGCACCAGAAGATTCCGAAGATAATCTCCGATGTTCTCTCGAGACACTTGTGCCCACCGCCTTTGCAAATTCCCTCTCATCGATATACCCCTATGGATAGCCACATACAGTTGCCATTCATACAACATTCCCCGTTGATCTTGTTATTACAAGACACACTGAAATTCTCTCTGTTGTTCTGGGTATACTTTGTGCCTACTGCCTTGCAGTTCCTTGCCACATAAATACCCCTACGGATAATTCCTCGCACTTGCCGAGTATCCGCTCATCCCTAGCTATTCATGTGTTTCATAAAAGTACTCGCAATACCATTCAATTTTCTGAAGATCCCTTGATTTCCTTGCCTTCCTGCATTATGGTTAATTCCATACTTCTAGTAATCTCTGTTGACATCCTCTGTCACTATCATTTCAAGTCACTTGATTTGATATGTTGTGAATGCTCGCAATCCTTAATCATATCCTATAATTCATCCTTCCGGCTCAGACGTTATTTTAAACATGAGTTGGATCTCGACCAATCAAATTGCCATCAATTGTAACCCTAAGGCTATTCAACTTATCCATCCCTAATCAGAGCATTGCTTCTGTTCCCTTGTCTTGGAATTCATAATTCCTTTTGCATTTGAGCCTTGAGTTAGTCAGTTGTTTCTATAATCTGATCTCCTTGCATTCTTTCTTCCTTTGGTTGAATACCGATGCTCAAATTGGATCCCTTGTGGACCACCAGACCCTTTGTCAGATTTTATCCAACAACGTCCTTCATATTGAATAACCTTGTGAGCCTTTCCATGGGTATGTAATGCCTTTGGTACATTGTATCCTCTGCTTTGTGAATCATGCCCTACTTTCGAGCTTGTATTATTTACTCCGAAGTTTGTGGTATATGTTCCTAATATGCCCTGATGGGTTGAACCTATGCCTTCCCTAATCCGTGTGAACCCGAAAGATTTCACTGGTCATACTTATCTGGTATTGCACCAGGTAAAAATTTCAACAACTAATGTCATTTTCGAAATATGAGAGGTGAATGAATGGTTATGCGTTGAACAAGTGGGAGTCGACCTTGAACCCTGTGTTCATGCCCATGGACACGATGTATACATTATCATGGAAGCTGCTCGTAAATATAATTACCCCCTTGTTATAAGTTCATCTTGTATATGTGGTTCAATCATTTATGATCGTGGTTTCTGACCATATTGTTCTTCTTTGATCCCATTTCTCGGACAAGTTTAAGCACTTGTCTTCTGCAGGGCAATACCCTAGTCCAACCTCTACTTTGACCTGTCATCGAGTATTACCCCCTGGCATGTCAAGATTATCATAGAACTGCATAACTTCTTATGAGTTCTTCATCAAGTACTACGTTGTCACTGATTCCATTTTTTCACGAGCTCTGAGTTATTAAACACTCATAGACACCGATAATGGAACCAAGTCCACACTGCGGTTCAACAACTTTTAGTAATCTTCTTTACTTACGAGTTTGTACACAATCACGTCATTCCTAGCCTGATCGGCTATATCATTATCGTGCTAAATTTTTAATTGTGCTACATGGTCCTTCTTCTCGGCACACGATTTTCGACGATGAGCTAATCTTACGTCGAACTTCCTCATCATATCATTTCTCCTTGAACATCAAGCTTGATTTCAAGTTTGTGTCGTACCTATGGTTTTGATAACTTCTCGCTTCATCATTCCGTTGACTTGATGTCATCGCCAATCGGTTACATCTTCTTGAAACCTCTCGACAAATGTGTCGTGATCATCATCAACATTTTGACCCCTTCCAAGATATCAATTGAATTCATGATGAGAAGTACCCTCCTTTCCCTCGATGATTTGTGTTATCATCGACCACTTTATTGCCTTCCCTCCAACACAAACTTTTTCATGTTATGGAGCTCCTTGCTATCCAGAATTTGTTCTTTACCTTGGAGTATTACCATCTTTTATGTCAAGAATGTCATGAGAAATTCACCACCCTTAAGAATTCTTGATACAAGTGATACTTATTAACATCACCATTCTTTCTTGGTCCTCGTGTTGTTTCTAACCGGAATACCGACAAATGGTCTGTGATGTGTAAATTTTAAACTTCTAGCAACCATATTGCTTTGAAGTTAATGGTCGATATTTCATTCTTAGACCATTGGTTATGGAATCACCATTCTAACATTGATCATGCTACCTAAGCCCATATTTTGGGTGCACTTTTGTAACACCCCGAGACCGATGTGCCAGGTGTCTTCCAGTTATTCGTTGTTGTTTGCCTTGTCTTTGCTTGCGTGTCATGCATTGCATATCATGTCATCATGTGCATTTCATTTGCGTACATGTTCGTCTCATGCATCCGAGCATTTTCCCCGTTGTCTGTTTTGCAATCCGGCGCTCCTATGTCACCCGGTGTCCCTTTCTACCTTTTTTCGTGTGCGGGTGTTATGTTTTCGGATTGGACCGAGACTTGTCATGCGGCCTTGGTTTACTACCGGTAGACCTCCTGTCAAGTTTCGTACCATTTGGACTTCGTTTGATACTCCAACGGTTAACCGAGGGACCGAAAAGGCCTCGTGTGTGTTGCAGCCCAACACCCCTCCAAAGTGGCCCAAAACCCACCTAAACCTCCTCCATCATCTTGGTCGTTCGATCACGATCGCGTGGCCGAAAACCGCACCTCATTTGGACTCTCCTAGCTCCCTCTACCTATATATATGTGCATCTCCCCCAAAATCCGGGTCTAAACCTAGATCTTCCTCCTCCGCGCACTGGACATGTCCACTCCGCTGCCGGACATGTCCACCGGCCACCTCACCCCGGCTAATAGGAGGTCGCCACCTCAGCGCTGCCGCCGCCTCATCCAATCTCGCGCCGCCACGTGTCGCCGCCTCTCTCTCCTCCACCACGCGGCCCGCGAAGCCCGGGCGCAGCCCGCCCGAGGCCATCCGACCATGCCGCCGGCCCGGAGCTGCCCGCGTCTCCCGCCGGCTAACCGCCACCGCCACCGCGCCGGCTCCGCCATGCCACCGCGCGCCGGCTCCGCCGCGCAGCCGCTCAGCTCTGCCGCCTTTCGCCTCCCGCTGCTGCGAGCTGCTCCGCCGCCCAGATCCAAGCGGCGCCGCCGCCTTGGGTCGCCGGGTCCGCCCCTGGTGCAACTCCGGCGAGCCTTGCATCCTCCTCCACCGCGCTCCGGTGAGGTTTCCTCCAAGTCCGGCCATCTCCGTCATCTCGGGCGAGGTCCCGTGGATCGGGACCAGATCCACCACTCCCCCGATCCAAACGCCCCGTCCAGATCCGGATCCCTCCGTCCCGCACGACTCCGTCCCGGGTTGACTTTCTCGGGGAGGTCTAAATTTCGTCTAAGTCCCAGTAATTTTATGCACTTTTCATCGCATCATAACTTCATCGCCATCGCTCCGATTCGTGCGTGTAGCATATCAAAATGTTCGTCTCGACGAGTACATCATTTCATATCATTGCATCATTTTCATTTGAGCTCATCTTGATGCCCGAAATGCTGTTGGAAGAGGACTATGTGATGAATTTGTCAGATCTGTTTCATCAAATAGCTATTTGTCGTTTTTGCCATGATTAATGTGTGCATGATATGATCCTGAGCTCTACATGTGTTTTGTTATATGCCATGCCATCTTTACAGAGGTGTATGCCATGTATTTTTGTGATATTTGTGGTGACTGGCACAAGCTTGCAAAGTAGCGTAATCGTTAACGCTGATTTCAGGGACTTAGAATTTCACAAAGTCCTTGTCCTAATTTTGTCGTTATACCATATGTTCATGTTGTTTCCTAGTGATCTGTGCCTCTTTTGAGGATGATCAGTAAGGAGGTTTTGTTAACATTGTGGTGCTCTATCCATCCATGTCTTTGTTTGCATTTATGGAGCACCCTAACTTGAGTCAATCGAGCTCTACTTTTGCTATATCGTGAATCCTGGCAGATTGTTGACTTGTTAGCGATTTTGCCGATAATGTTGCTATTGATCCGTGCATGCTATGTTGTTGTTCTTGCCATGTCTAGCTTCTGTGCCATGTATTCTTGATGGGTGTATGCTTAGTTTGTCATGCCATGCTCTGTAGTGAGTGCATCGAGCTCGTAAACATGCCTAATCGTTAACTGTTTTGCATGCTCCAGTTTTTCACTAAGTCTGAATCTGCTTATGTTTTTGCCATGTTCACATGCTTGCAATTGTATTTTCTGATCCCTTTTGGCTCAAGGTCACTAAGGGACTTTTGTTAAGTGCTTTGAGTAGCTTCATGCCATGCCTTGCTTTGCCATGTTAAGTTCCTGTAGCATGTAGTTTTCATGCTCTAAAGTGTGCTTCCTGATGATAAATTCCAGACTTGTGTTAATTTCACTAAGTCTGAAACCTGTTATCATTTGCACTTTTGCCATGCTTGTTTGAACCTGTTAATGGATGAATTAGCCGTAGCTCAGTGTTCATCTTTTGTTGAGCCTCATGAGTAGATCCCTGCCATGTATTTTGTTGCCATGTTTGAGTGTTGTAGCATATTTATCTTGATGCATTTAGTTGGTCACTTGCTGATTATCGTAGACCGATGCCATATTTGTTTTGCTTGCCATTTCCAAACCGTGCATCCGATTCCGGTGATCTTTATATCGATTTCAACCGAAATCACCTCACCTTTCCAGTGGCACTCTTGGATTTCCAAGTTGAGGCCAGGTTCAATCATTCCTTTCCAAATCATGCATATGCACCGCATACCGCATCCCGCATATCATACCATGTTCATGTGTGGTTTGTTTACTATGTTGTGTGCCTCTTTCCGATGTTGCTTCTTCGGGTTGGTTCCGGCAACGTCGCGTTTGTGAGGACCCGTTCAAGTACATCCATTTGTCTTCTTCATGGACTCGTTCTTCTTCCTTGCGGGATTTCAGGCAAGATGACCATAACCTCGAAATCACTTCTATCTTTGCTTGCTAGTTGCTCGCTCTTTTGCTATGCCTATGCTGCGATACCTACCACTTGCTTATCATGCCTCCCATATTGTTGAACCAAGCCTCTAACCCACCTTGTCCTAGCAAACCGTTGTTTGGCTATGTTACCGCTTTGCTCAGCCCCTCTTATAGCGTTGTTAGTTGCAGGTGAAGATTGGAGCTTGTTCCATGTTGGAACATGGATATTTTGTTGGGATATCACAATACCTCTTATTTAATTAATGCATCTATATACTTGGTAAAGGGTGGAAGGCTCGGCCTTATGCCTGGTGTCTTGTTCCACTCTTGCCGCCCTAGTTTCCGTCATATCGGTGTTATGTTCCCGGATTTTGCGTTCCTTACGCGGTTGGGTTATAATGGGAACCCCTTGACAGTTCGCCTTGAATAAAACTCCTCCAGCAATGCCCAACATTGGTTTTACCATTCGCCACCTAGCCTTTTCTTTCCCTTAGGTAGGCCTGCCCAAGGGTCATCTTTATTTAACCCCCCCGGGCCAGTGCTCCTCTAAGTGTTGGTCCGACCGAGTAGACTGCTGGGCCACCTCGGGGCAACTTGAGGGTTGGTTTTACTCGTAGGATGTCTCATCTGAGTGTGCCCTGAGAACGAGATATGTGCAGCTCCTATCGGGATTTGTCGGCACATTCGGGCGGTGTTGCTGGACTTGTTTTACCATTGTCGAGGATGTCTTGTAAAACCGAGATGCTGAGTCTGATCGGAATGTCTTGGGAGAAGGAATATCCTTCGTTGACCGTGAGAGCTTGTGATGGGCTAAGTTGGGACTCCCCTGCAGGGATTTGAACTTTCGAAAGCCGTCCCCGCGGTTATGGGCAGATGGGAATTTGTTAATGTCCGGTTGTAGATAACATGAAACTTAACTTAATTAAAATGAATCAATCGCGTCTGTTACCGTGATGGTCTCTTCTCGGCGGAGTCCGGGAAGTGAACACGGTGTTGGAGTAATGCTTGACGTAGGTTGTTCTAGGATCACTTCTTGATCATAGTTCTTCGTTCGTGCTTTGCCGTCTCTTCTCGCTCTCTTTTGCAAATAGGTTAGCCACCATATATGCTAGTCGCTTGCTGCAGCTCCACCTCATACCTTTTACCCTTCCTATAAGCTTAAATAGTCTTGATCGCGAGGGTGTGAGATTGCTGAGTCCTCGTGACTCACAGATACTTCCAAAACCAGTTTGCAGGTGCCGATGTTACCGAGCACGGTGACGCAACGAAGCTCAAGGAGGAGCTCGATGAAGATCTTATCCTTTGTGTTGTTTCGTTCTAGTTGATCAGTAGTGGAGCCCAGTTGGGGTCGATCGGGGATCTGTGTAGCATTTGGGGTAGTCTTCTTTTATTTTGGCTCCGTAGTCGGGCCTTGATTGTAACTGGTTGATGTAATGCTTTATTCATGTAATAGTGTGAAGTGGCGATTGTAAGCCAACTATGTATCTCTTTCCCTCATGTATTACATGGGTTGTTTGCGAAGATTACCTCACTTGTGACATTGCTTTCAATGCGGTTATGCCTCTAAGTCGTGCTTCGACACGTGGGAGATATAGCCGCATCGAGGGCGTGACAAGTTGGTAATCAGAGCCTTCCCCGACCTTAGGAGCCCCCTGCTTGATCGAATCGCTGGCATTATTGAGTCTAGGAAAATGTTTTGAGTCAATTAGGAATTATATATATCGGAGAGTTAGGAATTCTTTTTACTCCCCAGTCCCTTCATCGCTCTGATGAGGTATCCTGACGTAGAGTTTTGACTCTTCTCTTCTCAAATTTCACTAAAAAAAATTTAGGATCACGCGGGTATCTTGGAATAGTTCCGATCGATTTGTGACGAGAACATTGTTCTTGGTGCCTCCTATCATTTAGGGGTTGTGGCAGTGTCCCGGGGAGTTGAGCTCCGAGGTGTTGTCGTCACAATTTTATCGTTGCAGTTCTGGAATACCTGAGATGGTTTCACCGACATCGAAAATCTCTTTTATGCAGTTGTTGGTGAGATAACCTCGGCGCCACCCAGTACTGGGGCGGGAGTTCGGGAGTATTGCCATAACTCGTATAACGGATGCTTTTCGAAGGTTGAGGTAGATGATTTCCGAAGGTTTCTTGGTTATGTGTTGAAGGATGGATACAGCTGGATGTAGGATTTGCTAGTTTTGGGTGAGATATTATGCTTCCCCTGTATCCCCAACACCTGATTGCATAACCGGAAAATTTCGGGAGTTTATGTGGGAATTCAAGTAGCTCTTAGGATATCTTTCCGTCAGATGTACGATATGAAATTAGCGTTCGACGTCTAGTGGTCCGCCTATCCACGGTTGGTTTTACAGTGGTCTCGTTGTGTCTTAAAGAGTCCTTGGCTATGGCGACTCGGGGACGCTTCGTATGTCATGTGCACTGCCCTGTACATGATGGTGCTGTACGATCGAGCCCGTGTAGGCCCCACCACAAAAACTTCGGACGAAATCTCTATCATATGTTTGTTCCGGCTTATTCTGCGAGCCAATCCTTTGTTTTTGTTTTTGAGTTGTGGTATTCGAGTTGCTTCGATGTCAAGTGTTGATTCCATACCTTCCCCAAATGGTGTTCTCATACTCCGATGTGGATACCAATCCTTCTTGATCATAAAAATTGTCATGTCAATCCTTTTCAACCGGTGTGCTTCTCTTCAACTGGATCCGACCATTTCAACGTCCGCAAGATCTATTATCAGTTCTTCTCAACAGTGTTTGTTTCATCCGTCTCCAAGTTGCCTTTGTTTTTCCCACCCTCCCACCCCTTTTTCTTCAAGGACTCAGATTTCTTAGTCAAGTATCCTTTTATTGATGGGAAGCCTCTCCATTCCTTTTCCGTCAATGTTCTTACTCGATGATGCCCATAAAGATTCTAACGGAGCTTCAAGTTCGTCACTCTTCACTCGTTTTCTTCTCTGGTGGAACTAATTCAAGCTTTGCTGATCATATCCTTCCCTCGTTTCAAATGCCTTCTCATACCGGTGCACCTCATAATATTTCATTTCTCGATATTCAATTCTTCCGGAGTGCTCAAGATATCTCGAAGATTCATGTGTTCACTCTGCTTTCGTTCAAGGTTTTTTTTTCGAGGATGTTATCTCATTCAAGCCTTTTAATTCAATCGGTGCATTCTCTCTTTTAAATCGTTCAACGGTGTTTCTTTTGAGTGGGCCCTAACCCACAGGTCTTTTCCCAGGATCTTACCTGACTCTTCTTATTTTCCCGGAGCTATCCTAAATTCTTTTGAAGTTTGATGTAAGAATGAATTGTCATCAGTCAAATGTCTTTCTCCAAGATCTTTCATTTCTTTCATTGTTGGTTCTACCTTTAAAATCGTCATTCCAGAGTATCTCAACAATTCATGGTGGTGTTTCTCGTCGTAATTCTTAGATTTTGAAGACCGAAGAAGAGTTTTTCATCCATATCTTATCCGTTCTCTCAAAGATTCATCATTCTAGCTTGTTGCCTTCCTCTCATAGTTGTTTTTGGATTGTGAGAATTCTTTTCACTATCCGGAGCAATTCAAGATTCTTTTCAGTTTGTTTATCTGGAGCCCATCATCTCAGAGTTATTCATTCCAGCTTTCAGCTCTCATACTCTAAATCATACCGCTGCTTAAATCAAGGATTCTCTAATCAGATCGTAATCTCTTTGTTTTCATGAATCTAAATTCTCTCAAGTTTCTTTGTTCAGTTCATAATTCTTCCTGGTGTTTCTTTACCTTTTCTTCAATCGTTTTTTCAATTCTTACGGTGGTTCGTTCAAGATTTCTATTCCTTTGTTATCATATCAATTCTTTCGTTCTTTCAAATCCTACTGGCGGATCATTGGAGGCCTCTTCAAGTTTGTGCAATATCTATCTTAATCCTTTCTAAGAGAGTAAGTAGTATGCCAAATCCATTGTTTATCATCAATTTAATTGATGAAGGACAAGCATAATGTAATTCTTATTCTTGTTTCATCCTAATGATTAATTCTTTATTCCGGAGCCTCATCAAAATTCTCGGTTTCACTTGTTTCATCTTTTCTTTTCCGGAGTTCCAAGCTCTCTCAATTATTTCATCACGGAGATCCATCTAAATCATTTCAAGGCTTCACTTTGTGTTCTCAACTTCTTTTTCCTTCCATCTTCATCATACTTTTGTTACCGAAGTTCTTCATGAAGGTTCTTCATGATGGTTCTTCAAGGATTTAATTCCTTCTCGAAGTGTTCATCAACATTCTTTTCTAAGGAGCTCAAGTTTTCTTCATCTTGCAATCCGGAGGGCAATTGTTTTCCCCTCTTATCTTTTAAGGTGGTGTTATGTCATTGTTGATAATTTTCCCTTCGTGTTTCTTGATTCACAGGTTTTCAAGAGTGACATACTTAAATCCATCATTTTTCTCTTCTCAATCCACCATCTCTTCATTGGAATTATCTTGGTTATATTTCATCAAAGCCTTCCCTAAGGATTGTTGCTATCTATGGTGCTTATAAATGATCCAATTTCTTCATTTATCCTTTCCGGTGCGACATACTTTCTCGTCAATTTGTTCATATCAATCCAATTCTTTTCCCGTGAGTGGCAGGTTGTCACCTCATAATTTGAGATGTATTCCATAAGACCATATCAAGATTATTCTTTTCGTTGTTAGTTTTCCAACAACTCCGTTCTAGCTTTTGTTGTAAGCGTGCTACCTTGAGATCTTGTTTCCCTTCGTTCATCCCATTCCATTCTTACTTTTGTTCCGGAGGCATTGTGATGTTGCTCTCTTCAACCCATCTTTTGGTCTTGTCAGGATCATATTCTTTCCATGCCTATCCATTTAACCGGAGAGTTGTGCCCTCGGCTCAAGTTCTTTTCATCTTATCAAGCCTTGCATCCCTTCTCAACCGGAGTGCTGCCCAAAGTTGTTCTTCCTTGTTCCTCTTTGCTAACGGAGTGCTTTCAACTTCATTTATCTCCATTGTATTCTTTTCTCGATATGGCTTAACCTTTTCAAGGTTCTTTGGTTTCACTCGTTTAACAAAGGAGCAACTTAGTACCTCTTCTCTTTCTTTCCGTTGTTCCTCTGGTGCCATTCTAGATCTCGGGACGAGATCCTCTCATAGTGGTTGAGTGTTGTAACACCCCGAGACCGATGTGCTAGGTGTCTTCCAGTTATTCATTGTTGTTTGCCTTGTCTTTTCTTGTGTGTCCCATATCATGTCATCATGTGCATTGGATTTGCATACATGTTCGTCTCATGCATCCGAGCATTTTCCCCGTTGTCCGTTTTCCAATCCGGCGCTCCTATGTCACCCGGTGTCCCTTTCTACCTTTTTTTGTGTGCGGGTGTTAAACGTTTTCGGATTGGACCGAGACTTATCATGCGGCCTTGGTTTACTACCGGTAGACCGCCTGTCAAGTTTCGTACCATTTGGACTTCGTTTGATACTCCAACGGTTAACCGAGGGACCGAAAAGGCCTCGTGTGTGTTGCAGCCCATAACCCCTCCAAAGTGGCCCAAAACCCACCTAAACCTCCTCCATCATCTCGGTCGTTCGATCACGATCGCGTGGCCGAAAACCGCACCTCATTTGGACTCTCCTAGCTCCCTCTACCTATATATATGTGCATCTCCCCCGAAATCCGGGTCTAAACCTAGATCTTCCTCCTCCGCGCGCCGGACATGTCCACTCCACCGCCGGACATGTCCACCGGCTACCTCACCCCGGCCAATAGGAGGCTGCCACCTCAGCGCTGCCGCCGTCTCGTCCAATCTCGCGCCGCCACGCGTCACCGCCTCTCTCTCCTCCATCG
>NC_041386.1:501278851-501279997 GCF_002162155.2 Triticum dicoccoides | reverse complement strand
CCGCAAGGCCGCACAGCTCCGCCGCCTTTCGCCTCCCGCCACTGCGAGCTGCTCCGCCGCCCAGATCCAAGCGGCGCCGCCGCCTTGGGTCGCCGGGTCCGCCCCCGGTGCAACTCCGGCGAGCCCCGCGTCCTCCTCCACCGCGCTCCGGCGAGGTTTCCTCCAAGTCCGGCAATCTCCGTCGTCTCCGGCGAGGTCCCGTGGATCGGGACCAGAGCCACCACTCCCCCGATCCAAATGCCCCGTCCAGATCCGGATCCCTCCGTCCTGCCTATCTCCGTCCCAGGTTGACTTTCTCGGAGAGGTCTAAATTTCGTCCAAGTCCCAGTAATTTTATGCACTTTTCATCGCATCATAACTTCATCACCGTTGCTCCGATTCGTGCGTGTAGCATATCAAAATGTTCGTCTCGACGAGTACATCATTTCATCTCATTGCATCATTTTCATTTGAGCTCATCTTGATGCCTGAAATGCTGTTGGAAGAGGACTATGTGATGAATTTGTCAGATCTGTTTCATCAAATAGCTATTTGTCATTTTTGCCATGATTAATGTGTGCATGATATGATCCTGAGCTCTACATGTGTTTTGTTATATGCCATGCCATCTTTACAGAGGTGTATTCCATGTATTTTTGTGATATTTGTGGTGACTAGCACAAGCTTGCAAAGTAGCGTAATCGTTAACGCTGATTTCAGGGACTTAGAATTTCACTAAGTCCTTGTCCTGATTTTGTCGTTATGCCATATGTTCATGTTGTTTCCTAGTGATCCATGCCTCTTTTGAGGATGATCAGTAAGGAGATTTTGTTAACATTATGGTCCTCCATCCATCCATATCTTTGTTTGCATTTATGGAGCACCCTAGCTTGAGTCAATTGAGCTCTACTTTTGCTATATCGTGAATCCTGGCAGATTGTTGACTTGTTAGCGATTTTGCCGAGGATGTTGCTATTGATCGTGCATGATATGTTGTTGTTCTTACCATGTCTAGCTTCTATGCCATGTATTATTGATGGGTGTATGCTTAGTTTGTCATGCCATGCTCTGTAGTGAGTGCATCGAGCTCGTAAACATGCCTAATCGTTAACTGTTTTGCATGCTTCAGTTTTTCACTAAGTCTGAATACAAAAAAAAGATAAAAGA
>NC_041386.1:501192957-501278841 GCF_002162155.2 Triticum dicoccoides | reverse complement strand
GGCCGCGCGCACGCATCTCGCCGCCAGCCCACGCGCACCCGCGTTCGGCCACCACATCCCCCCCACTCGCACTAGCACCTCGCCTGCGACCCCGTCGCCGCCCACGTTTGCTGCGTCGGCGCGCCGCTCCTACCCCTGCACCCGCCACCGAGCCATCCTGCCGCGCTCCGGCTCCACCCCCGCACGCGCCGCTTGTCGGTTGCGCCTGGCCGTACCGGGGCCGCGCCGAGGCTACGCTGAGGCCGCCCCCTTCCTTCCCTGGCGGTTGCAACTGCTCTTTGCGGTGGCTGCCGGTGCCCCGCCAGTCCCACCCCTCGCCTGGGCAAGCGGCCTAACGGGTGGGTGCCCATCGTCCGTAACCGCTGCGCCCAACGCCTGCCGCCCGACCCGATAGACCCCAGTGGCCCTATAACAATGGGGCCCCACTCCAAAACGTTTTTTTAGAAAACAAAATAAAAATAAATATATTAATAATTAATTAATTAATACTTAAAATAGTTAATGAATTAATTAAGTTAATTAATCCTGTTTAATTAATCTAATCCAGTAGATAGTTTAATTAAACCCTAATTAGACTAATCAGTCAATGACGAACGGGACCCACACGTTAGTTGACCAGTCAACGCCTCTATTGACTGCTGACGTCATGCTGACATCAGCGTGCACTGTTCTAGTTAATGTTGAATTTAAATAATTAAATAAATCCTAAAAGTGAATTAAATCTTTTAAAATTAATATAAAATAAACCGTAGCTCGGATGAAAATACTTTGTACATGAAAGTTGCTCAGAACGACGAGACGAATCCGGTTACACAGCCCGTTCGTCCGCCGCACATCCCTAGCATAGCAAGCACGCAACTTCCCCCATCTGCTTCATTTGTCCAAAAACGTGAAACACCGGGGATAATTTCCCGGATGTTTCCCCCCTTCACCGGTACCACCTCGTACTGCGTTATGGCACACCTAGCATCACAGTTTGTCATGTCATGCATCCTCATGCATTTGTTTGCATTATATTTATTGTTTCTTCCCCCTCTTCTCTCGCTAGACACCGAGACCGACGCCGCTGCTACCCAGTACGACTACGGAGTTGATGACCCCTCTCTCTTGCCAGAGCAACCAGGCAAACCCCCCCCCCCTTGATCACTAGATATCGCCTACTCTCCTCTATACTGTTTGCATTAGAGTAGTGTAGCATGTTACTGCTTTCCGTTAATCCTATCCTGATGCATAGCCTGTCCTTGCTACTACTATTGTTACCTTTACCTGTAATCCTAATGCTTAGTATAGGATGCTAGTTTATCATCAATGGCCCTTCATTCTTGTCCGTCTGCCATTCTATACTATCGGGCCATGATCACTCGGAAGGTGATCACAGGTATATACTATATACCTTATACATGATACATGTGATGACTAAAAGACGGGTCGGCTCGTAGGAGTACCCGCGAGTGGATCTTTGTGGCGAAGCGACTGGGCAGGTTGAGACCATCTAGGAGAGAGGTGGGCCTGGCCCTGGTCGGCATTCGCGGTTATTTCAAGATAACACGTTTAATGAGATCTTGGTATTTGATCTGAGTCTGGCCACTAGCCTATACGCACTAACCATCTACGCGGGGACAGTTATGGGCACTCAACGTTGTGGTATCAGCCGAAGCCTTCGTGACGTCAGCGACTGAGCAGCGCGTGCCGGATTGGAACGTAAG
The DNA here is from genome assembly GCF_002162155.2 of Triticum dicoccoides. Lineage (NCBI taxonomy): Eukaryota > Viridiplantae > Streptophyta > Magnoliopsida > Poales > Poaceae > Triticum > Triticum dicoccoides. The sequence goes on along the minus strand of NC_041386.1, from coordinate 501,277,135 downwards.
CCTGCTCTTGTATTAAGGGGGCCAGTTCTGCTTCCGGACGCCCTCGCAACATGCAGGTGTGCAATGGGAGATGGGCCCAGACCCCTGCGCCATAGGATTTAGACCGGCGTGCTGACCTCTTTGATGTGCCTAGGTAGGGTTGTGACGTGTTGACCTTCCAAGGCTGGGCATGACCCAGCAAAGTATGTCCGGCCAAATGGGATCGAGCGTGTTGGGTTATGTGGTGCACCCCTGCAGGGAAGTTAATCTATTCGAATAGCCGTGATCTTTGGTAACAGGACGACTTGGAGTTGTACCTCGACCTTATGACAACTAGAACTGGACACTTAATAAAATACACCCTTCCAAGTGCTAGATACAACCGGTGATCGCTCTCTCACAGGGCGATGAGGGGAGGACCATCGGTTAGGATTATGCTATGTGATGCTACTTGGTGAACTTACCATCTACTCTCTTCTACTGCTGCAAGATGGAGGTTACCAGAAGCGTAGTCTTCGATAGGACTAGCTATCCCCCTCTTATTCCGGCATTCTGCAGTTCAGTCCACATATGATACCCTTAATCCTTTTGATACCAATGCATACATATGTAGTGTAGCTCCTTGCTTGTGAGTACTTTGTATGAGTACTCACGGTTGCTTTGCTCCCTCTTTTCCCCTTTCTATACTCGATCGCTGCGACCAGACGCTAGAGCCCAGGAGCCAGACGCCACCGTCGACGACGACTACTACTACTTGGGAGGTACCTACTACTACGTGTAGCCCGCTGACGACGACCAAGAGTAGTTTAGGAGGATCCCAGGCAGGAGGCATGCGCCTCTTTCGATCCGTGTCCCAGTTTGCGCTAGCCTTCTTAAGGCAAACTTGTTTAACTTATGTTTGTACTCAGATATTGTTGTTTCCGCTGACTCGTCTATGATCGAGCTCTTGTATTCGAGCCTTCGAGGCCCCTGGCTTGTAATATGATGCTTGTATGACTTTTTTTATTTATAGAGTTGTGTTGTGATATCTTCCCGTGAGTCCCTGATCTTGATCGTACACGTTTGCGTGTATGATTAGTGTACGGTCAAATCAGGGGCGTCACATCCCCTTCCTTGTCTCCTACTCCTACTACTTGGAAGGGGAGGAATCCTACTCCCAGTGGGAGTAGGACTCCTCCAGGGCGCGCCATAGGGGTCGGCCCTCTCCCGCTCCTCCACTCCTTTATATACGTGGCCAGGGGGCACCCCATAGACACAACAATTGATCTCTTGGATCTCTTAGCCGTGTGCGGTGCCCCCCAACACCATAATCCACCTCGATAATATCATAGAGTTGCTTAGGCGAAGCCCTGCGTAGGTAGAACATCACATCGTCACCACGCCGTCGTGCTGATGGAACTCTCCCTCAAATTTCGGCTGGATGGAGTCCGAGGGACGTCATCGAGTTGAACGTGTGCAGAACTCGAAGGTGTTGTGCGTTCGGTACTTGATCGGTGGGATCGTGAAGACGTACGACTACATCAACCGTGTTGTGCTAACGCTTCCGCTTTCGGTCTACGAGGGTACGTGGACACACTCTCCCCTCTCGTTGCTATGCATCACCATGATCTTGCGTGTGCGTAGGAATTTTTTTGAAATTACTATGTTCCCCAACATTAGGTTCCTACCTCATCAACTACATAGCAATAACCACATGTTCCCAATCCTACTCATGCAATGTTTGAGGGTGTAACTAATGCATAAAAACTGGGTAATAAAGGGTATGATCAAAGTGTAACTTGCCTTGCTGACAATCAAAAAACCCTAGAGATTCATAGTACCAAGCTTCGCACTTCGGAAAATCTATCATAGACAAACAATAGCATACATAAACACTCAAGCATGAAGATGCAAATAAAACCAAAGAAAAAGATCTTAACATAAATTTTAGGTCAAGAACTTCGACTTGCAAAAAGAATCAACTAAATCGGAGTTGCGAAACTCAAGTTACGATCAAAAGAACTTCAAATTCAAAACTATTTGCACCCAAATTTTAAACTTTCAAAAACATGTTTAAGTTGGTTATCTGGATAGAGGGGATCATAATGAAGAATTTGGCGTTGGTTTCAGTGGATTTGCATAAACGAGCAAAAAGTTACGAGGGTCTAAAGATCAGGGGCCAATCTGTGAAGAAAATATTTACGGAAGGGTCCCTGGCCGAAAATAAATAGAAAAAGAAAAAATCTATTGAACGAACGTCCGCTACGAGAGACTAACGGATGAAACCGATTGTTAACAGATCTAAAGGAACGAACATTCGCTAGATAGACTAGACCGGAAAAAAAACTGAAACAAAAACCGAACCCTAAAAGAAAACCGGCGATCCGGAGACGCTTTATTACCGGACCGGAAAAACCGGCGGGCGGCTCCGGCGGCGGCAAGCTCCGGTGGCGGCGGGGCTCCGGCGATGGGCGACTGGCGGCGACGGCGTGGCAGCGGCGACAGCGAGGCGAGCGATGTCGCGATTCGGTGCGGCGGCGGCGGCTGCGAGAGGAGGCGGTGGCTGGCGGCGATGGTGGGGAGAGGAGGCGGCGGGGTGGCGGTTTATAAAGGCAGGGGCGTCGACTTGCGGGAGGGGCGGTCGAGGCCATGTCGGCGCCGGACTCCGGGAGGAGTCCCGGTCAGGCACGGGGACAAAGGCGGTTGCCGCCTGGCTTCGGCCCAGTTCGGCGGCCCAGAAGTTATTTTTAAAACATTTTCCGAAAATACAAAAAATAGGAAAAACCTAATAAAAATATTTTTAAAAATTCCAGAAAAATTCACATGATTCCCTCCTAATTAAATGGGCTAGGTGAACATTTTTCTGGACCTCAATGCCTAAAATAAAAATAATCTTTTTAGTAAAATAATTAAACACGCAAATGAAATCAAATAAAATATATTTCTATTCAAAATTAAATTTCCAATATTTCTTTGCTATTTTTTGAAGAAGTCATATTACTTATCTCATTATTTTATTTATTTGAAATAATTGGAAAAATAATTTCGAATAAATCACTTTGATCCAATTTGCCAATTTTGAAAATCCAAAAAAAGATTTTTGTGAAAACCCCCAACTCTCTCGATTGGTCCTTGAGTTGCGTAAGGTTTCTAGTATCAAAAATTCAAATAAAAAAATAAATTCAAACATGCACAGCTGATGAATGCATATGAATGATGTAAATAACATCCAATTTGAAAATTGGGATGTTACAGACCTACCCCCTTAAGATGAATCTCGCCCTTGAGATTCGGGTTGGCTAGCAAAAAGGTGTGGGTGGTTCTTTTGGAGGTATTCTTCTCGCTCCCAGGTGGCTTCCTCTTTGGTATGGTGACTCCATTGAACTTTGCAAAACTTGATGACCTTGCTGCGAGTGACTCGGTTGGAGAACTCAAGAATCTTGACGGGTTTCTCCTCATAAGTCAAGTCACTCTCCAACTGAATTGCCTCCAGGGGCACTGTATCTCTTAGAGGAATATCAACCATTTGTACATGGCACTTCTTCAACTCAGAAACGTGAAACACATCATGAACTCCTGACAATCCTTCGGGTAATTCCAACTTGTAGGCAACTTCACCCATACGTTCCAAGACTCTGTATGGTCCCACAAATCGTGGTGCGAACTTTCCTTTGACTCCAAACCGTTTAACTCCTCGAAGTAGCGACACACGAAGATATGCTCTGTCTCCGACTTCATAAGTTAACTCCTTGCATTTAGTATTGGCATAACTCTTCTGCCTAGACTGGGCTATCTTGAGTCTATCACGAATCAACTTGACCTTCTCTTCAGACTCTCTGATTAAATATGGTCCGAACAATTATCGGTCTCCAACTTCATCCCACATCAATGGTGTTCTGCACCTCCTTCCATGCAAAGCTTCAAAAAGGTCCATCTTCAAACAAGCTTGGTAGCTGTTGTTATATGAGAACTCTGTGTAAGGAAAATTATCATCCCAACTAGATCCATAATCTAGCATACAAGCTCTCAACATGTCCTCCAGAATCTGATTGACTCTCTCGGTCTGCCCATCTGTCTGCGGATGAAAGGCTATACTAAACTCTAGCCTGGTACCCAAAGTTTGGTGTAACTGATGCCAAAACTTCAAAGTAAATTGTATTCCTCTATCTGATACTATGGTCATCAGAACTCCATGCAGACATATGATCCTGGTCATATATATCTTGGCCAACTTAGCGCTCATATAAGTGGTTTTCACGGGGATAAAGTGAGCCACCTTGGTCAAGCGATCTACTACAACCCAAATGGAGTCATATCCTGAACGAGTCCTGGGTAATTCGGGGATGAAATCCATGCCAAGCTTATCCCACTTCCATTCGGGTATTGGCAAAGGCTGAAGTAATCCTGCTGGTTTCTGATGCTCTGCCTTAACTCTCTGACATACGTCACATACTGCTACATACTCGGTGATATCCTTCTTCATACCTGTCCACCAGAAACATTCCTTCAAATCCAGATACATCTTGGTGTTGCCTGTGTGAATCGAGTAAGGCGAATCATGAGCCTCCTAAAGAATTAACTTCCTGATTTCTGGGTCATTGGGTACATAGATGCAATCCTCAAACCATAAAGTTTCCTGTTCATCCTCACGAAAACCTTTGGCCTTTCCTTTACTCATGTTTTCTTTAATCTCTGTAATTTCCTTATCAATCTTCTAAGCTTCTCGGATCTTTCCCAACAAAGTGGACTGAACTTCCAATGTTGCAACAAAACCTCTTGAAACTATCTCTAAGCGAAGTTCTAGGAGATCATCTCATCCTCCGGTTATGAGAGTATTGACATAACTCTTGCGGCTCAAAGCATCTGCCACTACATTGGCCTTTCCTGGGTGGTAATGCAGTTTCATGTCATAATCCTTTATGAGCTCCAACCATCTCCTCTGCCTAAGGTTCAACTCCTTCTGTGTGAAGATATACTTCAAACTCTTATGATCCGTGTAAACATCACAACGATTTCTGATAAGAAAATGTCTCCAAGTCTTAAGCGCGTGCACTATGGCTGCTAACTCCAAATCATGTGTGGCATAATTCAACTCATGAGGTCGAAGCTAGCGTGAGGCATATGAAACAACTCTTTCTTCTTGCATAAGAACACCTCCAAGTCCCTGGTGAGAAGCGTCGCAATATACTTGGAAATCCTTGCGTATATTCGGAAGAATTAGGACTGGGCTGTAACCAAATGTTTCTTCCACTCCTGAAAACTGGCCTCACAATCTCTATCCATTTGAACTTGGTGTCCTTCTTCAATAACTCCGTCATGGGCTTCGCAATCTTAGAAAAAATCTCAATGGATCTCCGATAATATCATGCGAGTTCAAGGAAACTGCGTATCTCTCCAACTGAGGTGGGTGCCAACCACTCGGTGACAGGCTGAACCTTGGAGGGATCTACTGCTATACCTTCTCCTGATATAACATGTCCGAGGAACCCGACTTCCTTCAACCAAAACGCACATTTGCTAAACTTGGCATATAGCTGATGTTCCCTGAGCTTCTCGAAAACCAAGTGCAAATGTTCCTTGTGTTCTTCTTCATTCTTCAAGTACACCAATATATCATCAATGAACACCACGGCAAACTTATCCAACAACTCCATGAACACCTTATTCATCATACTCATAAAGTAGGCAGGGGCGTTAGTCAAACCAAAAGACATGACCGTGTACTCATATAGCCCATACCTTGTGGTAAAAGTTGTCTTAGGTATATCCTATTCTCAGATCTTCAGCTGGTGATATCCTGATCGAAGATCGATCTTGGAGAAAACTTTAGCTCCCTGTGGCTGGTCAAACAAATCATTAATCACCGGTAGAGGATATTTTTTCCTGATCGTCACCTCATTCAATGCTCGATAATCAACAACCATTCTCAAGGATCCATCCTTCTTCTCAACTAGAAGCAGGGGGGCTTCCCGCGGTGATGAACTTGGTCGAATATAACCTTTTTCCAATAACTCCTTAATCTTCTTCTTAATTTCCTCTAGATCATTTGCGGGCATCTGATACGGTCTCTTGGATATTGGTCCGGTGCCTGGCAATAACTCAATGAAAAACCCTATGTCTCGGTCTGGTGGCATAATGCCTGGTAATTCCTCCAGGAATACATCGGGATAATCCTTCACAACTGGCACTTCCTCCTAAACAACTCCCGAGAGTGAATTTACTTGAGTCCTCCTTGGCGCATGCCTAGACACATACTTGATCTGTTTCCCCTCTGGGGTGGTGAGAAGAATTGACTTACTAGCACAATCGATGTTTCCCCCCATACTTGGATAGCCAATACATTCCTAGTATCACATCCAATCCTTGTGATTCCATAATAATGAGGTCTGTGGGAAAAACATGCCTACCTATGGTCAACGGCAGCTGAAAACATCCCTGGCTAGCCATATACTCCGCTCTTGGCGAGCTTACTAACATAGGTGTATTAAGGGCTACGGTTGGCAACTTAAACTTGTCCACAAATCCCCTTGATATGTATGAATGCGATGCACCAGTGTCAAAAAGAACAAGGGTTGTAAATGACTTAATCAAAAACTTACCAATAACTGTGTCAGGCTGCTCGTCAACTTCCTCCACGTTGACATGATTCACCTGTCCCCTGGTGAAATGGTTTGGCTTCTTTCCCGAGCTTCCATTGCCATTTCCATTCTTTGCCTCAGAATAGTCATTGGCGTAGTGTCCGGTCTTCCCGCACTTGTAACAAGTAATGTGACTCGGATCCTTCTTGGCGGGGGTTGCTGGGTTGGAACGGCTCTGACTGTTGTTTCTTCCACTCCCATTACCATTCTTTGGGTCATTGTGGTTGTGTGAATTTCCTCCATTGTGAGAATGGCCTCCATGGTTATGTCCTCCATGGGTATGAGTGTGTCCTCCGAGTACGGGGAATAGCGGGGCTTCTATTGAGCTCCAGAGTTGTAATTTCATTATACATACTTCCGCTTGTGGTTCTCTATCCACTGCTGCTTGCCTTCAATCATGAGGGCCCTATCTACCAGCTCCTGATAGTTGGTGAATGTTGCCACCATCAACTGCATACTCAGCTCATCATTCAGTCCTTCAAGAAACTTCTCTTGCTTCACGGCATCTGTGGCCACATCATCTGGGGCGTAGCGTGATAACTTGCTGAACTCATCCACATACTGTGCCACAGTATGATTTCCCTGGCGGAACTCACGCTTCTTCATACTCATGGCTCCAGTTGAGACATGTGATGTGCGGAAGGCTTGCTAAAACTGATCCCAGGTAACATTGGCCACGGGAAAGGTGGTGGTGTAGTTCTCCCACCATGAGGTTGCGGGTCCATCAAGCCGATGTACGGCGAAACGCACCTTCTCCACCTCCGTGCATCCAACAGTTGTTAGCTCTCTTCCGATCTTGCGGAGCCAATCATCACCAACAATCAACTCGGTGCTGCTAGATAATACCGGCGGATTCAACCTTAGGAAACGGGCTAGGTTCTCAACTAGGGGTGGTGGCGGTGGGTTGTTGTTGTTGTTGCCTTGGTTCTGGATGAGCAACTACATCAAGGCATTCTGTTGTTGGATCAACTAGGTGAGCTCTGGCGGGAAAACGAATCCGGGGTCACGTCTCGGAGGCACCTGATAGGTTAGAGAGGTGAGAATAGAATAGAATAGGGTCTAAAGAGATATTTCACTACCCATATGCACATGAGACAAACATATTCAATTCACACCACTCAATTTCAAACAAGATTCATACAATTGATCTAAGCTACTATTACAAGATCTTGCAAATGATTTCTAACTTCTTGGAAGAATTCTAATAGTAATATGGTGGTCGACTAGAAATTTTGATCGGTGGAAGACTCCATAATATCAGCTCTAGCTTCGTCATCAAAATCATCACTGTCCTCGTCATCTCTATCTTCTTCAGCATCACTGTCGGTGTCGGTGTCATCGAGTATGATGTAGTCTTCAGAACGAATGTCCACTTCAAGTTCCGGTTTCACTACAGATATTCCTATCTTCTTCCTTAGGTTTTCATTCTACTCCAGTAGCACAGAAATTTCCTCTTCATATCCATCGCGAGTCGCCTTGAGTTCCTCTTCTAGCTCCATATTCCGGGTCATCACCTTCTTGGTATCTATCATGTTAGCGCACATCTGATTCTCATATCGATGAATGTGTTGGTTCAACTCCTGTATGTAGGTTGCAATAGATCCATCCTTCCTGGTGTGAATCATCTCCCATTGCTCATCCCGGCGTCCACATATCTGATAGACGGTGTCCTTAAGATCCTTGTTGTACACCTCGCCTATGCGTCCAATGGTGATGTGGGCGGCCATGCTCTTTCCTAAGCTCTAGGTTGGTGCATCAAAAGAAAACTCAATGGGCTCGGTAATTGGTGCAAAAGTCCTCTCAGGGAGACGAACTTGAATCGTCCAGCACTCCTTTTTTGGTAAAGTTGCATTGAAGGTTCCGATGAAGCTTGGTATGCCAATGTTCAGGTACTTGGCGACTTCCTTCAAGTGTCATTCGAATGGGGTGTCATCATCCGGCAGAGTGAACTTGTTCCCGGGGTCCGACATCTATAGAGTAGAAATAGAGAAGAATTAGAAATGAGTAGAGAAGAGAATCATGTGTCTTTTTCTAGTGGCCGCGTCCTACAGTCAGCATGTGCTCTAATACCATCTTGTAGCGACCCGGTCCCAATGGATCGAAGTCTCTATGCTTTAGTGTCATCCCTGGATCGATATGCTGACACACACAATACTCGAGGAATTATAATAGAGTTCAATCACACACTTATTACATCAAGGTCCTCATAAAGAGTGGTTATTACAATAATATGGCTAAAGGCCATCTAATAAAATAACCGCAGAAGCTTTGAAGGTAAATGAGTCCATCCAACTCCACGGCAAAACTGAGTGCAAGACAACGACCTATCGCACCTTAATCCTCGTCTGAAAATTCTGTAACATGAGACGTTGCAGCCGTGTAGGTCAGCACATGGAATATGCTGGCAAGATCACTCTATAGAGCAATGATGAACAATAGCTATCATCACATGCATATTTAGCTGGTGAAGGCTCTAAGTTTAATATTTGCATAAAGCTAAATTTTCCCTACAACAAAGGAATAGATTTTATGTAATACCAAGTTTATGCCATTATTGAGAAGGTAACCCCAACTCAATCCCATAATTATCAAGTAATAATAATAATAATAATAATAATAATAATAATAATAATAATAATAATAATAATATAATAATAACACAACAATTTTATTAAGTAAGTGATGAGATCAACCAATAAATCAAATACCAGATACTCAAAATGTTCATAACCGGGGACACGGCTAATCATGATTAGTTTGTACACTCTGCAGAGGTTTGCGCACTTTTCCCCACAAGACTCGACCGCATCCATGATTGGAATATCGAGACATGGCCTTTCGGAAGAGGTCCCCTTAACCGATAGATAGGCCGGTACACCTACAATTCCCCTACATCTGCTAGCCCATCATGGAAAGGTTTCCCACAACTTACTCAACTATGCCATAGCCCATACTGGCTTGTGGCTGCACCCAGAAGTTTCTAAGCATGAATAATCTTATGATCCCTTTGAGCCTGGGTGGCATTCCATAGGATGATCACACGGGTACCCCGGGATCTCCTAGGACAACAATTGATTCCCCAGGTGCCCACAAACAATCCACCCAGATGTGTATTAAAGTCGCCACCCTAAGTTTTCCCTTAGTTAATATCTCTCACAACTTTCATGATTCTCACATACCAATCCCCGTCTACGAGCATGGCTAAGCAATACGAGCATAAGTATATTCGCGGGGTGATCAAAGGTATTAGCTTCCTACCTCATCAACTACATAGCAATAACCACATGTTCCCAATCCTACTCATGCAATGTTTGAGGGTGTAACTAATGCATAAAAACTGGGTAATAAAGGGTATGATCAAAGTGTAACTTGCCTTGCTGACGTTCGGCAAACACTAGAGATTCGTAGTACCAAGCTTCGCACTCCAGAAAATCTATCATAGACAAACAATATCATACATAAGTGATACTTCTCCAACGTATCTATAATTTTTGATTGCTCCATGCTATATTATCTACTGTTTTGGACATTATTGGGCTTTATTATCCACTTTTATATTATTTTTGGGACTAACCTATTAACCGGAGGCCCAGCCCAGAATTATTGTTTTTTTGCCTGTTTTAGGGTTTCAAAGAAAAGAAATATCAAACGGAGTCCAAACGGAATGAAACCTTTGGGAACGTGATTTTCTCACTGAATACAACTCAGGAGACTTGGACCCTACGTCAAGGCACGTAAAAGGAGGCCACGAGGTAGGGGACGCGCCCTACCCTACCAGGCGCGCCCCCCCCCCCCACTCTCGTGGGCCCCCTGCTGCTCCACCGACGTACTTCTTCCGCCTATATATACCCACGTACCCCCAAACGATCAGATACGGAGCCAAAACCCTAATTCCACCACCGCAACTTTCTGTATCCACGAGATCCCATCTTGGGGCCTGTTCCGGAGCTCCGCCGGAGGGGGCATCAATCACAGAGGGCTTCTACATCATCATCCAAGCCCCTCCGATGAAGTGTGAGTAGTTTACTTCAGACCTACGGGTCCATAGTTAGTAGCTAGATGGCTTCTTCTCTCTTTTTGGATCTCAATACAATGTTCTCCCCCTCTCTCGTGGAGATCTATTCGATGTAATCTTCTTTTTGTGGTGTGTTTGTTGAGACTGGTGAATTGTGGGTTTATGATCAAGTCTATCTATGAATAATATTTGAATCTTCTCTGAATTCTTTTATGTATGATTGGTTATCTTTGCAATTCTCTTCGAGTTATCAGTTTGGTTTGGCCTACTAGATTGGCTTTTCTTGCCATGGGAGAAGTGCTTAGCTTTGGGTTCGATCTTGCGGTGTCCTTTCCTAGTGACAGAAGGGGCAGCAAGGCACGTATTGTATCGTTGCCATCGAGGATAACAAGATGGGGTTTTTATCATATTGCATGAAACTATCCCTCTACATCATGTCATCTTGCTTAAGGCGTTACTCTGTTTTTAACTTAATACTCTAGATGCATGCTGGATAGCAGTCGATGAGTGGAGTAATAGTAGTAGATGCAGGCAGGAGTCGGTCTACTTGTCTCGGACGTGATGCCTATATACATGATCATACCTAGATATTCTCATAACTATGCTCAGTTCTGTCAATTGCTCAACAGTAATTTGTTCACCCACCGTGGAATACTTATGCTCGTGAGAGAAGCCACTAGTGAAACCTATGGCCCTCGGGTCTCTTTCTCATCATATTAATCTCCATCACTTTATTATTGCTTTGCTTTTACTTTGCTTTTACTTTTTACTTTGCATCTCTATACCAAAAATACCAAAAATATTATTTATCATCTCTATCAGATCTCACTTTCGTAAGTGACCGTGAAGGGATTGACAACCCCTAAGCGTGTTGGTTGCATTGAGCTATTGTTTTTCTGTAGGTACGAGGGACTCGCGCGTAGCCTCCTACTGGATTGATACCTTGGTTCTCAAAAACTGAGGGAAATACTTACGCTACTTTGCTGCATCATCCTCTCCTCTTCGGGGAAATCCAACGCAGTGCTCAAGAGGTAGCAAGAAGAATTTCTGGCGCTGTTGCCGGGGAGTCTGCGTAAAAGTCAACATACCAAGTACCCATCACAATCCCTATCTCCCGCATTACAATATTTGCCTTTTGCCTCTCGTTTTCCTCTCCCCCCAATTCACCCTTGCCGTTTTATTCGCCCTCTCTCTCTATCCTCCCTCTCTTTTTCCCGTTTGCCTTTTGTTTGCTCGTGTGTTGGATTGCTTGTTTGTCGCGATGGCTCAAGATAATACTAAATTGTGTGACTTCACCAATACCAACAATAATGATTTCCTTAGCACTCTGATTGCTCCTCTTACCAATGCTGAATCTTGTGAAATTAATGCTGCTTTGCTGAATCTTGTCATGAAAGATCCGTTCTCCGGCCTTCCTAGTGAAGATGTCGCTACCCATCTTAATAGCTTCATTGATTTGTGTAACATGCAAAAGAAGAAAGATGTTGATAACGATATTGTTAAATTGAAGTTATTTCCTTTTTCGCTTAGAGATCGTGCTAAAGCTTGGTTTTCATCTTTGCCTAAAAATAGTATTGATTCATGGAACAAGTGCAAAGATGCTTTTATCTCTAAGTATTTTCCTCCCGCTAAGATCATCTCTCTTAGAAATGATATTATGAATTTTAAGCAACTTGATCATGAACATGTTGCACAAGCTTGGGAGAGAATGAAACTACTGATACGTAATTGCCCTACTCATGGTTTAAATTTGTGGATGATTATACAAAAAATTTATGCCGGATTGAATTTTGCTTCTAGAAATCTTTTAGATTCGGCCGCAGGAGGCACTTTTATGGAAATCACCTTAGGAGATGCTACTAAACTCCTAGATAATATTATGGTTAATTATTCTCAATGGCACACTGAAAGATCCACTAATAAATAAGTGCATGCGATAGAAGAAATTAATGTTTTGAGTGGAAAGATGGATGAACTTATGAAATTATTCGCTACTAAGAGTGTTTCATCTGATCTTAATTATATGCCTTTGTCTACTTTGATTGAGAATAATAAAGAATCTATGGATGTGAATTTTGTTGGTACGAACAATTTTGGTAACAACGCGTATAGAGGAAATTTCAACCCTAGGCCTTATCCTAGTACTCCCTCTAATAATTATGGTAATTCCTACAGCAATTCCTATGGAAATTATAATAAGATGCCCTCTGATTTTGAATCTAATATTAAATAATTTATTACTTCACAAAAGAATTTTAATGCTATGATTGAAGAAAAATTGCTTAAGATTGATGATTTGGCTAGGAACATTGATAGAATTGCTCTTGATGTTTATTCTTTGAAACTTAGATCTATTCCACCTAAGCATGATATCAATGAGTCTCTCAAAGCCATGAGAATTTCCATTGATGAGTGCAAAGAAAGAACCGCTAGGATGCGTGCTAAGAAAGATGCCTTTATAAAAGCGTGTTCTTCTAGTTCCTATGAAAATAATGATGAAGATCTAAAAGTTATTGATGTGTCCCCTATTAAATCTTTGTTTTGCAATATGAATCTTGATAATGATGGGACTGAATATGATACACCTTTACCTAGAAGGCGTTCTAAGAATTCTGAATCTTTTGATCTTGATGCTAAATTTGATAAAAGTGGGATTGAAGAAATTAAAACCCTAGATGTTGCTAAACCCACTATTATGGATTTCAAGGAATTTAACTATGAAAATTTCTCTTTGATTGATTGTATTTCCTTGTTGCAATCCGTGCTAAATTCTCCTCACGCTTATAGTCAAAATAAAGCGTTTGCTAAACATATCGTTGATGCCTTGATGCAATCTTATGAAGAAAAACTTGAATTGGACATTCCTATCACTAGAAAACTTTATGATGAGTGGGAACCAACTATTGAAATTAAAATTAAAGATCATGAGTTTTATGCTTTGTGTGATTTGGGTGCTAGTGTCTCTACTATTCCCAAAACATTGTGTGATTTGCTAGATTTCCGTAATTTTGATGATTGCTCTCTAAACTTGCATCTTGCGGATTCCACTATTAAGAAACCTATAGGAAGAATTAATGATGTTCTTATTGTTTCAAATAGGAATTATGTGCCCATAGATTTTATCGTTCTTGATATAGATTGCAATCCTTCTTGCCCTATTATTCTCGGTAGACCTTTCCTTAGAACGGTTGGTGCAATTATTGATATGAAGGAAGGGAATATTAGATTTCAATTTCCATTAAAAAAGGGCATGGAACACTTACCGAGAAAGAAAATAAAATTACCATATGAATCTATCATGAGAGCCACTTATGGATTGCCTACCAAAGATGGCAATACCTAGATCTATTCTTGCTTGTTATGCCTAGCTAGGGGCGTTAAACGATAGCGCTTGTTGGGAGGCAACCCAATTTTATTTTTATTCCTTGATTTTTGCTCCTGTTTAGTAATAAATAATTTACTTAGCCTCTGTTTTGGTTGTGTTTTTTGTGTTTAATTAGTGTTTGTGCCGAGTAGAACCGTTGGGAAGACTTGGGGAAAATCTTGTTGAACTTGCTGTAAAAACAGAAACTTTAGCGCTCACGAGAACTGCTGTCATTTTTACTTGGAGAGTGATATTTAGTTAATTATTTTTTCAGATGATTAATAGATAAATTCCTCACGCCCAGCAATTTATTTTAGAATTTTTGGGGTTCCAGATCTTGCGCTAGCTACAGATTACTATAGACTGTTCTGTTTTTGACAGATTCTGTTTTTCGTGTGTTGTTTGCTTATTTTGATGAATCTATGGCTAATAAAATAGTTTATAATCCATAGAGAATTTGGAATACAGTAGGTATAACACCCATATAAATAAAGAATGATTTCATTACAGTACCTTGAAGTGGTCTTTTGTTTTATTTCGCTAACGGAGCTCACGAGATTTTCTACATTAAGTTTTGTGTTGTGAAGTTTTCAAGTTTTGGGTAAAGATTTGATGGATTATGGAACAAGGAGTGGCAAGAGCCTAAGATTGGGTATGCCCATGGCACCCCCAATATAATCTAAGGACACCTAAAAGACAAAGCTTGGGGATGCCCCGGAAGGCATCCCCTCTTTCGTCTACTTCTATCGGTAACTTTACTTGGAGCTATATTTTTATTCACCACATGATATGTGTTTTGCTTGGAGCGTCTTTTATGATTTGAGTCTTTGATTGTTAGTTTAACACAATCATCCTTGCTGTACACACCTTTTGAGAGAGCCATACATAATTTTGAATTTGATAGAATACTCTATGTGCTTCACTTATATCTTTTGATCTCTATAGTTTTACTCTAGTGCTTCACTTATATCTTTTGAGTTATATAATTTTGCTCTAGTGCTTCACTTATATCTTTTAGAGCACGGTGGTGGATTTGTTTTATATAAACTATTGATCTCTCATGCTTCACTTAGATTATTTTGAGAGTCTTAATAGCATGGTAATTTGCTTAATAAAAATATGCTTGGTATTCAAGATTTCTAAAACTTTCTTTTGAGTGCGTTGAATACTAAGAAAAAATTGATGCTTGATAATTGTTTTGAGATATGAGGATGGTGATATTAGAGTCATGCTAGTTGAGTAGTTGTGAATTTGAGAAATGCTTGTGTTAAAGTTTGGGATTCTCGTAGCATGCACGTATGGTGAACCGTTATGTGATGAAGTCGGAGCATGATTTATTTATTGATTGTCTTCCTTATGAGTGGCGGTCGGGGACGAGCGATGGTCTTTTCCTACCAACCTATACCCCTAGGAGCATGCGCGTAATACTTTACTTTGATAACTTCTAGATTTTTGCAATAAGTATATGAGTTCTTTATGACTAATGTTGAGTCCATGGATTATACGCACTTTCCTTCCTTCCACCATTGCTAACCTCTCTAATACCGCACACTTTTCGCCGGTCTCATACACCCACCAAATACCTTCCTCAAAACAGCCACCATACCTACCTATCATGACATTTCCATAGCCATTCCGAGATATAGTGCCATGCAACTTTCCACCGTTCCGTTCATTATGACACGCTCCATCATTGTATATTGCTAGCATGATCACGTAGTTGACATCGTATTTGTGGCAAAGCCACCGTTCATAATTCTTTCATACATGTCACTCTTGATTCATTGCATATCCTGGTACACCGCCGGAGGCATTCATATAGAGTCATATTTTATTCTAAGTATTGAGTTGTAATTGTTGAGTTGTAAGAAAAATAAAAAGTGTGTTGATCATCATTTTTAGAGCATTGTCCCAAGTGAGGAAAGGATGATGGAGACTATGATTCCCCCACAAGTCGGGATGAGACTCCGGACGAAAAAAAAAGAGGCCATAAAAAAAGAGAAGGCCCAAACAAAAACAAAAGAGAGAGAGAAAAAAGAGGGAAGGGACAATGTTACTATCCTTTTACCACACTTGTGCTTCAAAGTAGCACCATGATCTTCATGGTAGAGAGTCTCTCATTCTGTCACTTTCATATACTAGTGGGAATTTTTCATTATAGAACTTGGCTTGTATATTCCAATGATGGGCTTCCTCAAAATGCCCTAGGTCTTCGTGAGCAAGCGAGTTGGATGCACACCCACTTAGTTTCTTTTGTTGAGCTTTCATATACTTATATCTCTAGTGCATCCGTTGCATGGCAATCCCTACTCACTCACATTGATATCTATTGATGGGCATCTCCATAGCTCGTTGATACGCCTTGTTGATGTGAGACTATCTTCCCCCTCTTTTTGTCTTCTCCACAACCACCATTCTATTCCACATATAGTGATATATCTATGGCTCACGCTCATGTATTGCGTGAAGATCGAAAAAGTTTTGAAAATGTCAAAAGTATGAAACAATTGCTTGGTTGTCATCGGGGTTGTGCATGATTTAAATACTTTGTGTGGTGAAGATAGAGCATAGCCAGACTATATGATTTTGTAGGGATAGCTTTCTTTGGCCATGTTATTTTGAGAAGACATAATTGCTTTGTAGGTATGCTTGAAGTATTATTATTTTTATGTCAACATGAACTTTTGTCTTGAATCTTTTGAATCTGAATATTCATACCACAATTAAGAAGAATTACATTGAAATTATGCCAAGTAGCACTCTGCATCAAAAATTCTGTTTTTATCTTTTACCTACTCGAGGACGAACAGGAATTAAGCTTGGGGATGCTTGATACGTCTCCAACGTATCTATAATTTTTGATTGCTCCATGCTATATTATCTACTGTTTTGGACATTATTGGGCTTTATTATCCACTTTTATATTATTTTTGGGACTAACCTATTAACCGGAGGCCCAGCCCAGAATTGTTGTTTTTTGCCTGTTTTAGGGTTTCGAAGAAAAGGAATATCAAACGGAGTCCAAACGGTATGAAACCTTCGGGAACGTGATTTTCTCACCGAATACAAATCAGGAGACTTGGACCCTACATCAAGGCACGTAACAGGAGGCCACGAGGTAGGGGGGTGCGCCCTACCCTACCAGGCGCGCCCCCACCCTCGTGAGCCCCCTGTTGCTCCACCGACATACTTCTTCCTCCTATATATACCCACGTACCCCCAAACGATCAGATATGGAGCCAAAAACCTAATTCCACCACTGCAACTTTCTGTATCCACGAGATCCCATCTTGGGGCCTGTTCTGGAGCTCCACCGGAGGGGGCATCGATCATGGAGGGCTTCTACATCATCAACCAAGCCCCTCCGATGAAGTGTGAGTAGTTTACTTCAGACCTACGGGTCCATAGTTAGTAGCTAGATGGCTTCTTCTCTCTTTTTGGATCTCAATACAATGTTCTCCCCCTCTCTCATGGAGATCTATTCGATGTAATCTTCTTTTTGCGGTGTGTTTGTTGAGACCGGTGAATTGTGGGTTTATGATCAAGTCTATCTATGAATAATATTTGAATCTTCTCTGAATTCTTTTATGTATGATTGGTTATCTTTGCAATTCTCTTCGAATTATCTGTTTGGTTTGGCCTACTAGATTGGCTTTTCTTGCCATGGGAGAAGTGCTTAGCTTTGGGTTCGATCTTGCGGTGTCCTTTCCTAGTGACAGAAGGGGCAGCAAGGCATGTATTGTATCGTTGCCATCGAGGATAACAAGATGGGGTTTTTATCATATTGCATGAAACTATCCCTCTACATCATGTCATCTTGCTTAAGGCGTTACTCTGTTTTTAACTTAATACTCTAGATGCATGCTGGATAGCAGTCGATGAGTGGAGTAATAGTAGTAGATGCAGGCAGAAGTCGGTCTACTTGTCTCGGACGTGATGCCTATATACATGATCATACCTAGATATTCTCATAACTATGCTCAATTCTGTCAATTGCTCAACAGTAATTTGTTCACCCATCGTAGAATACTTATGCTCGTGAGAGAAGCCACTAGTGAAACCTATGGCCCTCGGGTCTCTTTCTCATCATATTAATCTCCATCACTTTATTATTGCTTTGCTTTTACTTTGCTTTTACATTTTACTTTGCATCTCTATACCAAAAATACCAAAAATATTATTTATCATCTCTATCAGATCTCACTTTCGTAAGTGACCGTGAAGGGATTGACAACCCCTAAGCGTGTTGGTTGCGTTGAGCTATTCTTTTTGTGTAGGTACGAGGGACTCGCGCGTAGCCTCCTACTGGATTGATACCTTGGTTCTCAAAAACTGAGGGAAATACTTACGCTACTCTGCTGCATCATCCTCTCCTCTTCGGGGAAATCCAACGCAGTGCTCAAGAGGTAGCAATAAGCACTCAATCATGAAGATGAAAATCCAACCAAAGAAAAAGATCTTAACAGAAAGTTTAGGTCAAGAACTTCGATTTGCAAAAAGAATCAACTAAATCGGAGTTACAAAACTCAAGTTACGATCAAAAGAAGTTCAAATTCAAATCTGTTTGAAACCAAATTTTAAACTTTCAAAAACATGGTTAAGTTGGTTATATGGATAGAGGGATCAGAATGAAGAATTTGGCGTTGGTTCCAATGGGTTTGGATAAACAAGCAAAAAGTTACGGATGGATCCCTTGTCGAAAATAAACAGAAAAAGAAAAAATCTATCGGACGAACGTCTGCTACGAGAGACTTACGAACAAAACCGATTGTTAACAGATCTAAATGAACGAACGTTCGGTAGATAGATCGAACCGAGAAAAAACCTAAACAAACCAAAACAAAAACCGAACACTAAAAGAAAACTGACGAACCGGGGATGGTTTATTACCGGACCGGAAAAACCTGCGGGTCGGGTCGGAGATCGGGCGGCGGGCGGCTCCGGCAGCGGCGGGCTCTGGCGACGGGCGGCTGGCGGCAGCGAGGCAAGCGGCGGCGCGGCTCGGTGCGGCGGCGGCTGTGGCTGCGAGAGGAGGCAGTGGTTGGCGGCGGTGGTGGGGAGAGGAGGCGGCGGTTTATAAAGGCAGGGGCGTCGGCTTGCGGGAGGGGGCGGCAGAGGCCATGTCGGTGCCGGACTCCGGGAGGAGTCCTGGTCAGGCACGGGGACGAAGGCGGTTGCCGGATGGCTTCGGCCCAGTTCGGCGGCCAAGAAGTTATTTTTTAAGATTTTCCGAAAATACGAAAAATAGGAAAAACCTAATAAAAATATTTTTAAAAATTCCAGAAAAATTCACATAATTCCCTCCTAATTAAATGGGCTACGTGAACATTTTTCTGGACCTCAATGCCTAAAATAAAAATAAATTTGTTAGTAAAAATAATTAGACACGCAAATCAAATCAAATAAAATATATTTTTATTCAAAATTAAATTTCCAATATTTCTTTGCTATTTTTTTGAAGAAGTCATATTATCTTCTCTCATTATTTTATTTATATGAAATAATTGGAAAAATAATTTCGAATAAATCACTTTGATCCAATTTGCCAATTTTGAAAATTCAAAAATGGATTTTTACGAAAACCTCCAACTCTCTCGATTGGTCCTTGAGTTGCGTAAGGTTTCTAGGATCAAAATTTCAAATAAAAAAAATTCAAAAATGCACAAGTGATGAATGCATATGAATGATCTAAATAACATCCAAATTGAAAATTGGGATGTTACAGTCACGCTAGTGAGTAGTTGTGAATTTGAGAAATAATTGTGTTAAGGTTTGTGATTCCCGTAGCATGCACATATGGTGAACCATTATGTAACAAAGTTAGAGCATGAGGTATTTATTTATTGTCTTACTTATGAGTGGCGGTCGGGGATGAGCGATGGTCTTTTCCTACCAATCTATCTCCTAGGAGTATGCGCGTAGTACTTTGTTTCGATAACTAATAGATTTTTGTAATAAGTATGTGAGTTCTTTATGACTAATGTTGAGTCCATGGATTATACGCGCTCTCACCCTTCCACCATTGCTAACCTGTCTAGTACCCCGCAACTTTCGTCGGTATCATACACCCACCATATACCTTCCTCAAAACAGCCACCTTACCTACCTATTATGGCATTTCCATAGCCATTCCGAGATATATTGTCATGCAACTTTCCACCATTCCATTTATTATGACACACATTATCATTGTCATATTGCTTTGCATGATTATGGAGTTCACATCGTATTTGTGGCACAACCACCGTTCATAATTTTTTCATACATGTCACTCTTGATTCATTGCACATCCCGGTACACCACCAGAAATAATCATATAGAGTCATATTTTGTTCTAAGTATCGGGTTGTAATTCTTGAGAACACTTGATGTATGTCTTGCATGGGATACCCGTGGTGACAATGGGGTATTCTATTGATTCACTTGATGTATGTTTTGGCACTCAACTCGCGGATTCCCGAGGTGACATTGGGGTAATCTATACATAGGGGTTGATGCACGTTTTTGTCCTTGTTTCTCCGATAGAAATCTTGGGGCACTCTTTGTGGTTCTTTATGTTGGATCAAATATTATGAATCTAAAGTTGTTTGATGCATATCGTATAATTGACCCACAGATACTTGTGGTGACATTGGAGTATCTAGGTGACATTAGGGTTGATTGATGTGTGTCATATGGTGTTATTGTACTACGAACTCTAGGGCTATTTGTGACACTTATAGGAATAGCCCAATGGATTGATCGGAAAGAATAAATTTGAGGTGGTTTCGTACCCTACAAGCAATTTCATCTTATGTTCTTCGTGATAGGAACTTTGGGGTGACTTTTGTTGCACGTTGAGGGATTGCCATATGATCTAATTATGTTATCATTGTTGAGAGAACTTCCACTAGTGAAAGTATGAACCCTAGGCCTTGTTTCCAAGCATTGCAATACCATTTTAGCTCACTTTTACCACTTACTACCTTGCTGTTTTTATATTTTTCAGATTACAAAAACCTATATCTACCATCTCTATTACACTTATATCACCATCTCTTCGCCAAACTAGTGCACCTATACAACTTACCATTGTATTGGGTGTGTTGGGGACATAAGAGAATCTTCGTTATTTGGTTGCAGGGTTGTTTGAAAGAGACCATCTTCATCCTATGCCTCCCATGGGTTGATAAACCTTAGGTCATCCACTTGAGGGAAACTTGATGATGTCCTACAAAACTCTGCACTTGGAGGCCCAACAATGTCTACAAGAAGAAGGTTTCGTAGTAGACATCAGTGAAGTTATCTGGTGGCGGGAAGTCCCATGGCTCTATATCCATTGGAGATGGACTTGTACGCTCTCCTAGCACTCTCCTGGAGATCAAGGCGCGCCAAACGAGCTCCGCCCCTGAGATAAAGCCTCGTCCATGGCCAATGGAGCTCGCCTTCGAGGTTAGTTATACGGACTCAGATTTCTTTCCTCTCCATTACATTGTGTGTGCGGCCATCGATGATTACAATGCTAATGAGGATTGGTGTTGCAGGCTGCTCTTCATAAAGAGAGAGAGGCAACCAAAGGGAGCTTCTGGTGAAGAAGGACCGGTACTTGGAGGAGAGGGCTGATACGTCTCCAACGTATCTATACTTTTTGATTGTTCCATGCTATTATATTATCTATTTTGGATGTTTTATATGCATTAATATGCTATTTTATATGATTTTTGGGACTAACCTATTAACCTAGAGCCCAGTGTCAGTTTCTGTTTTTTCCTTGTCTTAGAGTTTCGTAGAAAACGAATACCAAATGGAGTCCAAACAGAATAAAACTTTCGCGATGATTTTCTTGGACCAATAGACACCCAAGAGACTTGGAGTGTAGGTAAGAAGAGCCACGAGGCAGCCACAAGGGTGGAGGGCGCGCCCAGGGGGGTAGGGCGCGCCCCCGACCTTGTGGGCCCCTCGGTGACCCCTGACCTAGATCTTCCTCCTATATATTCTCATATACCTCGAAAACTTCCAGGGGAGCCACGAAACCACTTTTCCATCGCCGCAACCTTCTGTACCTGTGAGATCCCATCTAGGGGCCTTTTCCGGCATCCCGCGGGAGGGGGATTCGATCATGGAGGGCTTCTACATCAACACCATTGCCTCTCCGATGAAGCGTGAGTAGTTTACCACAGACCTACGGGTCCATAGCTAGTAGCTAGATGGCTTCTTCTCTCTCTTTGATTCTCAATACCATGTTCTCCTCGATGTTCCTGGAGATCTATACGATGTAATACTCTTTTGCGGTGTGTTTGCCGAGATCCGATGAATTGTGGATTCATGATCAACTTATGTATGAATATTATTTAAATCTTCTCTGAATTCTTTTATGCATGATTTGGTATCTTTGCAAGTCTCTTCGAACTATCAATTTGGTTTGGCCAACTACATTGGTTTTTCTTGCAACAGGAGAAGTGCTTAACTTTGGGTTCAATCTTGTGGTGCTCGACCCTAGTGACAGAAGGGGAACTGACATGTATTGTATTGTTTCCATCAAGGATAACAAGATGGGGTTTTCATCATATTGCTTGACTTAATCCCGCTACATTGTGTCATCTTACTTAATGTGTTACTCTGTTCTTATGAACTTAATACTCTATATGCAGGCAGGAGTCGGTCGATGTGTGGAGTAATAGTAGTAGATGTAGAATCATTTCGGTCTACTTGACACGGACGTGATGCCTATATTCATGATCATTGCCTTAGATATCGTCATAACTTTGCGATTTTCTATCAATTGTTTGGCAGTAATTTTTTCACCCACCGTAATAATTTCTATCTTGAGAGAAGCCTCTAGTGAAACATATGGCCCCCAAATCTATTTTCCATCGTATAAGTTTCCGATCTATAACTTTAGTTTCTGATTTACATTCTTTGCAATCTTTTACTTTCCATTCCATAAACCAAAAATACCAAAAATATTACTTTACCGCTTATCCATCTATATCAGATCTCACTTTGGAAATAACCATGAAGGGATTGACAACCCCTTATCGCATTGGGTGCAAGTTGGTGTTTGTTTGTGCAGGTATTCAGTGGTTTGGCGCGTTGTCTCCTAATGGATTGATACCTTGGTTCTCAAAAACTGAGGGAAATACTTACACTACTTTGCTGCATAACCCTTTCATCTTCAAGGGAAAAACCAACGCAAGCTCAAGAGGCAGTAGGAAGGATTTCTGGCGCCGTTGCCGGGGAGATTTACGCCAAGCCGAGACATACCAAGTACCAATCATAAACTCTCATCCCTCGCATTACATTATTCACCATTCGCCTCTCGTTTTCCTCTCCCCCACTTCTAAAATGATTTTCAAAAAGAATCGCCTTCTCTTCGCCCTTCTTCCGTTCGTCTTCTTTGCTTGTTTTTTTGTGTGCTCGTGTGTTGGATTGCTTGCTTTGTCATGATGGCTCAAGATAATACCAAATTGTGTGATTTTTCCAACAGCAACAACAATGATTTTATTAGTACTCCGATTGCTCCCGATGCTAATGCTGAATCTTGTGAAATAAATACCGCTTTGCTGAATCTTGTTATGAAAGATCGATTTTCTGTCCTTCCCAATGAAGATGCCACATCCCATCTTAATAATTTCATTGATTTGTGTGATATGCAAAAGAAAAAATATGTGGATAATGATATTGTTAAATTGAAGCTATTTCCTTTCTCGCTTAGCGATCGCGCTAAAACTTGGTTTTCATCTTTGCCTAAAAATAGTATTGATTCAAGGAAGAAGTGTAAAGATGCTTTTATTTCCAAGTATTTTCCTCCCGCTAAGATCATCTCCCTTAGGAACGATGTTATGAATTTTAAGCAACTTGATCATGAACATGTTGCACAATCTTGGGAGAGGATGAAATTAATGATTAGAAATTGCCCTACGCATGGTTTGAATTTGTGGATGATTATACAATTTTTTATGCCAGATTGAATTTTGCTTCTAGAAAACTTTTACATTCAGTCGCGGGAGGCGCTTTTATGGAAATTACTTTAGGAGAAGCTACTAAACTCCTAGATAATATTATGGTTAATTATTCTCAATGGCATACCGAAAGATCTTCCACTAGTAAAAAGGTGCATGCTATTGAAGAGATTAATGTTTTGAGTGGAAAGATGGATGAGATTATGAAATTGTTTGCTAGCAAGAGTGTTCCTATTGATCGTAATGATATGCCTTTGTCTACTTTGATTGAAAACAATAATGAATCTATGGATGTGAATTTTGTAACAATTTTGGTAATAACGTGTATTGATAACCCACAAGTATAGGGGATCGCAACAGTTTTCGGTAAGTAAGAGTGTCGAACCCAACGAGGAGCTAAAGGTAGAGCAGATATTCCCTTAAGTTCCATCGACCACCGATACAACTCTACGCACGCTTGACGTTCGCTTTACCTAGAACAATTATGAAACTAGAAGTACTTTGTAGGTGTTGTTGGATAGGTTTGCAAGATAATAAAGAGCAAGTAAATAAAAGGTAGGGGCTGTTTATATAAAGAAAAAATAAAGTAAATATAGCAAGTGTGAAAAAGCGGTGGTAGGAGTTGTGAAATTGTCCCTTAAGCAATTGACTACTTTACTAGACCGATAGAAAGTATTATGTGGGAGAGGCCACTGCTAGCATGTCATCCCTGACTTGGAATTCTATGCACTTATGATTGGAACTATTAGCAAGCATCCGCAAATACTAATGTTCATTAAGCTAAAACCCAACCATAGCATTAAGGTATATTGGTCCCCCTTCAATCCCGTATGCATCAATTTCTATGCTAGGTTGAAGCTTCTGTCATTCTTGCCCTCCAATACATAGTCCTATCAACATACAACTAACCCTAGGGTGTGATCCACGCGCGCAATCATATGATGGGCACCAAAGGACAGCAACATAACCACAAGCAAATTAAATCAATCATAGCAATTCATCAACCACTGAAGGACAACGAAAATCTACTCAGACATCATAGGATGGCAACACATCATTGGATAATAATATGAAGCATAAAGCACCATGTTCAAGTAGAGGGTACAGCGAGTTACGGGAGAGTGGACCGCTGTAGATAGAGGGGGAAAGGTGATGGAGATGTTGGTGAAGATGGCGGAGGTGTTGGTGTAGATCGCGGTGATGAGGATGGCCCCCGGTGGCGTTCCGGCGCCACCGGAAGCGAGGGGGAGAGAACCCCCTCCTTCTTCTTCTTCCTTGACCTCCTCCATAGATGGGAGAACGGTTTCCCCTCTGGTCCATGGCCTCCATGGCACGGTAGGGGCGAGAGCCACTCCGAGATTGGATCTGTCTCTCTGTCTCTCTCTATTTCTGCATTCTGTTCTCCTGCCCTTTCACCGTTTCGGGTATATATGGAGATCCCTAACTCCGATTGGATCAAAACCTTCGCCGTGATTTCCCCCCCCCCCTCGAAAATTAGCTTTCTTGCGGCCGAAGAAGGGCATCAACCACCTTACGGGTGTCCCACGAGGGTCAGGGGCACGCCCTCCTGCCTCGTGGCCACCTCGGGCACCGTCTCGTGTGGATTTTTCTTCTGAAATTTTCCAAATATTCCAAAAATAAGCTCCGTCCGTTTTTATCCGTTTGGATTCCGTTTAATATGGATATTCTGCGAAACATAAAACATGCAACAGACAGGAACTGGCACTGGGCACTGGATCAATATGTTAGTCCCAAAAAATAGTATAAAAAGTTGCCAAAAGTATATGAAATTTGTAGAATATTGGCATGGAACAATAAAAATTATAGATATGACGGAGACGTATCAGCATCCCCAAGCTTAATTCCTGCTCGTCCTCGAGTAGGTAAATGATAAAAAAGATAATTTTTGATGTGGAATGCTACCTAGCATAATCTTGATCACATATCTAATCATGGCATGAATATTAAGATACGAGTGATTCCAAGCAATTGTCTATCATTTGACATAAAAACAATAATACTTCAAGCCCACTAATAAAGCAATCATGTCTTTTCAAAATAACAATGCCAAAGAAAGTTATCCCTACAAAATCATATAGTCTGGATATGCTCCATCTTCTTCACACAAAATACTCACATCATGAACAACCCCGATGACAAGCCGAGCAATTGGTTCATACTTTTTAACGCGCTTCAGCATTTTCAACCCTCACGCAATACATGAGCGTGATCCATGGATATAGCACTATAGGTGGAATAGAATGGTGATTGTGGAGAAGACAAAAAGGAGAATATAGTCTCACATCAACTAGGCGTATCAACGGGCTATGGAGATGCCCATCAATAGATATCAATGTGAGTGAGTAGGGATTGCCATGCAACGGATGCACTAGAGCTATAAGTATATGAAAGCTCAAACTGAAACTAAGTGGGTGTGCATCCAACTTGCTTGCTCATGAAGACCTAGGGCATTTGAGGAAGCCCATCGTTGGAATATACAAGGCAAGTTCTATAATGAAAATTCCCACTAGTATATGAAAGTGATAACTCAAGAGACTCTCTATATGAAGAACATGGTGCTACTTTGAAGCACAAGTGTGGTAAAAGGATAGTAACATTGCCCCTTCTCTCTTTTTCTCTCAATTTTTTTTGTTTTCTTTTTTTGTAGGCTTCTTTGGCCTCTCTCTCTCTTTTGGGGGGCTTCTTTGGACACTTTTATTTTGATAACCTCACATTGGACAATGTTCTAATAATGATGATCATCACACTTCTATTTACTTACAACTCAATATTACAACTCAATACTAGAACAAGGATGTGACTCTATATAAATGCCTCCGACGGTGTACCGGGATGTGCAATGATCTAGCGTAGCAATGACATAAAAAAGATGGACAAGCCATGAAAACATCATGCTAGCTATCTTACGATCATGCAAAGCGATATGACAATGAATGCTCAAGTCATGTATATGATGATGATGAAAGTTGCATGGCAATATATCTCGGAATGGCTATGGAAATGCCATGATAGGTAGGTATGGTGGCTGTTTTGAGGAAGGTATATGGTGGGTTTATGGTACCGGCAAAAGTTGTGTGGTACTAGAGAGGCTAGCAATGGTGGAAGGGTGAGAGTGCCTATAATCCATGGACTAAACATTAGTCATAAAGAACTCACATACTTATTGCAAAAGTTTATTAGCCCTCGAAGCAAAGTACTACTACGCATGCCCCTAGGGGGATAGATTGGTAGGAAAATACCATCGCTCGTCCCCGACCGCCACTCATAAGGAACACAATCAATAAATACCTCATGCTCCAACTTCGTTACATAACGGTTCACCATACATGCATGCTATGGGAATCACAAACCTCAACACAAGTATTTCTACTAATCCACAACTACCCACTAGCATGACTCTAATATCACCATCTTTATATCGCAAAACTATTGCAAGGAATCAAACACATCATATTCAGTGATCTACAAGTTTTATGTAGGATTTTATGACTAACCATGTGAATGACCAATTCCTGTCATCTCTCTAAATAGATATAAGTGAAGCAAGAGAGTTTTATTATTTCTACAAAAGATATGCCCATGCTCTAACAAATATAAGTGAAGCAAAAGAGCATTCTACAAATGGCGGTTGTCTATGTAAAGAGAAACAGGCAATCCAAACGTCAAATGATATAAGCGAAGCACATGAAGCATTCTATAAGGCCATACTCAAAAGATATAAGTGAAGTGCAATGAGAATTATATAAATCAACCAAGGACTATCTCATACCAGCATGGTTCATAAAAATAAAAATGAAAACTAAATGAAAAAGACGCTCCAAGATTGCACATATTGCATGAACGAAACGAATCCGAAAACATACCGATACTTGTTGAAGAAAGAGGGGATGCCTTCCGGGGTATCTCCAAGCTTAGACGCTTGAGTATCCTTGAATATTTACTTGGTGTGCCTCGGGCATCCCCAATCTTGAGCTCTTGCCTCTCTTCCTTCTTCTCACATCGGGACCTTCTCGATCATCGAACACTTCATCCACATAAAACTTCAACAGAAAACTCGGTAAGATCCGTCAGTATAATAAAGCAAATCACTACTCTAAGTACTATTGCAAACCAATTAATATTTTGTTTTTGAATTGTGTCTACTGTAATATAACTTTCTCATTGCTTAATCCACTAATATAAATTGATAGTTTCATCAAAACAAACAAACTATGCATCAAAAACAGAATCTGTCTAAAACAGAACAGTCTGTAATAATCTGAATATTCACCATACTTCTGGTACTTGAAAAATTCTACAAAAATTAGGAAAAATAAAACAAATTCATAGAAAGATAGTGCAAAAAGAATCAGAACCATTTGACGTTCCAGCTAAAAATGTAAAATCACGTACTACAGCCAAAGTTTCTGTCCTGCACCGTACAAACCATCAAGCAAATGTAAACATCCTAAAGGCAAACCTTGGAACATTATTTTTATTTCTAAACTTTATAAAAGAACACAACAGAAATAAATGACTCTCTAAAACTTCCGGGTTGTCTCCCTGGCAGCGCTTTCTTTAAAGCCATTAAGCTAGGCATATAGTGCTCAAGTAATGGATCCACCCGGATCCCAAGGTATATCAAAGCCAATTTTAATTAACAATGATTTGTAATTTAGTAGTGAGAACAAAGTAACATATATCATGCAACAACGAAGTCTAACTCTCTTCCTATGCATCGGCATGTCACAAAAGAACAATTCATGCACACAAAGTAAAGGCCAATGCATAGTATAAACAGTTTCTTGCAATTTTATCATATTGGAAACATAGAGAGGTGGAGATATAGTTCCTCTCTCATAATAATTGCAAGTAGGAGCAGCAAGCACATGCATATTATAATCATCAAAAGCATCATGTGCAACGGTAAAAGGCAACCCATCAATATAATCCTTAATAAGGGCAAACTTCTCCGATATAGTGTAGTCGGGAGAATTCAAAAAAGATAATAGGACTATCATGTGTGGGTGCAATAGCAACAATTTCATGTTTAACATAAGGAACTATAGCAAGTTCATCTCCATAAGCATAATTCATATTGTCATCTTGACCACAAGCATCATCAAAAAGGGATATTTCAAGAGAATCAACGGGATTATAACAATCATCATAGCAATCATCCTTCGGTAAGCACGAAGGGAAATTAAACAATGTATGAGTTGAAGAGTTACTCTCATTAGAAGGTGGGCATGGGTAGCTAATCCGTTCTTCCTCCTTTTGTTCTTCGCTCTCCTCCTCATCTTTTTCATCCAATGAGCTCACAGTTTCATCAATTTCTTCTTTCATAGACTCCTGCAAAATATTAGTCTCTTCTTGGACAGCGGAGTAGTCCTCAATATATGGTTCAACATAGGCATTAGAAGCATAGTTATCATAGCAATATTTAAGTATGGCAAAATTTTCAGATTTGTAAAGAGTAGCATCATACTTTTCAATCAAAGAAGCAATTTCGTAAGCACCCTTAAAAGCAACAAATTCTTCAATTTGTTGAACATCATAGTAATTATAAACACCCTTAGCATACGAAGATACGATTCCATTATCACTAAACTCACATTTATAGGGAAGGTGTTTCTTAGGGTTTTCATAACAACAAGTAAAGTCATATATTTCACATAAATTCCAAGCATAGCATTGCAAACAATGAATTTGACCCAGTAAAATTTTCCCTTTTTCAGATATTCGGTGTCGCACATAACAAGCATGCTCATCTAAAGATTTGCCCTCAACTAAGCTAGTTGGGGTTTCAGCACGAGCACATAGGGATCAAAGATGATCCAAGTAATAAGCTTCAGCAGTGTGATAGATTTTGAGTGGTTCTTCAACCATTGGTTTAGTAGGTACAACTAATTTTTTTGGTATTTTACGTTTCCTACCCATAACTAAAGATAGATAACAACTAAGAACAGCAAATAAAAATTACTTAGTGATAAAGCAAACAAGCACACACGATAATATTCACCCCACGCTATTGCTCCCTGGCAACGGCCCCAGAAAAAGGTCTTGATAACCCACAAGTATAGGGAATCGCAACAGTTTTCGATAAGTAAGAGTGTCGAACCCAACAAGGAGCTAAAGGTAGAACAAATATTCCCTCAAGTTCTATCGACCACCGATACAACTCTACGCACACTTGACGTTCGCTTTACCTAGAACAAGTATGAAACTAGAAGTACTTTGTAGGTGTTGTTGGATAGGTTTGGAAGATAATAAAGAGCAAGTAAATAAAAGGTAGGGGCTGTTTAAATAAAGAAAAAATAAAGTAAATATAGCGAGTGTGAAAAAGCGGTGGTAGGAGTTGTGAAATTGTCCCTTAAGCAATTGACTACTTTACTATACCGATAGCAAGTGTTATGTGGGAGAGGCCACTGCTAGCATGTCGTCCCTGACTTGGAATTCTATGCATTATGATTGGAACTATTAGCAAGCATACGCAACTACTAATGTTCATTAAGGTAAAACCCAACCATAGCATTAAGGTATATTGGTCCCCCTTCAATCCCGTATGCATCAATTTCTATGCTAGGTTGAAGCTTCTATCACTCTTGCCCTCCAATACATAGTCCTATCAACATACAACTAACCCTAGGGTGTGATCCACGCACACAATCATATGATGGGCACCAAAGGATAGCAACATAACCACAAGCAAATTAAATCAATCATAGCAATTCATCAACTACCGATAGGACAACGAAAATCTACTCAGACATCATAGGATGGCAACACATCATTGGATAATAATATGAAGCATAAAGCACCATGTTCAAGTAGAGGGTACATCGGGTTGCGGGAGAGTGGACCGTTG
Organism: Triticum dicoccoides; assembly: GCF_002162155.2. Classification (NCBI taxonomy): domain Eukaryota; kingdom Viridiplantae; phylum Streptophyta; class Magnoliopsida; order Poales; family Poaceae; genus Triticum; species Triticum dicoccoides. The sequence continues at coordinate 501,246,351 of NC_041386.1, read as the reverse complement.
TAGATAGAGGGGGGAAGGTGATGGAGATGTTGGTGAAGATGGCGGAGGTGTTGGTGTAGATCGCGGTGATGATGATGGCCCCCCGTGGCGTTCCGGCGCCACCGGAAGCGAGGGGGAGAGATCCCCCCTCCTCCTTCTTCTTCCTTGACCTCCTCCCTAGATGGGAGAAGGTTTTCCCCTCTGGTCCATGGCCTCCATGGCACGGGAGGGGTGAGAGCCCCTCCGAGATTGGATCTGTCTCTCTGTCTCTCTCTATTTCTGCGTTCTGTTCTCCTGCCCTTTCACCGTTTCGGGTATATATGGAGATCCGTAACTCCGATTGGATCGAAACCTTCATCGTGATTTTTTTTACGAAAATTAGCTTTCTTGCGGCCGAAGAAGGGCATCAACCGCCTTATGGGTGGCCCACGAGGGTCAGGGGCACGCCCAGGGGGGCAGGCGCGCCCCCTGCCTCGTGGCCACATCGGGCACCGTCTCGCGTGGATTTTTCTTCTGGAATTTTCCAAATACTCCAAAAATAAGCTTCGTCTGTTTTTATCCCGTTTGGTATGGATATTCTGCGAAACATAAAACATGCAACAGACAGGAACTGGCACTGGGCACTGGATCAATATGTTAGTCCCAAAAAATAGTATAAAAAGTTGCCAAAAGTATATGGAAGTTGTAGAATATTGGCATGGAACAATCGAAAATTATAGATACGACGGATACATATCACGTATAGAGGTAATTTTAATTCTAGGCCGTTTCCTAGTAATTCCTCTAATAATTATGGTAACTCCTACAACAATTCTCATGGAAATTATAATAAGATGCCCTCTGATTTTGAGAATAGTGTTAAAGAATTTATAAATTCACAAAAGAATTCCAATGCTTTGATTGAAGAAAAATTGCTTAAAATTGATGATTTTGCTAGGAACGTGGATATAATTTCTCTTGATGTTGATTCTTTGAAACTTATATCTATTCCACCTAAGCATGATATCAATGAGTCTCTCAAAGCCATGAGAATTTCCATTGATGAGTGCAAGGAAAGAACCGCTAAGATGCGTACTAAGAAAGATTGGTTTATAAATGTGTGTTCTTCTAGTTTCCGTGAAAATATTGATGAAGATCTTAAAGTGATTGATGCGACTCCGATTGAATATTTGTTTTCCAATGTGAATCTTTATAAAGATGGGACTGGAGATTAGTCAAATTTAGTTAGAAGGCGTCCTAATGATTCGGAGTTTGTAGATCTTGATACAAAAATTGATAAAAGTGGGATTGGAGAGGTCAAAACTTTAGATAGCAATGAACCCACTCTTTTGGATTTCAAGGAATTTAATTATGATAATTGTTCTTTAATATATTTTATTTCCTTGTTGCAATCCATGTTGAATTATCCTCATGCTTATAATCAAAACAAAGCTTTTACTAAACATATCGTTGATGCTATGATGCAATCTTTTGAAGAAAAGCTTGAATTGGAAGTTTCTATCCCTAGAAAACTTTATGATGAGTGGGAACCTACTATTAAGATTAAGATTAAAGATTATGAATCATATGCTTTGTGTGATTTGGGTGCTAGTGTTTCTACAATTCCGAAAACTTTATGTGATGTGTTAGGTTTTCGTGAATTTGATGATTGTTCTTTAAATTTGCATCTTGTAGATTCCACTATTAAGAAACCTATGGGAAGAATTAATGATGTTCTTATTGTTGCTAATAGGAATTGTGTGCCCATATATTTCATTGTTCTTGATATAGATTGCAATCCTATATGTTCTATTATTCTTGGTAGACCTTTCCTTAGAACGATTGGTGCAATTATTGATATGAAAGAAGGAAACATTAGATTTCAATTTATACTAAGGAAAGGCATGGAACAATTCCCTAGAAAGAAAATTAAATTGCCTTATGAATCTATTATGAGAGCCTTTCATGGATTGCATGCCAAAGATGAGAATACTTAGATCTATTCATGTGTTTATGCCTAGCTAGGGGCATTAAACAATAGCGCTTGTTGGGAGGCAACACAATTGTATTTTTGTTTTTGATTTTTAGGTTCTGTTTTGCAATAAATATTTCATATAGCCTATGGTTAGATGTGGTTTTGTGTTCTAATTAGTGTTTGTGCCAAGTAAGACCTTTGGGATAGCTTACGGTGATAGTGGATTTGATCTTGCTGAAAAACAGAAACTTTTGCACTCACGAAAACAATTATCGTTTTCAACAGGAACATCATAAAATATTGATTATTTTGGAAGAACATTAATAAACAAATTTCTTAGGACTTCCTAATTTCTCAGGATTTTTGAAGTTACATAGGTATGGGGGGATTACAGATTGCTCCAGACTGTTCTGTTTTTGACAGATTCTGTTTTTCGCGTGTTGTTTGCTTATTTTGATGAATCTATGGCTAGTATCGGGGGGTATGAACCATGGAAAAGTTGGAATATAGTATATATTACACCAATATAAATAAATAATGAGTTCACAACAGTACTAGAAGTGGTGATTTATTTTCTTATACTAACGAAGCTTACGAGATTTTCTGTTGAAGTTTTGTGTTGTGAAGTTTTCAAGTTTTGGGTAAGGATTTGTTGGACTATGGAATAAGGAGTGGCAAGAGACTAAGCTTTGGGATGCCCAAGGCACCCCAAGGTTATATTCACAGAGGCCAAAGGGCCTAAGTTTGGGGATGCCCCAGGAAGGCATCCCCTCTTTCGTCTTCGTCTATCAGTAACTTTACTTGAGGCTATATTTTTATTCGCCACATGATATGTGTGTTGCTTGGAGCGTCTTGTATGATTTGAGTCTTTGCTTTTTTGTTTGCCACAATCATCCTTGCTGTATACACCTTTTGGGAGAGACACGTGATACGTCCATTTTGCATCATGCTTTTATATCGATATTTAATGCATTATGGGATGTTATTACACATTATGTCATAATACGTATGCCTATTCTCTCTTATTTTACAAGGTTTACACGAAGAGAGGGAATGCCGGCAGCTGGAATTCTGGGCTGGAAAAGGAGCAAATATTAGAGGCCTATTCTGCACAGCTCCAAAAGTCCTGAAACTTCACGGAAGTCATTTTTGGAATTAAAAAAAATACTGAGCGAAGAAAGTACCAGAGGGGGCCCACACCCTAGCCACGAGGGTGGGGGCGCGCCCCCCTACCTCGTGGGCCCCCTGGTGGCCCTCCGATGCCCATCTTTGGCTATATGGAGTCTTTCGTCGAGGAAAAAATCATAAGCAAGCTTTCGGGAAGAAACTCCGCCGCCACGAGGCGGAACCTTGGCGAAACCAATCTATGGCTCCGGCAGAGCTGTTGTGCCGGGGAAACTTCCCTCTAGGAGGGGGAAATCATCACCATCGCCATCACCAATGATCCTCTCATCGGGAGGGGGTCAATCTCCATCAACATCTTCACCAGCACCATCTCATCTCAAACCCTAGTTCATCTCTTGTATCCAATCTTTGTATCCAAACCTCAGATTGGTACATGTGGGTTGCTAGTAGTGTTGATTACTCCTTGTAGTTGATGCCAGTTGGTTTACTTGGTGGAAGGTCATATGTTCAGATCCATTATGCATATTAATACCCCTCTGATTATGAACATGAATATCCTTTGTGAGTAGTTACGTTTGTTCCTGAGGACATGCAAGAAGTCTTGCTATAAGTAGTCGTGTGAATTTGGTATTCGTTCGATATTTTGATGATATGTATGTTGTCATCCCTCTAGTGGTGTCATGTGAACGTCGACTACATGACACTTCACCATTATTTGGGTCTAGAGGGAGGCATTGGGAAGTAATAAGTAGATGATGGGTTGCTAGAGTTACAGAAGCTTAAACCCTAGTTTATGCGTTGCTTCATAAGGGGCTGATTTGGATCCATATGTTTCATGCTATGGTTAGGTTTACCTTAATACTTCTGTTGTAGTTGCGGATGCTTGCAATAGGGTTAATCATAAGTGGGATGCTTGTCCAAGTAAGGGCATCACCCAAGCATCGGTCCACCCACATATCAAATTATCAAAGTACCGAACGCGAATCATATGAACGTGATGAAAACTAGCTTGACACTCATTCCCATGTGTCCTCGGGAGCACTTTCCTTCATATAAGAGTTTGTCCAGGCTTGTCCTTTGCTACAAAAAGGATTGGGCCATCTTGCTGCACCTTATTTACTTTTATTACTTGCTACTCGTTACAAATTACCTTATCACAAAACTATCTGTTACCGATAATTTAAGTGCTTGCAGAGAATACCTTACTGAAAACTGCTTATCATTTCCTTCTGCTCCTCGTTGGGTTCGACACTCTTACTTATCGAAAAGGCTACGATAGATCCCCTACACTTTTGGGTCATCAATACTCTTTTCTGCCGCCGTTGCCGGGGAGTGAAGAGCCTTTCGTAGGTGGAATTTGGTAAGGAAAAATTTATATAGTGTGCTGAAATTTACTATCACTTGTTACTATGGAACATAATCCTTTGAGGGGCTTGTTCGGGGCATCTTCACCCCGACCAGTAGAGCAAAGAGTTGCTCCACAACCTACTGAACCTACTGAAAATGTTTACTTTGAAATTCCTTCGGGTATGATAGAGAAACTGCTAGCTAATCCTTTCACAGGTGATGGAACATTGCATCCCGATTTACACTTAATCTATGTGGATGAAGTTTGTGGATTATTTAAGCTTGCAGGTATGCCCGATGATGTTATCAAGAAGAAGGTATTCCCTTTATCTTTGAAGGGAGAGGCAATGACATGGTATAGGCTATGTGATGATATGGGATCATGGAACTACAAGCGATTGAAATTGGAATTTCATCAGAAGTTTTATCCTATGCATCTTGTTCATCGTGATCGTAATTATATATATAATTTTTGGCCTCGCGAGGGAGAAAGCATTGCTCAAGCTTGGGTGAGTCTTAAGTCAATGTTATATTCATGCCCCAATCATGAGCTCTCAAAAGAAATGATCATTCAAAAATTTTATGCTCGGCTTTCTCTCAGTAATCGCTCCATGCTCGATACTTCTTGTACTGGATCTTTTATGATGAAGACTGTTGAATTCAAATGAGATTTATTGGAAAGAATTAAACGCAACTCTGAAGATTGGGACCTCGACGAAGGTAAGGAGTCAGGTATAACACCTAAGTTTGATTGTGTTAAATCTTTTATGGATACCGATGTTTTCCGTGAATTTGGCACTAAATATGGACTTGACTCTGAGATAGTAGCTTCTTTCTATGAATCCTTTGCTACTCATGTTGATCTCCCTAAGGAGAAGTGGTTTAAATATAATCCTCCCATTGAAGTAAAAGTAGTTGCACCTATTAAAGTTGAAGAAAAGACTATCACTTATAATGATCCTTTTGTTCCTACTGCTTATATTGAGAAACCACCTTTCCCTGTTAGAATAAAGGATCATGCAAAAGCTTCAACTGTGGTTAACAAAAGTAATATTAAGACACCTAAACCCCCCTGAGCAAATTAAAGTTGAACCTAGTATTGCTATGGTTAAAGATCTCTTGGCCAATAATATTGATGGGCATGTTATTTACTTCTGCAATGAAGCTGCTAGACTTGCTAGACCTGATGCTAAAAATAAACATAGACCTGTTGTAGGCATGCCTGTTATTTCTGTTAAAATAGGAGATCATTGCTATCATGTCTTATGTGATATGGGTGCTAGTGCAAGTGCAATACCTCATTCCTTATACAAAGAAATTATGCATGATATTGCACATGCTGAGATAGAAGAGATAGATGTTACCATTAAGCTTGCCAATAGAGATACTATTTCACCAGTTGGGATTGTTAGAGATGTTGAAGTCTTGTGTGGGAAAGTTAAATACCCTACTAATTTTCTTGTTCTCGGTTCTCCACAAGATGACTTTTGTCCCATTATATTTGGTAGACCCTTCTTGAATATTGTTAATGCTAGGATAGACTGCAATAAGGATATTGTTTCTGTTGGTTTGGGGGATATGTCTCATGAGGTTTAATTTTGCTAAATTTCATAGACAACCCCATGATAAAGAATTGCCTAGTAAAGATGAAATTATTGGTCTTGCTTCTATTGTCGTGCCTCCTACTGATCCTTTAGAACAATATTTGCTAGACCATGAAAATGATATGTTCATGAATGAAAGAAGGGAAATAGATGAAGTATTCTTTAAACAAGGGCCTATTTTGAAACACAACTTGCCTGTTGAAATTCTAGGGGATCCTCCTCCACCTAAGGGTGATCTCGTGTTTGAGCTTAAACCATTGCCTGATACTCTTAAATATGCTTATCTTGATGAAAAGAAGATATATCCTGTTATTATTAGTGCTAACCTTTCAGAGCATGAAGAAGAGAAATTATTGAAAACTCTGAAGAAGCACCGTGTTGCTATTGGATATACTCTTGATGATCTTAAGGGCATTAGTCCCACTCTATGCCAACACAAAATAAATTTGGAGAAAGAAGCCAAACCAGTTATTGATCACCAACGACGGCTAAATCCTAAGATGAAAGAACTGGTAAGAAAGGAAATATTAAAGCTTCTGGAGGCAGGTATAATTTATCTCGTTGCTGATAGTCAGTGGGTAAGTCCTGTCCATTGTGTCCCTAAGAAGGGAGGTATTACTGTTGTTCCTAATGATAAAGATGAATTGATCCCACAAAGAATTGTTACAGGTTATAGGATGGTGATTGATTTCCGCAAATTAAATAAAGCTACTAAAAAGATCATTACCCTTTGCCTTTCATTGATCAAATTCTAGAAAGATTATCCAAAAATACACATTTTTGCTTTCTAGATGGTTACTCTGGTTTCTCTCAAATACCTATGTCAGCTGATGATCAAGAATAGACTACTTTTACTTGCCCTTTCGGTACCTTTGCTTATAGATGTATGCCTTTTGGTTTATGTAATGCACCTGCTACCTTTCAAAGATGCATGATGGCTATATTCTCTGACTTTTGTGAAAAGATTTGTGAAGTTTTCATGGATGATTTCTCTGTTTATGGATCCTCTTTTGATGATTCCTTGAGCAACCTTGATCGAGTTTTGCAGAGATGTGAAGAAACTAACCTTGTCTTGAATTGGGAGAAGTGCCACTTTATGGTTAATGAAGGTATGGTTTTCGGGCATAAAATTTCTGAAAGAGGTATTGAAGTTGACAAAGCTAAAGTTGATGCTATTGAAAAGATGTCGTGTCCCAAGGACATCAAAGGTATAAGAAGTTTCCTTGGTCATGCCGGTTTTTATAGGAGGTTCATTAAGGACTTCTCAAAAACATTCCCGGTCTCTGACTAACCTATTACAAAAATATATTCCTTTTATCTTTGATGATGATTATGTAGAAGCATTTGAAATACTTAAGAAAGCCTTGATTTCTGCACCTATTGTTCAGCCACCTGATTGGAATTTACCCTTTGAAATCATGTGCGATGCTAGTGATTATGCTGTAGGTGTTGTTCTAGGACAAAGAGTTGATACAAAATTAAATGTTATTCAATATGCTAGTAAAACTCTAGACAATGCCCAGAGAAATTATGCTACTACTGAAAAGGAATTCTTAGCAATTGTATTTGCTTGTGATAAGTTCAGACCTTATATTGTTGATTCTAAAGTAACTATTCACACTGATCATGCTGCTATTAAATATCTTATATATGGAAAAAGAAAGAAGCTAAACCTAGACTTATTAGATGGGTTCTCCTGCTACAAGAATTTGATTTGCATATTATTGATAGAAAGGAAGCTGAGAACCCTGTTGCACACAACTTGTCTAGGTTAGAGAATGTTCTTGATGACCCACTACCTATTGATGATAGCTTTCCTGATGAACAATTAGTTGTCATAAATGCTTCTCGCATTGCTCCATGGTATGCTAATTATGCTAATTACATTGTTGCTAAATTTATACCACCTAGTTTCACATACCAGCAAAAGAAAAAGTTTTTCTATGATTTAAGACATTACTTCTGGGATGACCCACACCTTTATAAAGAAGGAGTAGATGGTGTTATTAGACGTTGTATACCTTAGCATGAATAGGAACAGATCTGACGCAAGTGTCACTCCGAGGCTTATGGAGGGCACCATGCTGGAGATAGAATTGCACATAAGGTATTGCAATCCGGTTTTTATTGGCCTACTCTCTTCAAGGATGCCCTTAAGTTTGTCTTATCTTGTGATGAATGTCAAAGAATTGGTAATATTAGTAGACGTCAAGAAATGCCTATGGATTATTCACTTGTTATTGAACCATTTGATGTTTGGGGCTTTGATTATATGGGACTGTTTCCTTCCTCTAATGGATACACACATATTTTAGTTGTTGTTGATTACGTTACTAAGTGGGTAGAAGCTATTCCAACTAGTAGTGCTGATCATAACACCTCTATTAAGATGCTTAAAGAAGTTATTTTTTCGAGGTTTGGAATCCCTAGATACTTAATGACTGATGGTGGTTCATATTTTATTCATGGCGCCTTCCGTAAAATGCTTGCTAAGTATGATGTTAATCATAGAATTGCATCTCCATATCACCCACAGTCTAGTGGCCAAGTAGAATTAAGTAATAGAGAGCTTAAATTAATTTTGCAAAAGACTGTTAATAGATCTAGAAAGAATTGGTCCAAGAAACTTGATGATGCATTATGGGCTTATAGAACTGCATATAAAAATCCTATGGGTATGTCTCCGTATAAAATGGTTTATGGTAAAGCATGTCACTTACCTCTCGAATTAGAACATAAGGCATATTGGGCCATTAAAGAGCTCAATTATGATTTCAAACTTGCCGGTGAGAAGAGGTTATTTGACATTAGTTCACTTGATGAATGGAGAACTGAGGCCTATGAAAATGCCAAATTGTTTAAAGAAAAAGTTAAAATATGGCATGATAAAAGGATACAAAAGAGCGATTTTAATATAGGTGATTATGTATTGTTATACAACTCTCGTTTAAGATTTTTTGCAGGAAAACTTCTCTCTAAATGGGAAGGTCCTTACGTCATCGAGGAGGTCTACCATTCCGGTGCCATAAAAATCAACAACTTCGAAGGCACAAATCCAAAGGTGGTGAACGGTCAAAGAATCAAACATTATATCTCAGGTAATCCCATAAATATTGAAACTGATATTATTGAAACCGTAACCCCGGAGGAATACATAAGAGACACTTTTCAAAATGTTTCAGACTCCGAAAAGGAATAGGTACGTGGTACGGTAAGTAAACCGACTTCAAAACAGTTCTAATGGCAATTTTCTCCGTTTTGGAATATTTAAGAAAATAAAATTCATTATATAATCTCCTAAAGGTTTTGACCACCGTATCACGCAAATATATCCTGTCTTTGTTTCAAGCTGTCCTACTGCAGATTTGAGCAACATGTCGTCCCAGGATTCGGAAGGAGAAAGCTATGTGGCTGACTACCTTGCAGACCCTAAGGTCTATGGGGATGTGGAGTATTGTGGTTGGACTATGGAATAAGAAGAGGACTATGAACCTAAGGGAAAGGAGGAGACGAGCTCAGATGAAGATGAAGTCCCATTACCTCAACCTGGGGACATGCATGTGGAGTTCAAAAAGTCAAGCCTCCCGGATAGAGCAAAGAAACCTAAGATCGAGTTTATCCGTTTTTCGCCTCTTGCAGGAAAACAAGCAGGAATTATGCAAAAAGATACTAAGCCTGGAGCAGGAGATCGATGACCTGATGGATCAAAATTATGTCCCCAAGTGCAAATTAAGGAAGAAGCCTACACCATCAACAAAACCATCATCTTCTTCACCAACAAAGAAGAACTGACTATCTGGTATGGGAACTCCCCTTGGCAACTGCCAAGCTTGGGGGAGTGCCCCGGTATCGTATCACCATCACTTTTACCTTTACCGTTTTTCTTAGTTCGATCCTTTTGATGATATCTTGATCTAGTATAATAAAGTTTTAGTATGATCTAGTTGTGAGTTTTGCTTTATGATCTTCTTATGTAATCGAGTCTGTGAGCTATATATAATAAAGATTAGTGTTAGAGTCAAGGGCTTGATTATTTTGCTATGATCTTGAGGGAATAAAATAAAAGAGAATAAATAAAAGAAATAAAGAGATCATATGGATATTATGGATAGTAATGACTTCACATATAAAAGTATGATGAATAAAAGTTGTTGAAAGTTGACAAACATAGTTTTGGTCATCATTGCAATTAATAGGAAGTAATAAAGAAAGAGAGGTTCTCACATATAAATATACTATCCTGGACATCTTTTATAATTGTGAGCACTCATTAAAATATGACATGCTAAAGAGTTGACGTTGGACAAGGAAGACAACGTAATGGGTTATGTTTTCTTACATCTGAGATAAATTATATTGTCATGGATCATCCAACATGTTGAGCTTGCCTTTCCCTCTCATGCTAGCCAATTTCTTTGCACCAAGTAGAGATACTACTTGTGCTTCCAAATAACGCTAAACCCATTTTTGCCATGAGAGTCCACCATACCTACCTATGGATTGAGTAGGATCCTTCAAGTAAGTTATCATCGGTGCACGCAATAAAAATTGCTCTCTAAATATGTATGATCTATTAATGTGGAGAAAATAAGCTTTATACGATCTTGTGATGTGGAAGAAATAAAAGCGACGGACTGCATAATAAAGGTCCATATCACAAGTGGCAATATAAAGTGACGTTTTTTTGCATTAAGATTTTGTGCATCCAACCATAAAAGCGCATGACAACCTCTGCTTCCCTCTGCGAAGGGCCTATCTTTTATTCTTGTCTTATACTTCATGCAAAGAGTCATGGTGATATTCACCTTCCCTTTTTACATTTTATCCTTTGGCAAGCACAATGTGTTGGAAAGATCCTGATATATATAGCTAATTGGACGTGAGTTTTCATGAACTATTATTGTTGACATTACCCTTGAGGTAAAAAGTTGGGAGGCGAAACTATAAGCTCCTATCTTTCTCTGTGTCCAATTAAAACTTCATACCCATAAATATTGCGTGAGTGTTGGCAATTATGAAAGACTAAATGATAGTTGAGTATGTGGACTTGCTGAAAAGCTCTTTTATTGACTCTTTCCTATGTTATGATAAATTGAAATTGCCTTAATGACTGAGATTAGAGTTTGTTGGTTCTCAATGAAGTTTATGATTCATACTTGAAATTGTGATTGAATTGTTACTTTAGCATAAGAGATCATATGACAATATATATATATATATATATATATATATATATATGTTTCTGTTCTAAGAATGATCATGATGCCCTCATGTCTGTATTTTATTTTTATCGACACCTCTATCTCCAAACATGTGGACATATTTTTCGATTTCGGCTTTCGCTTGAGGACAAGCGAGGTCTAAGCTTGGGGAGTTGATACGTCCATTTTGCATCATGCTTTTATATCAATATTTAATGCATTATGGGCTGTTATTACACATTATGTCACAATACTTATGCCTATTCTATCTTATTTTACAAGGTTTACACGAAGAGGGGGAATGTCGGCAGCTGGAATTTTGGGCTGGAAAAGTAGAAAGTATTAGAGACCTATTCTTCATAGCTCCAAAAGTCCTGAAACTTCACGGAAGTCATTTTTGGAATTATAAAAAATACTGAGCGAAGAAATTACCAGAGGGGGCCCACACCCTAGCCACGAGGGGGGGCGCCCTACCCCCTGGGCCCGCCCCCCTGCCTCGTGGGCCCCCTGGTGGCCCTCCGATGCCCATCTTTGGCTATATGGAGTCTTTCGTCGAGCAAAAAATCATAAGCAAGCTTTCGGGAAGAAACTCCGCCGCCACGAGGCGGAACCAATCTAGGGCTCCGGCACAGCTGTTCTGCTGGGGAAACTTCTCTCCGGGAGGGGGAAATCATCACCATCGTCATCACCAACGATCCTCTCATCGAGAGGGGGTCAATCTCCATCAACATCTTCACCAGCACCATCTCATCTCAAACCCTAGTTCATCTCTTGTATCCAATCTTTGTATCCAAACCTCAGATTGGTACCTGTGGGTTGCTAGTAGTGTTGAATACTCCTTGTAGTTGATGCTAGTTGGTTTACTTGGTGGAAGATCATATGTTCAGATCCATTATGCATATTAATACCCCTCTGATTATGAACATGAATATGCCTTGTGAGTAGTTACGTTTGTTTCTAAGGACACGGGAGAAGTCTTGCTATAAGTAGTCTTGTGAATTTGGTATTCGTTTGATATTTTGATGAGATGTATGTTGTCATCCCTCTAGTGGTGTCATGTGAATGTCGACTACATGACACTTCACCATTGTGTGGGCCTAGAGGGAGGCATTGGTAAGTAATAAGTAGATGATGGGTTGCTAGAGTGACAGAAGCTTAAACCCTAGTTTATGTGTTGCTTCGTAAGGGGCTGATTTGGATCCATATGTTTCATGCTATGGTTAGGTTTACCTTAATACTTCTGTTGCAGTTGTGGATGCTTGCAATAGGGGTTAATCATAAGTGGCATGCTTGTCCAGGTAAGGGTAGCACCCAAGCACCAGTCCACCCACATATCAAATTATCAAAGTACCGAATGCGAATCATATGAACATGATGAAAACTAGCTTGACAATAATTCCCATGTGTCCTCGGGAGCGCTTTCCTTCATATAAGAGTTTTTCCAGGCTTGTCCTTTGCTACAAAAAGGATTGGGCCATATTGCTACACCTTATTTACTTTTATTACTTGCTACTCGTTACAAATTACCTTATCACAAAACTATCTGTTACCGATAATTTAAGTGCTTGCAGAGAATACCTTACTGAAAATTGCTTATCATTTCCTTCTGCTCCTTGTTGGGTTCGACACTCTTACTTATCGAAAAGGCTATGATAGATCCCCTACACTTGTGGGTCATCAACACACATGAATCGTGATTTATTAGAATGTTCTATGTGCTTCACTTATATCTTTTGAGCTAGGCAAAATTGCTCTAGTGCTTCACTTATATCTTTTTAGAGCATGGCGGTGGTTTTATTTTATAGAAATTGATGAACTCTCGTACTTCATTTATATTATTTTGAGAGTCTTTAGAACATCATGGTAATTTGCTTTGGTTATAAAATTAGTCCTAATATGATAGGCATTCAAAAGGGATATAATAAAAACTTTCATATAGAGTGCATTGAATACTATGAGAAGTTTGATTCCTTATGATTGCTTTTGAGATATGAAGATGGTGATATTAGAGTCATGCTAGTGAGTAGTTGTCAATTTGATAAATATACTTGTGTTAAGGTTTGTGAGTCCCATAGCATGCACGTATGGTGAACCGTTATGTAACGAAGTTGGAGCATGAGATGTTTTTTGATTGTCTTCCTTATGAGTGGCGGTCGGGGACAAGCGATGGTCTTTTCCTACCAATATATCCCCCTAGGAGCATGAGTGTAGTAATTTGTTTCGATGACTAATAGATTTTTGCAATAAGTATGTGAGTTCTTTATGAGTAATGTTGAGTCCATGAATTATACACACTGTCACCTTTCCGCCATTGCTAGCCTCTCTAGTACCGCGCAACTTTCGCCGGTACCATAAACCCACCACATATCCTTCCCCAAAACAGCCACCATACCTACCTATTATGGCATTTCCATAGCCATTCTAAGATATATTGTCATGCAACTTTCCACTGTTCCGTTTATTATGAAATGTTCCATCATTGTCATATTGCTTTGCATGATCATGTAGTTGACATCGTATTTGTGGCAAAGCCACCGGTTGTCATTTTTTATACATGTCGCTCTTGATTCATTGCACATCCCGGTACACCGTCGGAGGCATTCACATAGAGTCATATTTTTTTGTTCTAGTGTCTAGTTGTAAGTAAATAAAAGTGTGATGATCTTCATTATTAGAGCATTGTCCCATGTGAGGAAAAAATAAAAAAAGGGAGAAAGGCCAAATAAAAAAAGAGAAGGCCCAGAAAAAAGAATAGAAAAAAAATGAGAGAAAAAGAGAGAAGGGACAGTGTTATATCCTTTTTGCCACACTTGTGCTTCAAAGTAGCACCATGATCTTCATGATAGAGAGTCTCATATGATATCTTTATTTTTGAGAGCCTCATATGATATCACTTTCATATATTAGTGGGGATTTTTCATTATAGAACTTGGCTTGTATATTCCAACGACGGGCTTCCTCAAAACGCCCTAGGTCTTCATGAGCAAGCAAGTTGGATGCACACCCACTTAGTTTTCTTTTTGAGCTTTCATACACTTATAGCTCTAGTGCATCCGTTGCATGGCAATCCCTACTCACTCACATTGATATCTATTAATGGGCATCTCCATAGCCCGTTGATACGCCTAGTTGATGTGAGACTATGTCCTTTTTTGTCTTCTCCACAACCACCGTCTATTCCACCTATAGTGCTATGTCCATGGCTCACGCTCATGTATTGTGTGAAAGTTGAAAAGGTTTGAGAACATCAGAAGTATGAAACAATTGCTTGGCTTGTCATCGGGGTTGTGCATGATTTGAATATTTTGTGTGGTGAAGATGGAGCATAACCGGACTATATGGATTTGTAGGGATAAGCTTTCTTTGGCCATGTTATTTTGAGAAGACATAATTATTTGTTAGTATGCATGAAGTATTATTGTTTTTCTGTCAATATTAAACTTTTGTTTTGAATCTTACGAATCTGAACATTCATGCCACAATAAAGAGAATTACATGGATAAATATGTTAGGTAGCATTCCACATCAAAAATTCTATTTTTATCATTTACCTACTCGAGGACGAGCAGGAATTAAGCTTGGGGATGCTTGATACGTCTCCAACGTATCTATAATTTTTTATTGTTCCATGCTATTATATTATCTGTTTTGGATGTTTATATCCATTTATATGCTATTTTATATGATTTTTCGGACTAACCTATTAACCCAGAGCCCAGTGCGATTTTCTGTTCTTTTCCTTGTTTTAGAGTTTCGCAGAAAAGGAATACCAAACGAAGTCCAAACGGAATAAAAATTTCACGATGATTTTTCTTGGACTAGAAGACACCCAGTTGACTTGGAGTGCAAGTCAGAAGAGCCACGAGGGGGCCACAAGGGTGGAGGGCGCGCCCCGAGGGGGTAGGGCGCGCCCCCTGATCTTGTGGGCCCCTCGGTGACCCCCTGACCTCGATCTTCCTCCTATATATTCTCATATACCCTGAAAACTTCCAGGGGAGCCATGAAACCACTTTTCCATTGCCGCAACCTTATGTACCCATGAGATCCCATCTAGGGGCCTTTTTCGGCATCCTGCCGGAGGGGATTCAATCATGGAGGGTGAGAGAGTCCTAGATTAGGGGGTCTTCGGACAGCCGGACTATATCCTTTGGCCGGACTGTTGGACTATGAAGATACAAGATTGAAGACTTCATCTCATGTCCGGATGGGACTCTACTTGGCGTAGAAGGCAAGCTAGGCAATACGGATATGTATATCTCCTCCTTTGTAACCGACCTTGTAACCCTAGCCCTCTCCGGTGTCTATATAAACCGGAGGGTTTTAGTCCGTAGGACAACATACAATCATACCATAGGCTAGCTTCTAGGGTTTAGCCTCTCCGATCTCGTGGTAGATCTACTCTTGTACTACCCATATCATCAATATTAATCAAGCAGGACGTAGGGTTTTACCTCCATCAAGAGGGCCCGAACCTGGGTGAAACATTGTGTCCCCTGCCTCCTGTTACCATCCGCCTTAGACGCACAGTTCGGGACCCCCTACCCGAGATCCGCCGGTTTTGACACCGACATTGGTGCTTTCATTGAGAGTTCCTCTGTGTCATCGCTAGAAGGAAGGATGTCTCGTCTCATCTTTAAAGACGGTACTACTGTCGAGGGAGCTTTGGCTGTCGGCCAAACTCTCCGGCTAGGCGGTTTCTTCATGACCGCCTATTCGGCCATCGCGCCGACGATGACTTCTCGGGTCATCAAAAACAGCCTCCACGTCAAATCGGCACTCGCCGAACAGATGGATCCAATAGAGCTCGCCTCCTTAAACGAGCTCCTAGATCGCATCACCGCCCTGGGAGTCGCTACGGACTATGATCGGATTGGGCTTAAACCCGATCAAAGGGAGATTAACTCTCCGCCGGTCACCCATCATATTGCAGTGGTGGAGGAACAATGCAGCGACCTTTCCTCCATCTTGAGGAACAACTATGTCCGGATCCCTGAGCTCTCTGAGCCGGACGCCCGTTCGCGGGAGGACAACACCCAATCCCTGAACTTAGAGTCAGGCAGTGGGCCAGGATTATCGGGTCACACCCCGGAACCGGAACTTTCAAAATTGGAAATTCCTCGGCCCCTGGATCCCAGATCAGGTGAGGGTTCGGATTCAATTCCACCCACCCACCCAAACATAAGCGATCTTTCCCACATCAGGAAAGAGCCCCAGGAAATAGTACATCACTATGGGCCAGATTCCTCCTTGCGATGAATAAGGTTAAGGACTGTCGCGAGGAAGACGCAATCCTATTTTTCTGCAATAATTGCACGGACAAGGGAATCCTTAACGCCATAAATCGCCACGAGATAACACGCTTCACTGACTTGGCGTCCATAGTACGAAAGTATTTTGCGATGGAAAGTGCCTGGAAAACCGAAACAAACTTTTGGGATAATCCGGCCCTGAACACAAACCCAGTCCGAAATAAAAGGGTGCATTATCACAATACACCCGGGTTAACTACCAAAAAGCAAAAACCCTCTACGGGGCAAGGAACCGTACTGGAGGGATGGCTCAACGGACCCTGCAAAATTCATTGTACAGCGGACACAATACCAACGCACAACCTTAGAGCATGTTGGGTACTCCGGCAGGTGGCCAAAAGTGGTGAGGATCTAATTCTCCCAAATACCACAGAGCACCATCCCGTGGACAACAATACGGTGTTAACGGTCTTTGAGACCTTCGCGTCGAATAATAGACGCAAGCGAACACTCCGCAGCATGGCCAAAATCTGCCACGTAGCAGCAATAAATCCATGGAGTGACACGGCTATTACCTTCAATGCCAGTGACGAACCTAACTTCTGAACAGCCCGAGCACCAGCCGCAATGGTCCTCAGCCCAATCATGGACGGCTTTGGACTCACCAAGGTACTCATGGACGGCGGCAGCGGATTAAACCTCATCTATGAGGAAACTCTTCAAAAGATGGAAATAGACTGGAGCCGCATTGAGCAAAGTAGCACAACCTTTAGAGGAATCATCCCCAGTCGGGAAGCACGCTGCGCTGGGAAAATCACAGTAGATGTGGTATTCGGCACGCCGGATAATTACAGGTCCGAAAAATTACATTCCAAGTGGCCCCGTTCAGCAGTGGTTATCACGCTCTTTTAGGACGAGAGGCATTCACAATCTTCCAAGCCGTACCCCATTACGGGTACATGAAGCTCAAAATGCTCGGGCCCAATGGAATCATCACTCTCTCCAGTGATCCGGACACAGCACTCCGCGTCAAAAACAAAACAGCGGCATTGGCCCTCGAGGCATTATCCGAAGCCCTCTCGGCTGAGGAGTTAACCATGCTACGCTCCACAGTGGACAAGGACGATGTGATACTCGACAAGAGATCCAAGTCCACCTCTTTTAAACCAGCGGATGAAATAGTCAAATTCCAAGTCCACCCAACGGACCCTACCAAAACAACCTCCATTGGGGCACAGTTAAACCCCGCTGTGGACGCCGCACTATGAGAGTTCCTGCGCGACAATTGGGACATATTCGCCTGGCATCCTTCAGACATGCCAGGAATCCCATACAGGCTGGCCGAGCATAGCCTCAATATCCTAAAGGGGTTCAAGCCAGTCAAGCAAGCTCTTCGGCATTTCTCCGAACCTAAGAGACAGGCCATGGGAGAAGAACTAGCCAAGTTAGTGGAGGCCGGATTCATCAGAGAAATAAAACATCCGGCCTGGCTAGCAAACCTGGTGATGGTACCAAAGAAGGACAAATCCTGGCGCCTTTGTGTCGACTTCAAAGACCTCAATAAAGCTTGCCCAAAGGATCCCTTCCCCCTCCCATGCATCGATCAAATCATTGATGCTACTGCAGGACACGAGTCATTGTGTTTCCTCAACAGACCTCAAACCGGATCCAGAATCCGAGCGTTGTCATAGTTGTCTACCCCAACAAACCTCAAACAAATCCAGAAGCTAACTGGATGCATGGCGGCTCTAAGCCACTTTATCTCCCGCTTGGGAGAAAAGGCTTTACCCCTTTATCGCCTGCTTCAGCGCACCGAACACTTCGAGCGGACGGACGTGGCCACAGCCGGATTGGAAGAAATAAAGGCCATTCGGGCAACCAACCCGATCCTGGCCGCACCAAACATCAGTGAACCAATGATGTTGTACATTGCGGCAACTCATCAAGTTGTAAGCGCGGTGCTCGTTGTCGAACGGGAAGCGGACGGACACAGATTCCCTCTTCAAAAACCGGTATACTATGTATCCACTGTCCTCACTCCATGCAAATCATGGTACCCGCATTACCAAAAAATAGCATATGCGGTATTCATGGCATCATGGAAACTGCGACACTACTTTCAAGAGTGTTCGATTACAGTAGCCTCGGAAGTGCCACTTAATGATATTATCAACAACCGCGACGCTACGGGCCGGATTGCCAAATGGGCCATTGAGCTCCTCCCATTCGACACAACATACAAACCTCGCTGAGCCATTAAATCGCAAGTACTGGCCGACTTCATCGCCGAATGGACGGAGGCTGAACTCCCTAAAGAGTACGACACATACTCCAATTGGATCATGCACTTCGACGGTTCTAAAATGCTGGCCGGTCTAGGGGTCGGCGTCGTCCTGACGTCCCCAACCGGAGATACCGTTCGGTACATACTGCAAATATTGTATACAAATTCCAACAATGCAGCCGAATACGAAGCTCTGTTGCATGGTCTTCAGATAGCAGTCTCCATGGGCATTCAACGCCTGGAGGTGCGTGGGGATTCAAACCTCGCAATATCCCAAATAAACGGAGATTTTGATGCCAAGGATCCGAAAATGGCGGCTTATCGAAATGTCGTCCTAAAAATGTCAGCTCGGTTCGAGGGACTCGAATTTCACCATGTGGCTCGGGAAAACAATTAGGCGGCGGATATCCTCGTCCGCATCGGTGCAAAACGCGACGCGGTCCCCCCCAACATATTTCTGGAAAGGCTCTTCAAGCCATCCGTAGCATGGGAAGGGGACACCGGTAACAACAGGCCGGACCCGGCCAAAATACCCGATACCGAACTCTCTGACACAATCGGAGGCTCCGCCACCGAAATAACACATTCAGCCCACGAAATAATGGCCATTATTGCCCCGTGGACAGAACCATTCCTGGCCTACCTAACTAGATTGGAACTTCCAGAGGACCAAAATGAGGTACACTGCATAGTGCGGCGATCAAAGGCCTACAGGGTCCATGACGGAGAATTGTACAAGAAAAGCACTACCGGAGTCTTTTGGCAGAAATTCACGCCGGACTCAGCGGTCATCACGCCGCAGCCCGGGATCTTGTAAGCAAGGCCTTCCGTACAGGATTCTATTGGCCAACGGCCCAGGCAGATGCACAGGACTTGGTCCAACGTTGCGTCGGTTGCTAGCTCTTTGCAAACCAAAGCCACATGCCACCCACCGCCCTCCAAACAATCCCCATTACATGGCCCTTTGCGGTCTGGGGGCTTGACATGCTTGGACCCCTTAAAGGGGGAACCCACAAGAAAAAATACTTATTGGTCATGGTGGATAAATTCACCAAATGAATAGAGGCCAAACCGGTTAAAACAGCCGAATCCGGACCGGTGATAGATTTCATATCCGGGGTTGTACACCGTTACGGCGTCCTCCATAGCATCATCACTGATAATGGCACGAACTTCACGGCCGACGAGGTAAAACTCTGGTGCAGCAAAATGGGCATCAAGCTCGATTATGCTTCAGTCTATCACCCACGAACCAACGGTCAAGTCGAACGAGCAAACGGTCTTATAATGAGCGGTATTAAACCCAGATTAGTGCGTTCCTTAACGGAGTCTGACACGCACTGGGTAGAGGAGCTCGACTCCGTACTCTGGGGGCTGAGGACCACGCCGAATCGTAGTACCGTATATACACCGTTCTTTATAGTGTATGGCGCAGAGGCAGTCTTGCCCTACGACATAATTCATGACTCACCTTGAGTGCGCATGTACGAAGAAAGAGAAGCCGAGCTCGATCGGCAGGACAGTCTGGACACCTTGGAGGAGGAGCGCGACGTAGCCAAAGCCCGTTCCGCATTTTATCAGCAACAAGCTCGCAGATACCAAAGCAGAAAAGTACGGGCCAAAACTTATAACGTTGGCGAACTAGTTCTACGCCTGCCAGATAAGAAAAAGAACAAGCTCGAGCCCAAATGGGAAGGTCCCTTCATTATTGACCAAGTTCTGACCAGTGGAGCGTACCGACTGCGGGATGCATCGACTAGTCGACTCAAGCCGAACCCATGGAACGTGGCCAGGCTCCGAAGATTCTACGCCTAGCACCGGACTCTATGTTAGTCCCCTCCCTTTGTCCATTTTTTCACAAATACATTATCTGTCATGTTTTCCTTTCTTTCTTCT
The DNA here is from genome assembly GCF_002162155.2 of Triticum dicoccoides. Classification (NCBI taxonomy): domain Eukaryota; kingdom Viridiplantae; phylum Streptophyta; class Magnoliopsida; order Poales; family Poaceae; genus Triticum; species Triticum dicoccoides. The sequence continues at coordinate 501,225,712 of NC_041386.1, read as the reverse complement.
CTTATTTCTGGGGGCTTCCTTCACAGAAGCTTAAATTATTTATCCGGGCTTCATGCCCAACACATGTGTTATACTTCCGCATGTACCTTTTTTCACCATTATATGCATTGATATGACTTAAGTTTTGGCCAAGCTGGGTTGCCTGGCTCTTGTATTTATGCCCTACATTCCCGTTAATTCGGCTAGGGCATAAGGGGAGCACCTCTGCGATTGTTACTGCCGGGTCAGGCGGATGTGTACCTCAGACTGGGTGAAGCCGAAAGCTAGCGTTCTTAAGGGAATATTCGGTCGGTGAACAAAAGATGATTTTTATTTATTGTCCATATCTGCCCCCAGATGCTTTTTCTGCGTTTCTTATCGTAGTCCGGACATGCACTTTAGGGCATGCTTACCCAGGGAAAGGAACCCTTAACGGAACTATTCTCCCTGGAAGATGTTTCTTACTACCCATGTAATATAACATAACTAGTTGGGCACTTGTCTGATAAAGCACTAATGACCCCTACGCCTGGTCTCCACGCATACCCCGGTTCTTATATAACTGAGCGGGTATTCGGATTCACTCCGGACTATCGGGCCCGGAGGTTGAAGCGAAAAGGTCTGCAATGACAAATGATCTACAATCAGGCTAGAAGGCATTATACATGTCACTTTAATTACATAGTCATGCAGACTGACTAAACTCCTCCTCTATACCATCCAACAAGCGGTCTAGCTTACAATCCTGTTGGGAATACTTTGTGGCTAATTCTACTTGCCCATAAACTAAGCTAACGGGGATCTCTTTTCCATCGGGCCCCACAGGTCCGACCTCGGCCATGTGATTTGGGTCTGCCTTGGTATACCGAATCTTCACCATGGCCCAGGCCTCTCTGGCACCCTATTGGAAGGCCGATATCTTCCATAATCGGAGGCGCCGCCTTGCTCCCTTGAGCTTCTCCATAAGCTCTGCAACGCCCTCTGGCAAGGAGACAGATGGCCACAAAGCCTGGGCAACACCTTGCATCACCTGCCGAACTTGTTCGTGCAGATGTGACAGCTCGGACAGAAGATCACCCACAGACCCGGGAATTTCCTCCGCGGGACGACCCGTCAGCATACCTACAGACATAACGTTGTTAGTCGACTTCTTCGCCGAACTCCTTTAGCAGGATTCATTCAAGCACTTACTAAAAATGCCACGCCGAAGCCGCTTATTCTCCTTCTCGGAGTCCGCAAGCTGGCCCCGAACGTCTTTTAGTTCAACGCTCAGCTTAACATTGGCATCTTGGAGACTGTTTTTCTCCATCATAACCTTACTCAGCACGCGTTTGCCAGCGTCTAGCTGTCGCATAACATGCTGGTCCCCCGGACTTTCTCCGGACTCATCTGCAAAATCATTTGTTAGATCTGCAGACACGCCGCACACTATATGGTAACCACAATTCTTTAAAGTAAATGTTACCAGCGGGAGGCTTTTTTTGTTCCTGCAATGCGGCAAGAGCGGCCCCCAGTTGGGTCTTGCATTCCTCCAGCTCCTGGGACAGCCTCGTATTCTTCTCTGTAAGAACCTGCACGTTATAGATGATCCTTAAATCAGTTGTGCTAACTGTTTCAAGTCTCAGGGGCTACTGATACATATAAATCGTCAGATTTACTCACCCGTACATCCTTTACATACTGATCCGTGGCTCTGGCTAGACCATCTTGAGCAGCACGGAGGTACGCCTCTCCAGAATTGAAGGCGTCGAATGCCTCTGGTGAGAAACAAGCGTCGCAGAGTACGGCCCGGCGGCGCCTATGATTCATGGCACTTTCCACTTCTGAGTTTGTAGCGGACAATCTATCTGCATCCCCTGTCGGGGGATTATCCGGCGCCTGCCCCATATTGCCTTCCGCCTCTATGTCCGGTCCTGGCGCCCGACTGGTGGAAGCTTGATTGCAGCATCGCCGGACATATTCTGGCGAGCGTTCTTTCTGTTAAAGAAACACGGGCGTCATTACATTTTGAGAAATACGACAACTACGGAGCGGGGTTTTTCCTATACCTTTGTGTCGGCGTCTCCGTCCTGACCGCCCTCCTTTTTGGCCTACCCGGCCTCGGTACCTCTTGTTGGCGAGTTGCCGCGAGTTCGGCAGGGCGTCCTGAATGCCTTCCCTATAAAAGATGCCATGTGTATATGATGGGTGAAGTGTCTAAAAGGGAATCCTAGTTTTGGAGTTCGGAATTTTTGATTTTTCTTACCTGCGATGCAGGAAGCAGTCCGGGATAGTCAGCCGTAATGGCCACCGGGGCATCGTCGCGGCTTAACTGATAGAACTGCCGGTCTATCAGTTCCATGGAGATAACTGGATCTTCTTCGAGTCTGGAATCGATGGCCCGGTCAGGGTCCTCTGGTTGTGGAGAAGGGCTGCTGACCTCATTTATGGCTTTTTGCAGTTCCTGCCGCAAGGTGGCAAGGTGAATACTTACGACTAAGAATGCAGGAAAAATGGGAGCAGGGAAATATAACTTACCCAGCTTGGAGGATTGTACATAGAGAATCCATCTCGTGGCTTGATGCAGGTGAACTCCTCTTCCTCGCCCTTGAACAGTTCGGACAGAATCTTCGCTAGAGCGGCAGCATTGTCCGGACCCTTACGCCTGCAGCGGGTGGCGTCATCCGCCCCGTTATAACACGACAAGGGGTTCCCACGATATTGGAGTGGCTGCACTCCCCGCATTATGCAAATCGACATAACTTCGATTATTGTCAATCCGGATCGAGCTAGTGCTTTGATCCGGTTCATTAGATAGAGGACTTCTCCGTTGTCTTCCGCCTGGGGGCTCCATGGGCGCCAACTTCGGCGCTTATTCAGAGGAGCATTGTTGAACTCAGGCAGACCCCGCCGAACAGGGTCCGGAAGGGGGATGTCCTCCATATAAAACCATTCTGAAGGCCAGTCTTCGGACGGCTTCTTCGGGGTACCGGACAAATATCCGGTATCGGTGATGCGCCATACTTCGGCTCCGCCCACTTGATAAAGTGATTCCCTCTATGTGCGAGGGACAAGGCAAAATAGCCTTTTCCACAGCTTGAAGTGAGCCTCGCAGCCCAGGAACAACTCGCAAAGAGCAACATAGCCGGCGATGTGTAGGATGGAGGCAGGGGTGAGATTGTGTAGTTGGAGGCCGTAGAACTCTAGGAGCCCGCGGAGGAACGGATGAATTGGAAATTCGAGTCCCCTTAGTAAGTAAGGAACAAGGCAAACCCGTTCCCCCATGGAGGGACAGGGAAAGTTCTCCGCTTGCTCCCCGCCATTGTAGGTGGCGAGCCCGGCTCGAACGGGCACCATGTACGCCGGAGGGAGAAATCCCTTAGTCTGCAGCTCGACTAATCGACTGTGCGGGACTGAACACCTCTCCCAATCACCGGGCTTAGGGCTACGGAGGCGGGAGGAGGAGCTGCGGAGGTCGGCCATGCTGGAATGGATCTTTTCGAAGCACGCTATGATGAATTCTCACTGGGGGAGGATGATATGGATTGGATCTAAGAATCCCCATCCCTTTAATAGACAATTTATTTATCTGGCTAGGGGGGCGAATGTAAAAACGCCCTGGCGCCTCGTATTCATTCGATGCGTGGGAGATAGCCCTTATTGGGCCCAGAAGCCAAGAGGTTCAACATTTATGGAGCCGGACACTGCTTACGAACACTTGAAAGTTGGAGAAGAACCCGCCCTGCAATGCCGAAGACAACACTGCGCGCCGGACTCATCGTCATTGAAGCCTGGTTCGGGGGCTACTGAGGGGGTCCTGGATTAGGGGGTCTCCGGACAGCCGAACTGTTGGACTATGAAGATACAAGATTGAAGACTTCGTCTCGTGTCTGGATGGGACTCTACTTGGCGTAGAAGGCAAGCTAGGCAATACGGATATGTATATCTCCTCCTTTGTAACCGACCTTGTAACCCTAGCCCTCTCCAATGTCTATATAAACTGGAGGGTTTTAGTCCGTAGGACAACATACAATCATACCATAGGCTAGCTTCTAGGGTTTAGCCTCTCCAATCTCATGGTAGATCTACTCTTGTACTACCCATATCATCAATATTAATCAAGCAAGACGTAGGGTTTTACCTCCATCAAGAGGGCCCGAACCTGGGTAAAACATTGTGTCCCCTGCCTCCTGTTACCATCCGCCTTAGACGCACAGTTCGGGACCCCCTACCCGAGATCCGCCGGTTTTGACACCGACAGAGGGCTTCTACATCAACACCATTGCCTCTTCGATGAAGCGTGAGTAATTTACCACAAACCTACGGGTCCATAGCTAGTAGCTAGATGGCTTCTTCTCTCTCTTTGATTCTCAATACCATGTTCTCCTCGATGTTCTTGGAGATCTATTCGATGTAATACTCTTTTGCGGTGTGTTTGCCGAGATTTGATGAATTGTGGATTTATGATCAGCTTATCTATGAATATTATTTGAATCTTCTCTGAATTCTTTTATGCATGATTTGATATCTTTTCAAGTCACTTCAAACTATCGATTTGGTTTGGCCAACTAGATTGGTTTTTCTTGCAATGGGAGAAGTGCTTAGCTTTGGGTTTAATCTTGCGGTGCTCGATCCTAGTGATAGAAGGGGAACCGACACGTATTGTATTGTTGCCATCGAGGATAATAAGATGGGGTTTTCATCATATTGCTTGAGTTAATCCCGCTACATCATGACATCTTACTTAATGCGTTATTATGTTCTTCTAAACTTAATACTCTAGATGCAGGTAGGAGTCAGTCGATGTGTGGAGTAATAGTAGTAGATGCAGAATCGTTCAAGTCTACTTGACACGGACATGATGCCTATATTCATGATCATTGCTTTAGATATCATCATAACTTTGCGCTTTTCTATAAATTGCTCGGCAGTAATTTGTTCACCGACCATAATAATTTCTATCTTGAGAGAAGCCTATAGTGAAACCTATGGCCCCCGGGTCTATCTTCCATCGTATAAGTTTCCGATCTATAATTTTAGTTTCTGATTTACTTTCTTTGCGATCTTTTACTTTCCATTCCATAAACTAAAAATATTACTTTACCGTTTATCCATCTATATCAGATCTCACTTTGAAAATAACCGTGAAGGGATTGACAGCCCCTTATCGCGTTGGGTGCAAGTTGGTGTTTGTTTGTGCAGGTATTCGGTGGCTTGTCGCGTTGTCTCCTACTGGATTGATACCTTGGTTCTCAAAAGCTGAGGGAAATACTTACTCTACTTTTCTACATCACGCTTTCCTCTTCAAGGGAAAAACCAACGCAAACTCAAGAGGTAGCAAGGGCAGGTAAGTTGCTAGAGGAGGCGAGGGCACAGAATGACATGCAGAACTGGTCCATGTATGAGCTCCTCATGGTAAGTTCCTTTTGCATATTAGCCAAATCATGCACGTAATGTTCGTTTCATTACTAACTAGTATGACTGACTCGCCAAAACCAAATGTGTAGTATGTGTGCGAGAAGGCCGGTCAGACCCCTCCGTCGATGCCAGAGATTGCTCCGGGGACCATGGTGAGTTTAATTTGAATGGTCATTAGTTACTAGTCTTAACATTTCAGCATCATCATGCTAACAAGACATTGCAAATGATCTTTGGTGTAGCATAACTCCAGACAAGCATCGCATGATCCTTCTCCAGGTGGTACCGGCACGAGCCACCATGGTGCTTCACCTCCGTGATGACGGTAAGTTTTCTATAGTGTTTTGCTTAACAAATGCATAATGACCTAGACTTAGCTCTATTTTCTCCACTATTCTGACCACAATGACCTAGACTTAGCTCACTTAGCTCCAAAATGATCCATTTTACCTAAGTTAGCTCTAAAATGATCTACACTTAGTTTTGTTTCCTCCAAAATGACCTAGGTTAGCTCTAATATGCTAAGTTAGCTCTAATATGCTTAGTTACCTAGGTTTGCTCAATAGTGACATACACTTAGCTTACTTATGTCAAAATTAGCATAATTAGCTTACTTAGGTTTGAAATTGCATAACAACCTTGGTAACCTCATATATGGCATATACTTAGCTTATTTTCCTTGAAAATGACATAGAAAGCTTAATTAGATCCAAAATGATCAATTTTACCTAAGTTAGCTCCAAAATGACCTAAGTTAGCTGTAATATGCTTAGTTAGCTCTAATATGCATAGTTACCTAGGTTAGCTCAATAAATACCTATACTTAGCTTACTTATGTCAAAAATGGCATAATATGCTTAGTTAACTCAAAAATGGCATAATTACTTAGGTTAGCTCAATAATGATCCATTTTACCTAAGTTAGCTCCAAAATGATCCATTTTACATATGTTAGCTCCAAAATGATTCATTTTACCTATATTAGCTCTAAAATGATCCGTTTTACCTAAGTTGGTTCGAAAATGGTCCATTTTAGCTTGGTTAGCTCCAAATGATCCATTTCAGCTAGGTTAGCTCATAAATGATCCATTTTACTTAGGTTAGCTCAAAAAATGATCCATTTTACCTAGGTTAGCTCCAAGATGATCCATTTTAGCTAAGTTAGTTCATAAGTGATCCATTTTACCTAGGTTAGCTCCAAAATGATCCATTATACCTAGGTTAGCTCCAAAATGATCCATTTTACCTAGCTTAAATCCAAAATGATCTATTTTAGCTAAGTTAGCTCATAAATGTCTTTTTTTGCCTAAGTTAGCTCATATCATTTTTACCTAAGTTAGCTCATAAATGTCATATATTTCTTCTTCGTCATTGTCATTTTCTTCTTCTTCTTCTTCCAACTTTATTATTTCCCATTTCATAGATTTCATTCACTTCATGGAAGCTTGCACTGATGGAGTGCTTGTTATCCCTTTCTCTGTTTCTTTTGTATTGATGAACTATGCATGTATGGTTGGATGAAACTATTGTAATTTGTATGGTTGGATGCCTGTATGTGGAACTTGCTATGTATGGTTGGATGGAACTATGCATGTATGATGAAATTATATGTGTAGGATATCTCATATGTTTGCTCTGAAATTGCCTTGTGAAATATATATATATATATATATATATATCATCTATTTGCTGTGAAAATGCTTGGATATAAGAAAAAACAGAAGAAAAAAGAGGCAATGCTGCATCTTTACCGTCTGCCACCGAGACGGCAAAGAAGCCATGTGGCAGCAACCTGTGCAATCTGGGAGCACTGGGCTAACCAATTTGGTCACTTTGTCGTCTGTGACAGATGGCAAAGAGCGGGTGTTTGCCATCTGTAGCACACGACAAAGATGGGGGAGTAGTGATGGCCAGCTGACATCAGAAAGCATACGGCAAAGGGGAGGGCATCTTTGCCGTCCGCTGGTAGATGGCAAAGCCTCCCGTTAGCCACCTAACAGGGCTAAGGTCTATTCTTTGCCGTCCACATTCTTTGCCTTCTGCCACTAACGGCAAAGGCCCTTTGCCGTCTGCTATGAGAAATCAGATGACAAAGAAGCTATTTACTGTAGCTTGCTTTGACGTGCATGTTTGCCGTCGGTGGCAGATGGCAAAAAAGCTGATTCCTATAGTGTTATATTTGTGAGCGTATGTTTAGTCAACTAATACCACTATTATATTCATCACACTTTTTTTGTATTTATGCAGACATGGATGCTCAGCTTGATTTCAATGGAACTGCACAAAATGTTCAGATGGTTTGTGTCCTCCATAATACTTCATCATGCACAATACATCGAATGGTTCTCTAATTATTCGTTGTCACCTTGAGCCACCGGACTATCCACTTGAATGGAGCTGCCAATGTATTCCAGGCCTTGCAACATATAAATATGAAATCCACCATGCTACGCAAGACATTGTTTGATTTCAGTGGAACTGCACAAAAATATAAGCTGGTTAGTCCGGCTCTATGTGCCATTTCAATGTGAAAATTGATGAAAAACCCTACTTGTTGCACAATCATAGGCATTACATATTTTGAATGGGAAAAGCTTGTCAAAGTTTAATCATTGATGTTAGCAAGAATACATTCGTATGATATTTTGGAATTGTAAAACCTTGTCCAATTTTGCTCATTGATGTTAGCCAGAAGACATGCATTTGATATTTTGGAATGGGACACCCTTTGTTGCGAGCAGCGTCGATCATTTTTTCCTATTCATGTGTTCAGTTCAGAAGTAAATATTGACTCCGATGAGATGTATAATCGTGAATGTTGACTTATGTAAGGTATTTTAAGAATTTGTTCTGAATGTTGTCTTTGAAATGCCAGGCCTTGTGAGTTTGATTGCAAAGTTGATCTTGGAATGTTGTGGCATGCGGCATCACGAGCTGTTCACCGTGCCTCCTGAGAATAATGCTTCGTATTGTTCTACATGTTGATCTAATGCTAGTGATTTGCATGTTAAGAAGATCATCCTCTTCTGTTGTTTTTATGCTTAAGAAGTTCATCGTCTTATGTTTCATTCATAGCCTATACGACAACTCGGGTAGGCTAGAGGTGAAACCATATGATCTTCCAACCAACTCATCATCTTACCGACTCAGGCCGGCTCAGTCTCTTGAAGGTGCTCATAGGGGGTCCGATGATCCTGTCTTCTTGAATGAGCAGTGGGCACTGTATTAGACCATCCATAGGGCCCGCAAGGCCCTCTACGTCATCCTTCAAGTTGTTGCGCTCGTCGTGGCGCCACCATCTAGCGTTGTCAACATGGTCAACAAACATGAGGAATCATGAGATGACTTTACTTGGAGAGGATGGAAGTAGGGACCCACCAGGGCCATAGTTGTACGTACGCAAGTGCCTCCTTATTATATACAACTATATATTTTTTGCTTCCTCCTGGTTTCCTAACATCATGGTCCCACACCATTGTCAACCTATATAGTCAATAAACAAGAGAATTGCACAAGGAGCGGACGACAGCTGGGACCCAACAACTCGAGCAGTTTGTGTTTTTTTAGGTGTGAACAGAGTTTTTCTTGAGCGATGTTTTTGTTGTTGTTCAGAGGAGTAGGGTATCAACTGGGCGGGCTGCGGCCCATCTAGCCCAGGCTATTATTTTATGTCAACCAAATATCCAGCCCAGACATTAATTTTTCAAGGTGAAAATGGCTAGCCCAGCTATACTTCTTTTGCGGAATACCCAACCCAGGTCAACTGTTGTTATTCTCCGCCCCGCATTAGGCTTGCCAAGAAAATGGATTTTAAGAAAGAACAAATGGGTTGTAATTATAAAAATTGGGCTATAAATATAAAAAAAGCACCGAACAGGTAATTCGTTTCAAAATTACTATTTTTGGATTTTAATTTTTTTATTTCATTACTTGTTGCGCGTGCAAAATTTTGTTGGATTTTTACCTAATACCAATTTATTTTGAAATTATATTTAATCTAACTCAAAATTTTAAGATAAAAATATTTTGGATCCCATCAAAATGTGGGAAATTTTATTGATTTTTTTGAGCGATTGGTTGAAATTATTAACCGTTGTCCTAGCTAGAAAATGGGCTGTAATTTCAACAAACAATAAATGGGCTATAGTAAATTCCATTAGAATTCAAAAAAGTGTTGTACATTATAACAAATCACAAATGGGCTATATATTCTCTGCCACAGATGTGGTGGCCACTTTTGGGCCTACTAAGTTGACGCATACGCAAGGCTTTATCAACTTATAGTCAACACACGATTCTAGTAGGAGTGGTCATTGGATGTCCATCCAATGGCTGTGGTGCTTCTTCAATCTCGGATATTCATACTTTAGCCGCCTAAACCATCGCCGATGGTACTACCTGTTACAACCTCCTGTGGGCGGCTGTGCTGTCGCGCATGCCTCACCGGCCCAACCTACTCCCATCGCCGTCTAGGCCATTCCTCTACTCACCAACACCTCCTATTATTCTCTGGCGATGGCAGCCTCACACCGCAGCCGAACTAGTGAACCCTCGTACTCCCCTCCGCATGGGCATCCACTGTTGTGTCTTTGCTGGCTCTGGGTCATTCCCTTCCTAGGCCTCGCCATCGTCCACCACGTTGGTTCTCTCTGCGCGGCGTGGTCAACTTTGTCAACAAATGACAGCCATCGGAAGAGGCATGTACGTGGAGTGGCTGACAGTAGGGACCCACATGGTCCATGGCCCCACGCAAGCAAGTCCCTCCTTATTATGCGAAAACAAATTATTTCTCCCCCTGACATATTTGACCCACCAGCTACATCTTCGCACGCAAGGGAGTGCTTCCTTTATTACGTGGAAAAAGTTACTTCTCCTTGATAGCTGGGATCCACCAGATTTATTATGATCCATTTTGCAAAAATATAGACTGTACCAAAGATGCTAAATTGTTTTCTTTTTATTCTAACTTGAAAATGAAGAAAATAAAAAAACCAGAAAACATCTTCGCACGCAAGGAAGTGCCACCTTATTACGAGCAAAGAAATGACCCCCCTGCTAGCTGGGACCCACCAGATTTGGAGGCTGACTTGCGGGTCTACTAAGTTGACACGTACGCAGGGGTTTGTCAACTTAGTCAAAATGATTCTAGCTGCAGTGGCCATTGGATGTTAAATCAACGGCCGTGCTGCGTCTTCAACCTCTGGTCTTCTTGCTCCATCCGCCCAAACCAGCACCCGCTGTATCGCCTGCTCCAGCCTCCCGTGGTCGGCTGTGCTGTCGTGCAGGCCTCACCGCCCGACCATACTACTACTAGCCAAGCCTTCGCTCTACTCACCCACACCCCCTGTCATTCTTCGGCAACGGCAACCTTACACCGCAGCCGAACCAGTGAACCCTCGTACTCCTCCTTCACGTGGGCATCCACCTGCCTCGTCTTCTCTGGCTCCGTGTCGTTCCCTTCCTAGGTCTCACCGTCTTCCACCACCTTGATGCTCTCGGCGCATCGTGGTCAACGAGGTCAATGAACGACAACCATCAGAAGAGGACTTTAGGCGGTGAGGTTGATAGCTGGACCCACCAGCTACATCTTCGAACACAAGGAAGTGCCTCCTTATTACTCATAAAATAAAAATGATTCCTCCCCCTGACAGCTGGGACCCACCAGCTATATCTTCATACACAAGGAAGTGCGTCCTTATCCTCCCTGATAGCTGAGACCCACCCGGTCAAAGCGTACGTAGCGTTGTCTGTCTGGTCGCGAATGTGTACGTACATACTGGTGGATCGGTCTCTCTGCAACGATGAACCGTGGCCAAGCAAGAAGCGGCACGTGTAGTAGTAGAGCCCCCGACGTAGCAGTTCAGGCAGTCCCTTCTAAACTGTGTACATGTACGTACAAACACATGCCAAAAAATAAGGCCACATACGTACATACGGGCGGGGTCTCGAACGCCTACTCGCGCATACATACGACCAGGGATCGTGCACATGAAGAGCCAGCGGACGGCAGCAACAGTGTCCTATTCATTGGCAGCCAACTGGCTGGGTCAGAACGGAGAAAATACGTCATGTTCATCAGGAGGCAACGGAACGCGTCGTGTTCATCGGGAGCCAATCGGCTTGGACGGAACAGGCGAAACGGGGCCTGGTGTACCGCAAAACGAAGGAAACGGCCTTCTGTTTGACTGCCTACGGTCGAAACGGGATCCTGTTCATCGGGAGGGGTCTGGCATACTGCAAAACAAAGGAAACAGACTTCTATTCGACCGCCTACAGTCGAAACGGGGTCCTGCTGATTGGGAGGGGTGTGGCGTACCACAAAACCGAGGAAACAAACTTCTATTGGAGTGCCTACGGTCGAAACGGGGTCCTATTCATTGGGAGGGGTCTGGCGTACCGCAAAACGGGACTCCACGGGCTACTGTTTATCCATCGTCTACTACCCCGCTCCAGCCTCCATGGGATACTATTCATCCACCATCAACTTCCTCCAGCCTCCACCTGCTATTGTTCATCCACCGCGTCTTCCTCCTGCCTCCACTAGCTACTGTTCATCCAGCCTCCACCGGCCTCTGTTCAACCAGCCCTCCACGGGGTCCTGTTCATCCACCCCTAGCTAGCTCGGGTGTGGAGGCCTCCTCGGGGTCCTGTTCATCCAACCCCCAACAATGGTCACTGTTCATCAAGAGGCAGGTTCGATCAACTTCAGTTAGCAGCAGTAGCGAAGTAATCGATCGGGTTCAGTTAACAGCCACGGATCGATCGCTCGGGTTCAGTAAGGTAGCTAGTTCAATCGCTCGAGTTCAGTAAGCGAACGCCTCGCACACACGCACGCATACCTATACGAGAGAAACGCACAAACCTCCATGCATCGCTCGGCCCCGACCACCCACCCTTATCGGAACTCGCCGAAATTTCCCTCGCCCTCGCTTCTACCACAATTTTTTCCGTCATGGATGGCCCAAAGAATGTCATGCAGGTGCGTCCTCGGCCCGCCTAGGACGAAAAGCCCATTTTTGTCATAGAAGTAGGAGCCCACCACATCTATGATGATACATGGTGTTGTCACAATTATCATCATAGAAGTGTCATAATCATGAGAGATTTTTCTTTCGTTCGGGCCATAATGTCATGGATGTGACTTCTTTTTGTGTGTGTCCAAATGCCACGAAACTTTTTGGAGATTTTTTTCTGCCAGGAAGATACCCAGGAAGCTTCTGGAGGACACGAGGGGACGCTCATGGGGCCCACTAGGCACCAGGGTGCGCTAGGGTCCTCAAGCGTGCCCTAGTGGGTAGTGGGGCCCACAGGCACCCCCTTGACCTAGCTCCGCCTCTATAAATACTCTAAAATCCCCAAACCCCTAGGGGAGTCGACGAAATACTTTTTCCATTGCCACAAGTTCCAGAACCACGAGATCCAATCTAGAGGCCTTTTTCAGCACTTTGTTTGGGAACCGCCTATGATTTACCTAGCATGGAAGATATTGGGAATTGTCGGTCGTTTTCGCTTACAGGAAAAGCATGCCTCTCAAAAAAAATTATCTCTCAATTTAAGCTTTGAGCTCTGCCACCTCTACAAATCTCTGCTTCCCTTTGTGAAGGGCCTATCTATTTACTTTTATGCATTTTTTGTTTTTATGGACTCTCCATCTTCTCTTATAAAGCACCAACTAGGGAACACTATTATCATATTTGTGCATTGGATGTAGCTAATATTTGAGTGTGTTTCATGAATGGATCAATGATTGAGCATAATGGGCTAGGGATAGCTTTCTTTAGCGTTGACATTTTGAAAGACATGGCTGCTTGTTGATATGCTTGAGTATTGATGTCCTCATGTCAATTATAAACTATTGCTTTGAATCATCTAAACTCCGAATGTCTATGCTACAAAAGAAAAGAATATGTGATGAATATGATAGGCAGCATTCCACATAAAAAATCTATTTTTTTTATCATTTACCTACTCGAGGACGAGCAGGAATTAAGCTTGGGGATGCTGATACGTCTCCAACGTATCTATAATTTTTGATTGTTTCATGCTATTATATGATCAATCTTGGATGTTTTAAATAAATTTACTAGCAACATTATATCATTTTTGGGACTAACCTATTCACATAGTGCCCAGTGCCAGTTGCTGTTTTTTTGCTTATTTTTTTACTTTGCAGAATATCAATAACAAATGAAGTCCAAATGCCACAAAACTTTTTGGAGATTTTTTTCTGGCAGGATCCAGGAGGACACCCAGGAAGCTTCTGGAGGGCACGAGGGGATGCTCGTGGGGCCCACTAGGCCTCATGCACGCGCGGTGGGTAGTGGGGCCCACGGGCACCCGCTTGACCTACCTCCGCCTCTATAAATACTCTAAAATTCCCCAAACCCTAGGGGAGTCGATGAAATACTTTTTCCACTGCCACAAGTTCCAGAACCACGAGATCCAATCTAGAGGCCTTTTCCGGCACTCTGCTGGAGGGGGCAACGATCACGGAGGGGTTCTTCATCATCCTTGCTGCCCCTCCGATGATGTGTGAATAGTATACCACAGACCTACCGGTCCGTACTTAGTAGCTAGATGACTTCTTCTTAGTTTTTGATCTTCAATACAATGTTCTCCATGATGTTCATGGAGATCTATTTGATGTGACTCTTTTTTGCGGTGTGTTTGTTGGGATCCGGTGAATTGTGTGTTTATGATCAGTCCTATCCATGAATATTATTTGAGTCTTTGCTGAACTCTTTTATGCATGATTGTTATAGCCTCGTATTTCTTCTCCGATTTATTTATTTGGTTTGGCCAACTAGATTGATTTATCTTGCCATGGGAAGAGGTGCTTTGTGATGGCTTCGATCTTGTGGTGCTCAATCTTAGTGACAGAAAGAGACATGACACACATGTATCGTTGCTATTAAGGGTAACAAGATGGGGTTTATTTATACATGAGTTTATCTTGTCTACATCATGTCATCATTCTTATTGCATTACTCCGTTTTCCATGAACTTAATACACTAGATGCATGCTGGGTAGCGGTCGATGTGTGGAGTAATAGTAGTAGATGCATAATCGTTTTGGTCTACTAATCTTGGACGTGATGCCTATATACATGATAATTGCCTTGTATATCATCATAATTATTTACTTTCCTATCAATTGCCCAACACTATTTTTTTACCCACCGTATGCTATTTTTCGAGAGAAGCCTCTAGTGAAAACTATGGCCCCCGGGTCTATTTCCTATCATATTAAAACCGAAAATACCTTGCTGCAATTTTATTTTATTTATTTATTTATTTTATTTTATGTTTTAGTTAGATCTATTTATCAAATCTCATACAATTTAATCTATCTCAATACCGTTGAGGGATTGACAACCCCTTCACACGTTGGTTGCAAGTATTTGTTGTTTGTGTGCAGGTGTTGTTTACATAGTGTTGCTTGGTTCTCCTACTGGATTGATAACCTTGGTTTCATAACCGACGGAAATACTTACCTTTGCTGTGTTGCATCATCCTCTCCTCTTCGGGGAAATACCAAAGCAGATTACAAGCAATCAAGGCACCTCAAAGCCCGCAACTATGTTGTCACATCACGCAGCCACGTAGGCACCCAAACCGGAGTTTGGAAATAGTCCACCCTATAAGTTCCTAAGAAACAAGACAAAAAGGTAATTAACAAAACTACTAACAAGAAGATAAAAACAGGAAACAAAAGATACTCAGTTAGTAAGGACAGTGCTTGAGTAATAAGGCGAGGGTTCAGGAATCACTACCACATATATGAACTATCGTATCCTCTAGTCACTAGTCAAATGCATAAGTGGGCGGCGTCGGGTACAATACACGTGCTACTCGAGGTAGACTTCGTGCCAAGCACGCCACCATCATAGTCTCCCCCATATGGTTTCAACTCATGATAATTAAAGGGTTTACCCCGTGGACACAACCTCTCTAAGGGTTCTCCGTAACTCCCCTATCAATTGCAATGGCGAGGAATCGAGGCTTTTACTGTGACCAAAAATTACCCCAATATCCCAACCCTTCACAACAATAGTAATATACTTCACAGCAACAAGGCATAAATGTGAGTGAGCTCTCCTCTCAACATTCACGAAGGCTACTAACTCGAATAATGAATAGGTAATATTGGATCACATCAAATACCGTAAAAGGGTTCAAAGTGCAATTTCTCAAACAAGTTAATGGTACACATAGAGGAGTGGGTCAAGTTACAAGCCGACATTGAGCCGGTGAAGGGAGGAGGCATGGCGGTGATGATGGTGATGGTGGCGCCGGCCATGGTGGTGAGGGAGATGATGCTGCCAGCGTGGTGGAGAGGGTACCGCCCCGAAGGTCGGTGCTCGCATGGTGGAGCCCCTCTTCTCCCTCTTAATCTTGTCCCTCTTCTATGATGGTGGATGGAGCAGCGATGAAGATCGAGATGGATGTGTTCTTGGTGAATGAGATGGTGTCTGGCGGTGGCTAAGTTTGTATAAGATATATAGGGAGCCTCCCTAGCCTTCCCTCTCACTAGGCTGCATCCAAGGGCTCTAGATGAGGCAAATCCTCTCCCAATCTCTTCTTTATGAGCCAAGGATCTTGTGGGATCGAACAAGGATGAAATTGGTGAAGAATCACGTCTAGAAGGGAAACTTTTGAGCTGTCGGCAGGTATAGTCATACGGCCGGCTGCAGTCACATGAAAGGTCGTATTTCATTTTCTCCTCCTCTGATAAAACGACCATCATTTCTTCATACGAACTCGGAATTTGACGTTCTTGGCCTCGTTGGATTCGTATGAATGACGCCGACCTATTTCTAGTCTTAGATCTTGATTTGGAGCAATTTGGAAAAATGGCTTTTTTTGGACCTCCAAAATGGCTAAGTCTGGTTCCTGGGTGTCTCCGTATTGAACCCATCCTTGGTCCTTTCATCGTGGTTGGTCCTAGGTTGCTCCAAAACACCTGTAGACACAAGAAAATAAAGAAAATAATAAAAAAATACTAAATTTGCAATGCTCACACGTAAAAGTGTAAATACTGGTAATCATGTATAATAGACAACTATTTGATTCAATAAGGCATAATATATGAAGAGACCATGCAACAAATGAGCTCTACAAATGCGTAAAATATGGAGCCATCAAAAGTGTGGGTCTAGCTTCTAAAAGCTCTAAATATGTGATTTTCTCGTGGTCATGGGAAGGATATGCTCTCATGTGGCATAGTGTACTCATTAATTTTTATTTAACAAGCCAACTTCTGGGACCTTCCGCTCCCTCCACACCAACGCACCTGCCGACTTCACACAGCCTGAATGGACGCTCAGTGACTGACACCCAGGACTCGATGTGCCGCGTCCCACTTGCCATCAACAACCATCGAATTCCACCGGTACAAAACCACATGCAACGTTTCACTTTAAGCTAGTCAGTAGAGCACACCCATCGGCCATTATTCTCGTGTGGCGTCCCTCCTGTCCAGGTTGTCCAACCGGACATAGAGGGAGGAGGTGTGGGGCCGGTTTCTAGAAGCTCTAAATACTTTATTTTCTCATGCTCATAGGAAGGATATGCTTTCGAGAGGCATACTCATTAGTTTTGATTTAACAAGTCAACTTCCGGGACCTTCTATGACTGCCACACCAACGCACATGCCAATTCCACGCAACCCAAACATTGTCCATCGTTGGCCTTGTGCAGCCTCCCTCCTGTCCAGGTTGTCTCACCGGACATATAGGGAGGAAGTGTGTTTCCAGCTTCTAGAAGCTCTAAATATGTGATTTTCTCATGCTCGTGGGAAATATATGTTCTTGTGGGGCATATAATACTCATTAATTTTGATTTAATTAACGAGCCAATTTCCGAGATCTTTCGTTCCTGCCACACCAACGTACCTGCCAACTACACGCAACAGAACTGACACTCAATGACTGGCACCCAGGACCCGATGTGTCGTGTCCCACCTGCCATCAACAGCCCACCGAATTCCACTGGTATAGAACAACATGCAACGTTTCGCTTCATGCCAGCCAGTAAAGCACACTCGTCGGCTATTGTCCTCGTGAGCCATCCCTCCTGTCAGGGTTGTCTGACTGGACATAGAGGGAGGAGGTGTGGGGCCGGTTTCTAGAAGCTCTAAATATGTAATTTTCTCGTGCTCTACGGAAAGATATACTCTCGAGTGTCATACTCATTAATCTTGATTTAAGAGCAAGTATAATAAGGCTGACTCAGCTGGCTATAAGCCCTTCCACGTCAGCCAAATCACATCTGGAGGGGAGAGAAAGAGGGAGAGAGAAGCGAACGGGCGCTTCGTCAAGCGCCGGGCTGCGGCACAAGATACGAGAGCTTTGCGCCCGCTTGCAGCCCGTGGCGAGCGCTAGAGCCGGCGCTCTCGATTCCCTGCGCCTCTCCCGCCTCCCGCGCTTCTCCTTCCTCCTTCGCGCGCAAAAATCAGCCCGTGCCGTCGCCCCAAATAGCTTCCTCGCGCCAAATCAAGCCTTCCAAATTTCCCCAAATCGCCACCTCTCCCGAACCCTAGAACTGTCGCCGGCGCACATTAAGGAGATGGGTCAGCAGTCCAAACGGACGCGCGCGCCGGCACCTCGTGAAGCCCCTCCACCAGCGCCTCTGCTCACCCCGCCGCCAGCGCATCTCCTGGTCCCGCCGCCGGCGCATCTGCTGGTCTCGCCGGCGCCTAAGTCCGCCCCGCCGCCGGGGATCCCATCGGCCTTCCCTTCAAAGCAGAGAACAAGCACTTGGATCCCCCCAAGACCACAAGAGTCTCTGGCGGCTAGTCTGCAGCAACCAAGTGAATCGGGTCCTACGGCTCAAGGTCCTTGTTGGGCACCGCCTGCCTGCATCGGTGACTCTACATCACCTTGGTACATGGCTGGCAATATGGACTACTCTGATCCACAAGTATGGTATGAATTTTCTCCATTGCTTATCTCAACTCTGAATCGTGGTGTCATTTCTTAGAGCTGCTGACACACTTGTATGATATGCTAGTTAGATGATACAACATCAGAAATCTATCTACTACTCTACTGTCTATTTTCAGAGTTCATTTTTAGTAGCTTAGTAATGATAGAAAAAGAAAAGTTTCTTCTGCTAGATGATCTTTCTTTGATGTACAGGAGCACGTGACTTCTCGTTTGCTGAATCTTGGATTGCAGTGTAGTGTAACTTTTCAGTTTCCACATGATAGTGTGTATGATATATGACTGCATAAACTATTTTTCCTTTAAATAGTTGCTGTGATCAATTCAGATTTTTCCTTTAAATACTTGTTGTGATCAATTCAGATTTTTCTTTTAAATAGTTGTTGTGATCAATTCAGATTATTTTTCCTTTAAATAGTTGTTGTGATCAACTAGTATGCATCTCAAATGTATTGTATTCAGATTTTACAAATTTGAGTATATACTTGCATGTAGTTCGGTGCTGATCGCTCTTCGTTTCTTTATGTCTTTGAGCAGGGGAGTGGATTCTCACCCACCTGGTGGTTACCTTAGTTACTTTCAGAACACGGCAGGCCCCACACAACCTATGCACAATGGGAGTTCACCGCAACCAGTCAATGCTGGCGATGACACAAATGGTGGTGATTGTGGAAGGACCGAAAAACGCTTGCTATGGAAAAAACAAGAAGATCTTCGATTGGTATGTCTCTTTTTGCATTCATGCTGGCTCCATGTGTTTCATTACTAGCAAATTCAATTAACCCCTTCTGATAATATTGTAGGTCAGTGCTTGGTTGAATAATTCCAATGACCCAATCCAATCAAACTACAGGAAGAATGAACAATATTGGAAAGATGTTACTGCTGTCTACAATAGTACCACCCCAAAAAACAGGGAACGACTAGTCAAGCAAGTGAAAGATCGCTTTGGGAGAATTAAGAAAAGGGTTGCATGGTTTTGTGCGAGTTATAAGGAGGCTAGTGCTTTGTATGCTAGTGGTGAATCTGATGCAGATTTAAAGAAGAGGGCAATGCAAACTTATGAGGAAGATCACAAAAAAGATGGTCCGCTTATGTTTGAGCATTGCTGGGAGATTCTTAAAAAGGAACCAAAATGGGACGCATATTTGGAACGCCTAGAAGATCTGGAGCCGGACAAGAGGAAGTTTAGTGTTGATGATGAAGTAGGGAAGCATTCCACTATAGATGATGATGATGATGAAGATGAACGTCCACCGGGTGGCAAGCAAGCTAAGGAGAAGCAGAAACGAAAAAGAAAGGATGAAGTTTGTATAATAGATCTTGAAGATGGGCTTCAAAAGTTTGTAGATGCCCAGAATGTAGCAAATGAAGGCCGCAAAGATACGTTAGAGACCCAAAGGCGTGTTTCTGCTGAGAATCTTGAAGCACGGAAGCTTGCTCACCTTGCGGCAAAAGATCACAAAGAGTCGGTCAATGCTAGAAACATATCGCTCATTGGTGATGCAAGACACAACCGGGATGCCTGAAGATGTGAGATCTGAGCATGTGTTGGCATTGAAGTGTTTAAGGGAGAAGCTATTTGGCAAAATGGTCTAAGGTATTTCCTACTCTCCGTTGTCTTAATTAAAAGTGGTCATGTACTTAAATTGTAGTCAATGGTCCAGTACTCTAGTTACATTGTAGTCAATGCAGTCCAGATAACCATGCAATAGTGGAAAAACTCATCTAGTCAATAGTCAAATTATCCTAAACTTCTATGCATTTCAGATAACCATGGAGTGGAAAAACTCATGTAGTCAATAGTCAAATTACACTTAACTTCTATGCAATCCATAGTAATTATACGCCCAGGTAAACAAGACACATCCATATAATGCTCCATCTCCTCTTCAAACTCTTCCACCCAAACCCATCTTCCTTCCTCTACTTCTCATCTTCCTACCAAGCCTACCGACCCATCTTCCTCACCCACCATGTCCGATTCATCATCATACACAGATGATTCTGATGAGCTAGCCCCATCCAAAATCATGGAAGCCTATGTTGCTGAGCAAAACGTCCTAGACTCCTTTGCTGAGAGGCTCATGTAATCAAGGCTAGGCTCGGATATGGATCATTGCAGCGACGATACGGTCCAAGGAAGGTCATTCGGAGGGATCATGAAGGTGCTCACGAGCGTCTGGTGGAGGATTACTTTGCTGCATATCCACTCTACCCCGAGAGTATGTTTCGTACAAGATTCCGTATGAATAGAGGTCTCTTCCTCTGCATTGTGAATGCCCTAGGTGAGTGGTCCCCCTATTTCACTTATAGGGCAGATTGTTCTGGTAGAATAGGGCTCTCGCCATTGCAAACGTGTATAGCAGCCATGCGCATGCTAGCCTATGGCACCCCTGCAGATGCACTTGATGAGTACTTGAAGATTGGGAAGTGCACTGCATTAGAGTGTTTGGACAAGTTTGCAAAGGGGGTGATTCAGGTTTTTGGTGGGGAGTACTTGCGACGCCCCACACGGGAGGATGTTGAGCGTCTTCTTCAGGTTAACGAGTCTCGAGGTTTCCCTGGAATGCTAGGAAGAATTGATTGCATGCATTGGCGATGGGAGAAGTGTCCTCTTGCATGGAGGGGGCAATTCACCCGCGGCGATTATGGAGTACCAACGATGATCCTAGAAGCCGTTGCTTCCCAGGACCTTCGTATTTGGCATGCTTTTTTTGGAGTTGCTGGGTCAAATAATGATCTGAATGTGCTCAATCAATCCCCACTGTTTTTTGATGCACTGAAAGGAGAAGCCCCTCAAGTCCAATTTTCTGTCAATGGGAATGAGTATACCACAGGTTACTACCTTGCTGATGGTATATACCCAGAATGGGCTGCCTTCATGAAGACTATACCACTTCCCCAAATAGAGAAGCACAAGTTGTTTGCCCAGAAGCAAGAAGGGGCAAGGAAAGATGTCGAGCGCGCTTTTGGGGTATTACAGTCCCGTTTTACCATTGTCCGTCGGCCTGCACGTCTATGGAAGAGAAAGAGTGTTGGAAGGATCATGAGGGCTTGTGTGATTCTCCACAATATGATAATCGAAGATGAGAGAGAGCAGGCAAAAATTCATATTGACTTGAATGAGATTCCGGGGGCTTCATTTGCTCTACCTCCCGAAGTGAATGTTGGTGGTAATCTATGTTTCGCAGATGTGTTGCGTAGAAAAGCTACTATTCGTGCTCGTCCACAGCATGCCCAACTTAAAAGTGATTTAGTCGAGCATATCTGGCATAAGTTTCAAAACAGCCATCATAATTAATCATGGTGGGATATTGATATCTGCATGTTCATATTCCTTTTTTTACTGTAACCTTGATATGTTACATGCATTTTTATTTCAGGAGTGAGGTGTGATGTGGTGATTGCGGCAGCTGTTACTTATAGGTATACTTTCTCTGATCTTAAATTGTTCTTTTCGTTAACCAAATAGTCTGTACTCTATAGTTTAGTCAGTGTGAATGTATTATTGCTCAAGAAATTTATTTGATCTGCCAACATGCTTGTATAGAGAGTGAGGTCTTCTTTATAGCTTGTTCCTTTTCCTATTGTTACAGTATTTGTTTTTACTGAACCTATGTAGCTATACAGGATTTATAGAAGTGATTTTCTCCAGCATTACTACTCAGTGTTACTTCTTGATGTCACATGCTGTAAGTTTGCATTGGCTAAATTTTTAAGCTTGACCCGGTTCCTTTTCCATACAGTGGTTGAAGGTTATTGATGCAAATGAGTGGTTGCTCCTTTCCAGCGAAGTACCCTCCATGCTTTATGACTTTTGTCATCGTCCAGATCAAAACTATGATTGTTGCTTGTGGTCGTGAACGGCTTGTTTGCCGGAGATGTTATCTATTATGTTTGCGGAGTGCTTTCTTAAAGACTTATGTAATCTTAAGTAATTACTCATGATGCTATGGAGTAGTATGATGCTGTGTGACATGTTTGGAGTACTATGATGCTGTATGACATATGTTTGTTGCCTAAATGCCAGTCAGTCTTCCTATTTCCTGGTTGCATGGATGGCATGTATATGTATGCTCTTTGAAATGGCCACAAAGATGTTGTTTACTGTAGATCACAGCAGATCATATGCACCTGCAAGCAATAAATACTTCATATTAAGGCCGCGTTCGGACTCCCTCCGCTCCGCGGCTCCGCGCCGGAGCGGAGTGGCTTGCTAGGTATAATACGCAGAGCTGCTAAAAGGGCGCTCCGCCGGCTCCGCTCCGCGGAGAGCGGCCGAACAGGCCCTAAATGGAGCCATGCTAATAGCCAGCCAAAACGCCAGACTACTATATGAGAGAAGGCTTTATGATGACGTGGCATTGCTATATAGCCAGCAGCCGGCTGTGCTATTATCTTTGCTCTAACGAGTCAACTTTCGGGACCTTCCGGAACCTTCCGTTACTGCAACACCAATGCACTTGCCAACTTCACGCAGCCCAGATGGACGCCGAGCGGCTGACACCTAGGACCCATTGTGCCGTGCCCCACCGGTCATCGACAGCCCACCGAATTCCACCAGTAGAGAACAACACGCAGCGTTTTGCTTTGAGCCTGCCAGTAGAGCACACTCCTCCGCCCTTTTAAGTCCTGTGCGACACACACCCACGACGACCAGGAGAAAGAGAGGGAGAGAGAGAGAGAGAGAGAGAGGGAGAACCGGACCCTGGAAGGCTGGAGGTGGGAGAGTGTCTATCAGCCCTCCCTCGAGCCCCGGCGATTCCTCCTGCCGCCGCCAGAACTCGATCGTGAGCTCCTCTCCCATCCTTTTCCTTTTCGCAGCAGGGTGATTATTTCCTGTTTGGGGGAAGAAGAAAAATCCCCGCCCATTTATGTACTTGTTTCTCAGTCCAATACGTTGTCCGTGGTGCCGCCGTGTAGCTAAAAATCCTGGATGAATTAGGAGCTACGTTTAATCTGCCACTTTGCCCCGGAAGGGGTGAGACCTGTGCTGGATCTTGCGGCGCAGGTGTGATTTGTGATGTTCCAGGCGATGTAGTTTTGGCCCGGAGATTTATGCCCTGCACCGCAATCCTCGGCGCCTGCTCATCCGTGCGAATTGGATGCTTGCTGTGCTGGGTAAATGGGTACTATTCGGTAGTTATTTGATTGGGTGGTGTCGGTCAGTGCTTCTTCTGAGCATTACCAACAGTTACTGTAAAAAACTCCCCCTAAATATGGTTTTACTGGGTGTCCATATAATCTAGGGGAGGTTGGCAGGTGAGCTACTTTTGCAGTTCCCGTAAAAATCTTCCCCAAAAAATGATATTTGGCGGTGGCGCGGCGGCGACGACGGCGGGCTCCTGAGGCGGCGGACAGCGGATCGGGTGGTCGGCAGCGTGACGGCGACGGTCGGTGTCGTCGGCGGTGGTCTGGGGTGGCGGCGCGGCGAATTCCGGTTGTGGCACGCTGACGTGACAGTTTTATGGAAATGTTTAGGGGAAGGGCCACCTCCCCCTAGATGGAAGGGGAGTTGGGCTGATTATACGGGGTCCCTTAAAAGACCGCTTTTACGGGAACTGTTGGAGCACTTTTTTTGGCCCAACTCCCGCAAAAGCCAAAAAAATTACGGGGAAAGGGGAACTGTTGGTGATGCTCGATGATTACCTGCTTAAGCATTGAGTTCCAATTTGCTGTCAATAAGTGTGTAGCTCCCTTACCTGAAGCGCGAAATACCATGACACTTGCTAGCACCAGTGATTAGTTGTTAGTTACTACCGCAGTGACAAATCCCTACAAATTTTATTGTTTGTCCTGATTGCCTAATTTGGTGCGGTTCAGAGTAGTGTATTTTAAGTGCTCCAGAGGTCGTTTTAATTGCTTTTGCGATTATTGCCGTTCCAACCTGGAGATCGGAGCTACATTTGCACAATGCTAGTATATTCAATATCACATGATGTGCCAGTCGAGTGTGTTCAAGAGTACCTTATCAGATTTTTATTTAGGTGTTCCTGATGACATGTGCAAATATACATTGAGAAATATACAGCTGTGCAAATATACATTTCCGGCCGGGGCTTTAATAATTTCTCCAAATTTACTATGCAGGATGATATTGAAGCGAAGACATGTGACACCTCCTCTACCTTTTGTATGGTATTGACAAGAGGTACAACCACCTGGGTGATCTTTTTGAGAAAATGGAAGGCAGCAACCTACCTACTGGAAACATGATGCAAGGAATTCCTTATAGTGGTATGAATGTGCACGGTAGCTCCATGCAAATGCATGCTACAAACTCAGGAAAACAGCTATTCAACCAATCTCAGATGCTAGGGAGTTTCGCAATGCCTATCAACAGGGCTACAGCGCCTGATAACCCTGGATTTCAATTTGGAGAACATGAAAAAAAGGATCACCACCAGCAGCAGCAGCAGCAGCAGCAGCACAGTCATTACTCTAAGAACTCCATCAGTGATGAGGAGGAGCATGATATGACCGAGGATGTTACTGATACCCAGAATGACAAAGGCAAGAAGGGTTCAGCATGGCATCGGATGAAGTGGACAGGTTCCATGGTTAAACTTTTGATTACCGCAGCATCCTACACGGGGGAGGATCCTGGGGCGGATCAAGGCGTAAGGAGGAACATTGCAATAGTGCAGAAGAAGGGCAAATGGAAAGCAATATCAAAGGTCATGGGCGAAAGAGGCTGCAGTGTGTCACCACAGCAGTGCGAGGATAAGTTCAATGATCTCAACAAGAGATATAAAAGGCTTACAGATATCCTTGGTCGTGGTACTGCTTGCAGGGTTGTGGAAAATCCAGCACTTCTTGATAGCATGCATCATCTTTCTGATAAGATGAAAGAAGACGCAAGGAAGATATTGAACTCTAAGCACTTATTCTATGAGCAGATGTGTTCCTATCATAACAACAACCGTGTCAATTTACCTGAAGATCTCGCACTTCAGCACTCACTACAGGTTGCTCTTAGATGTAAAGATGAGCATGATCTGAGGAGGGATGCAAGTGCAGATCCTGAAGAGGGTGATCAGAGTGCAGATTCTGATTACGAGGAGCATGACAAAGAGCATCAAACAGTTCATACCAACTTGAGGGATTCTTCCATGAATAAAAGAATGTGTCATGCGGTGGATCATGGTGATGTGGGTTTTGTCACCTCAAGCTCAAACGGTGTTAGCGGGAGGTTCAATCCGCATGACATCACATTGGATATCAACAATGCTATTCCAGGTGGAGCCAACTTGTCTTTTGTGCGGAAGGACTTGACTTCACAACAAATAGAGCTTCAGAAACATCGCTTGCAGACCCAAGAACAAAAACTGGAAGTGGCAAAACAACGTCTCAAGTGGGAGAGATTTAGGATGAAGAAGGACAGGGAAATTGAAAGGATGACATTGGAGAATGAACAAATGATGCTTCAGCAAAAGCGTTTGGAACTTCAGCTAAGACACAATGAACTAGAGCTTGAGCTAAAAGGCAATGCAAATCATGCATGATAGTTGTTTGATCAGAGTTTTGGTTTGCAATATGGTAAGCATGAAAGTTCTTGATATTCATCACTTTTGAATAGCTTCTGCTTGGTGCTATTGTCACTGTTTCATATTGATAAAATCTGCATTTCGTATTTATGTTTCAAAGTACTGTCAGTATTCCACATTTTGTGGAGTATTACATGCACTGATCTCATGTTGTAGTTCATGTGATATTCGTGATGTGTGAGGTATCTTTGAGGATGTTCATTAAGGGTTTTTGATAAATAAGGAAAGTGTCAGTTAGATCATCAACTTGTGAATGATTTGCACTAACAATATTCAATGTCATGCACATGGTGTTCCTGAGTGATACATAGTTGGTGTTTTTTTTTAAAGAAAATAGAAGCTTTCATTACCCTTGGCCTCGGCATCAAAGACGCATGTAGCCTTAACCTTATTACAACATTTATTCGAAGATATAGCCAAATCAATGAAGTGTACTGACAGGCCACACTGAGAATTTAATCACTAAGAAGCCTAGTAGGAGCACACGGCTACCTATAGTGATAGTGCCCGGATTCAGTGTTCTTGTGCTATGTGGTGTCAGTTTGCCACTGACATAGGGTTTCACTATCCAAATATTGCGGTGCAGTTTCTGTATGAAATGGATGACTGTTCTTACTTCTGTCTGCAGTGGTTAGCTTCACACGGTTTGTAAGCGTATCTCTCTGGGCTGCCATTGTTTGTTCCATTGCAAGCCACATGGTTTTGATTTATTAGGGTGTAAAGAATATAATTATTACATAGAGCTTACTCTAAGTTTAGTTTTGAACACATGGCACTCCCAAGTCCCAATAAGTGAATTAGTCTGTTACTTATTGCTTAGTTTTGCTTGGGCTGGGTTGGTTGACATGTGCGTTGGTGATTGGTAGGCTATGAAGAGATGCTACAGAACTACAGGCAATGTTCTCGCATAACCAGTCTACTTTTCTGTATCAAATGATAGACCGGCTGTTTTTTTTTTCTTTTTTCTTTTTTCTTTTTGCGGGGGAGATAGACTGGCTGTCTGATCGTGGTTAACCACTAAACAGAATACATTTTTGGTATGGCAGTCTAATTGTTAAATTTGAAGTGCTGTCTACTTTCCTTTAGGGCTTTCAGCAAATAGAGTTTGTTATATTTTACCTGATATCACTTCTTCTTATTGTTTCAGGTCGAAGGTGGTTTTTGACAAGAGCATGGTTGTCCAAGAAGGAACCCTCAAGACCGGTTCGATGCATTAGACTTGGTTTAGTGATCTTCTGATTGCCTGTCGTCGTTGTAACATCCTTTGTACTCCTGGGCTTCGTCTGTTCTGTGAACCTGAAATGATTTTCTTTGTGTTTTTCTTGGAAGTCTTTTCTTCTTTCTAGCCAATGGGTGAACTTGTGTTGACTATAGATTAGTGCTAGAAGTCAGGTCAGAAGGGCATCCTGCTCAGCGTTGGTTGCCGTCGCAACTCTGTGCACATTGTTTGCCTTATATGCAATTCGAGGTTATATTTGAACCAGTCTATTTTGTGGTGTTAGTCGCAGCATGGTTTGGTGTTCGGCTCAAGCGTGTTCGCACGTCTCTGGGCTTTGTTTCAGAATGGCAATATCCAGCGACAGTTTGCGGCTAGAGATGGCATTTGCGAACGAAGCGGGTGGCATTTTTAGTGTTAGTGGGGGTGGTATTTTAGTGTTAGGGCATGCCAGTTTGTTTATTTTGGGGCAAATTTCTTCAGAAACTGCTATCCGTGCGATCTAAATCATGTGGCTGTGGGAGTGTTTGTTAGGGACTGGTTTCTGGCGATCGTTCGTCGGATATCTTTCCTCTTGTTTCCTTGCTTTGAAGTCGGAGCTGATGTACCATGGTCCGAGTGGCAATGATGGTGAGTGATGGGCGTACGGCTTGGACGGGATCCTCCACGGGTGCAATCATTGCATATTTCTTCTTCCTTGCTTGTCTCTGAAATCGGAGCCGCCTCGCCTCGCCACTGATGCATGTGGTCAGTAATTTGGCATAGGTTGGCATTGGTCTTCGAGGGGTTATTTTGGCCATAACCTAGTGGATGCTTAAATGCGGCGAAGTCGAAGTCGCTTGGTTGGAGAGATGACGACGACTATTGCGCACAATCTCGAGGGTGGTCTCCCTTTCGATTGTGTGCGTGGAGTGCTCGTGGGTAACTAGATTAACTAGTAGAACGCCCGTGCGTTGCCACGGGCTTTTGAAGAAAAAGAATGCTACTGACGGTGCTTAAATAACCGAGAATAATGCATGTCTCAGCTAGCACACATCTCAGATCCTCGGTTCTCAGCGA
The DNA here is from genome assembly GCF_002162155.2 of Triticum dicoccoides. Classification (NCBI taxonomy): domain Eukaryota; kingdom Viridiplantae; phylum Streptophyta; class Magnoliopsida; order Poales; family Poaceae; genus Triticum; species Triticum dicoccoides. Next base: position 501,197,568 of record NC_041386.1, on the reverse strand, counting down.
ACATGCTTCTTCAATCAATTACAACTATCTTTTTACAAATTAAGAAAGTTTGACTCAGATACTAAAACTACATAATAAAACATATAATCATGACTTCTGAATAAAAATATTGTAGTACACAACAGATTCAGTTATTGTGACCACTATAAATATTTATCTTCTAGTGCAGATATTTATATCCCCAATCTATATATATCTTCTAGAGCGGATACTTATATCCAGAAGACATACATTTGCAAGTGTTTCTTGCTGCCAAAACCTACGTTAAGCTAAAATAAGTAGACTCAGCATACAATTTGAGATGAGCATAGCACAACAAGGCCAGCTTGCCTCCTTGTTAGAGAAAAAACAACTTGATTGCTCCTACTTTCGGTACGCAATATCTGCGCTAGTACCTAACTAAGAGGACTATAAAAAATGACGGATGCTATTCACAACCGCCGATGCACATATTTTACATCACTTCACTGCTTCGAACAATGAATTGCTGCCATGCTCACCATGCAAATCACGTTTTTTATGCAAACAACATAGGGCGACTGACCACCTAAACCTGTATTACTATAAAGCAAATACAACATAGATGTGCGTTCTCGTTTCATACTGATCTGAGTGGATGCGATAAAAACACCATGGACAAAGCGGTCGCTAGGATGGAGATATGAACATCAAATGAACTGTAGATAATTCCCAATATTAATATGTGACAACATCTCTACTAAATAGGGAATCATTATCTCTATCAATAAGCAGAAGCAAACAACTGGAAGAAGATAACTATCTCATTTCAATCCTTACATTCACACGCCAATTTGGCCTCACCTCCGCGCCCTAGCCTCACTTTTGAAAGCCTGCAAGAGGGCGAGAGATAGGAGTAAGCACAATATTCTGCAATCAAATGAAAGAGTCAGGGAGGAATTAGCATTTTTGTCATGCTCCCCTGCTCAGACCATCTCAGTGCCACCACATCTCGTTCAGAAAAAAAAGCAGTAGCAACAGCACCCAATCCCCATCAAGATATCTCAAGCAAAGTGCCCCTTCTCTACACATCACCACTCCTCACCATCCAACACTGGCGGAGCCTCGTAGAGGCCAAACAATCGTAACCCCGCCTTCCAAAACTGCAAACAAAAAATTACTACTATGCATACTAAGTGTTTGGTCCAACCCATCAGTGAATAATAGTCCTCCCAACCCCATTATTATTAGATGAATACCCTCGAAGGATGCACACATGCATATTTGTGTGTGAAGCTAGCTAGCTACTCCATGCAACTTGATTGAATGTTGTACGAGCAGCTTCATGCTGCATGTGCACAGAATGCTTGCTTACTGCTACATTAGATGGATTCACCCGACTGGTGGCTGCCTGCTGCATATGTTCGCATTAGATCGATTCGCCCCCTGCTTGCTGCTGCGCCTACACAGACCATCCGTGCTATGCATGCAATCGCCAAGACCATGAGCCGACGACCGTTGATGAGCCAAGCTGCCAAAGGATGGAAGGAGCAAGATATGTTCGATTACAGTGTAATTTTACTTCTACGCTTTTTTGAATTAAAAATTTGGATCGGGTCGTCGCATCCTTAGTGGCGCGCTACATCGGCGCCCGGATGTAGTGGAAAATGAGCAAGGGTCTTCGCATTTGACTCGACGAGTGCGAAGGGTAAGGAAGCTAGCCGAGCCTAGGAGGATTCGCTTAGGTAGCTGGAACGTAGGGTCTCTGACAGGGAAGCTTCGGGAGCTAGTTGATGCAGCAGTGAGGAGAGGTGTTGATATCCTTTGCGTCCAAGAAACCAAATGGAGAGGACAGAAGGCGAAGGAGGTGGAGGATACCGGCTTCAAGCTGTGGTACACGGGGACGGCTGCAAACAGAAATGGCGTAGGCATCTTGATCAACAAGAGCCTCAAGTATGGAGTGGTAGACGTCAGGAGACGTGGGGACCGGATTATCCTGGTCAAGCTGGTAGCTGAGGACTTGGTTCTCAATGTTATCAGCGCATATGCCCCGCAAGTAGGCCACAATGAGAACACCAAGAGGGAGTTCTGGGAAGGCTTGGAAGACATGGTTAGGAGTGTACCGATTGGTGAGAAGCTCTTCATAGGAGGAGACCTCAATGGCCACGTGGGTACATCTAACACAGGTTTTGAAGGGGTGCATGGGGGCTTTGGCTATGGCATCAGGAATCAAGAAGGAGAAGATGTCTTAAGCTTTGCTCTAGCCTACAACATGATTGTAGCTAACACCCTCTTTAGAAAGAGAGAATCACATCTGGTGACTTTTAGTAGTGGCCAACACTCTAGCCAGATTGATTTCATCCTCTCGAGAAGAGAAGATAGGCGTGCGTGCCTAGACTGTAAGGTGATACCTGGGGAGAGTGTTGTACCCCAGCATAAGCTGGTGGTTGTTGACTTCCGCTTTCGGATTCGTGTCCAGCGGGATAAGCGTGCCAAGGTCGCTAGAACGAAGTGGTGGAAGCTCAAGGGGGAGGTAGCTCAGGTGTTCAAGGAGAGGGTATTTAAGGAGGGCCCTTGGGAGGAAGGAGGGGATGCGGACAATGTGTGGATGAAGATGGCGACTTGCATTCGTAAGGTGGCCTCGGAGGAGTTTGGAGTGTCCAGGGGAAGGAGAAGCGAAGATAACGATACCTGGTGGTGGAATGATGATGTCCAGAAGGCGCTTAAAGAGAAGAAAGATTGCTTCAGACGCCTATACCTGGATAGGAGTGCAGACAACATAGAGAAGTACAAGATGGCGAAGAAGGCCGCAAAGCGAGCTGTTGGTGAAGCAAGGGGTCGGGCATATGAGGACCTCTACCAACGGTTAGGCACGAAGGAAGGTGAAAGGGACATCTATAAGATGGCTAAGATCCGGGAGAGGAAGACGAGGGATATTGGCCAAGTCAAATGCATCAAGGACGGAGCAGGCCAACTCTTGGTGAAGGACGAAGAGATTAAGCATAGATGGCGGGAGTACTTCGACAAGCTGTTCAATGGGGAGAATGAGAGTCCTACCATTGAACTGAATGACTCCTTTGATGAGACCAGCATGCGTTTTGTGCGGCGCATCCAGGAGTCTGAGGTGAAGGAGGCTTTAAAAAGGATGAAAGGAGGCAAGGCGATGGGCCCTGATTGTATCCCCATTGAGGTGTGGAAAGGTCTCGGGGACGTAGCGATAGTATGGCTAACCAAGCTTTTCAACCTCATTTTTCGGGCAAACAAGATGCCAGAAGAATGGAGACGGAGTATATTAGTACCAATCTTCAAGAACAAGGGGGATGTTCAGAGTTGTACTAATTACCGTGGAATTAAGCTGATGAGCCATACAATGAAGCTATGGGAGAGAGTCATTGAGCACCGCTTAAGAAGAATGACAAGCGTGACCAAAAATCAGTTTGGTTTCATGCCTGGGAGGTCGACCATGGAAGCCATTTTCTTGGTACGACAACTTATAGAGAGATATAGGGAGCATAAGAAGGACTTGCATATGGTGTTCATTGACTTGGAGAAGGCCTATGATAAGATACCGCGGAATGTCATGTGGTGGGCCTTGGAGAAACACAAAGTCCCAGCAAAGTACATTACCCTCATCAAGGACATGTACAATAATGTTGTGACAAGTGTTCGAACAAGTGATGTCGACACCGATGACTTCCCGATTAAGATAGGACTGCATCAGGGGTCAGCTTTGAGCCCTTATCTTTTTGCATTGGTGATGGATAAGGTCACAAGGGGTATACAAGGAGATATCCCATGGTGTATGCTCTTTGCGGATGATGTGGTGCTAGTTGACGATAGTCGGATGGGGGTAAATAGGAAGTTAGAGTTATGGAGACAAACCTTGGAATCGAAAGGGTTTAGGCTTAGTAGAACTAAAACCGAGTACATGATGTGCGGTTTCAGTACTACTAGCTGTGAGGAGGAGGTTAGCCTTGATGGCCAGGTGGTACCTCGGAAGGACACCTTTCGGTATTTGGGGTCAATGTTGCAGGAGGATGGGGGTATTGATGAAGATGTGAACCATCGAATCAAAGCCGGATGGATGAAGTGGCGCCAAGCTTCTGGCATTCTCTGTGACAAGAGAGTGCCACAAAAGCTAAAAGGCAAGTTCTACAGGACGGCGGTTCGACCCGCAATGTTGTATGGCGCGGAGTGTTGGCCGACTAAAAGGCGACATGTTCAACAGTTAGGTGTGGCGGAGATGCGTATGTTGAGATGGATGTGTGGCCACACGAGGAAGGATCGAGTCCGGAATGATGATATACGAGATAGAGTTGGGGTAGCACCAATTGAGGAGAAGCTTGTCCAACATCATTTGAGATGGTTTGGGCATATTCAGCGCAGGCCTCCAGAAGCTCCAGTGCATAGCGGACGGCTAAAGCGTGCGGAGAATGTCAAGAGAGGGCGGGGTCGACCGATCTTGACATGGGAGGAGTCCGTTAAGAGAGACCTGAAGGATTGGAGTATCGACAAAGAGCTAGCTATGGACAGGGGTGCGTGGAAGCTTGCTATCCATGTGCCAGAGCCATGAGTTGGTTGCGAGATCTTATGGGTTTCACCTCTAGCCTACCCCAACTTGTTTGGGACTAAAGGCTTTGTTGTTGTTGTTGT
>NC_041386.1:501180919-501192734 GCF_002162155.2 Triticum dicoccoides | reverse complement strand
CACGCTCCGCCACTGCCATCCAGTGCTCCTCCTCTTCTACATCCATCGCCCACAAGTGGCTTGCATCACCCCTCCCCCAGCTCCCTCCTATCAACGGATGGCCGTGCTCCACCCGCACCCTCGTCGCGAGGCCCATGCTCCAGACACACTTATGAAGCCGCATAGAGAGCTCAGGCTCCCTTCCTCTTCCCTAACCGTGGCAAGGGTGAAGCTGCCGCCCCATGCTCCCTAGACCTCCATCCGCCCGTGTTCCATCCTCCTACCATCCAAAACGGGCAGGAAAAAAAAAAGAACGGGGCCATCCCGTACTCCCTTCCCCTCCACAACCAAGCAACTGCCACATGCTCGTCCACCAAGCCTCAACCGTGGCGTCCGGATCGAGCATGAATGCATGCACCGCCTGCCGGATCTGGCACGGATGCGCGCGGTGGCTCCTCACTTCCTTGATTTACGGGAGACGCCGTGCTGGGCATGCGATGCCCTGTCAATCGATGGGGTGAGGGAGGCAAATGACACGAAACAACAATGTACTCCCCTTTAATAGTAGAGATATATGGAATTTTTTATTATAAATTCTGATCAACCAATATTCAGCACCTGGGGAGCTGGGCCAATAAATAAAGCCTACATGCTATAAAACGAATGGGAAGGCTTATATGGAAACAAAATTCGGCGTCTGTCCCCACTGGATGTGCATATTTTAAGCACGAGCACTTTTGAGTTTCAGTTATACAGGTTATTTTAGTAAATTGGAAGTGCAAATGTGTGATATATTAAGAGATTTACTCACACTGCATGTGCAGTACATGAGCGGCAGCCGGCAGGCATAGGAAACAACGAGATTCTAAACTTCGCAGAAAACAGAAGTTCACCTTCGAATCTGAGTATAAAAGGGTCTCATTCAGATCCAGAACTATGATAAAAGACATGTTTTTTAGGAGGCATATCTACGAGTTTTTCTGATGATGGTGAAACAAATCCCTACATTACATATAGCTTTTAGTATCGCAAGGAGCGTACAGTTGACAATATACAAAATGGTACACCAATAACAAAAAGACTGCCCTTTTTTACTAACCTGAATTTGATCTTCAATTTGGCTCCTGACTTCAAGTAGAGGTCAATATAGCAGCAGCAGGAGCTGCAGAATAGAACATACAGTTTATACTAAGCAGGCAAAAAGAAGGAATGACCGAACAGATAAGTAATCTAAGCAGGCAGTTAAGATGTTACTACAGAGCCTAGCTAGCTGCTCAGATTTATCAATAAGCTCACGGCATGGTCCTTCCCTGTCTTATGCATTTGCACAGAGCAATCCAGAATATGCACATAGAAACATTACCATGCAATGATTTACAACCAGGTTGAATAGATTATAGCCAAAATTTTAGTACGAATGTCACCTGCCATTCATACCGATCGAAGTAAACATATAATTTGATACATTTTTTTCTTCTGTTATAGTCTAATGACATGGTTGGTACAATTTAACATACCTTCCCTAGTCCAAAGGGGACACAAGCTTCTATTAATAGTCCAAAGAGGCCAAATATGCATGCTTAAACAATGCACCATGTCTATTTAGTCACATGTGAGCTCTTCTTGATCATGAAAGGTACCAGGTACCACAAAAATAGTTCAGCACCATCCAAATTAAATAAGGACCACAAAAATAGTTCAGCACCATCCAAATTAAATAAGGACCGAATAAATTGGCAATGAATCCTAATGCAATTATTGGAATAAGAATAAGACAAAAAAAGAGAAGCAACATAATAAACAGAGAAAGATTAAACGGACAGGTGATATAATGTCTGCCTCTTCTCGGAAAATCTAATGGCAACTCTATCAATTTCAAGTACTCTTATTGTAGATAACATCAACATAAAACTTATGTATATCTATTGATTCAAGGCTATGGATTTCTTTCTTGAAAAGGAACACAATTTATATATGAAAGGTAGCGGCTTTCATCGAAAAAGATTCTTGCTCCTGACACATAATTTCTTTACTGGTTTCTCAGCTATGGAGAAGAAAACAATTTCTTACTCACACACAGAACTAATGGGCACCAAGAGCATTTGCACATTTCAATTCACTTGATGCTTCAACAAAGTGCCTCCTCTGCCCGAACAACTGAACACAAATGCGTCCTCTCATAGCCATGGCGGTGAACCTGCAGAGCAAACACATGCAATGATTGAAATGAATGGGATGCTTTGCTCGGTTCTTTGAGGCCCATGCATACTCGAACAGATTAATACCTGTGTTCGTCCTCCAAACAGCGCACGGCCGGCACGGTCTCCTCCAATCAGTGCAACGCGACCACATCCTGCTCTGTTCGGCGGCGTCTGCATCATCCGTGGGGATCCGCGGCAGTGGCGGCGTCCGTGGGGATCCGTGGCCATTTCTTTTAATGATCAAACATGACTCTTGCATAAGTGATATCAGTATCCGATTAAGATGATTTTTTAAGGCACCAAAACAAGAACTGGGTTAAGACAACAGTAATAGATATTAGTATCCGACTAAGATGATCTAGCTAAATACCTGTGGGTTGCCACAGAATAACTCCTCTTGGCATGCACGTCAATTGCCTCCCTTTAATAGCCCCAAATGCATAAGTTTACAACTACAAGTCGTGCGTGGGAACAAGCTGTACACAAACATATATTCATTTCATTGATCAAAATAGATTTATGATAACTAATTTCATTTGTCAAAATAGACCAGTAATCCTAGAAGAAGAAAAGTAATATACAACATATATTATAACTCCGCACTACAGCCAACCGGCTACATCACCCATGCAGCTTCACCTTCGACAACTAATAAAACGGGAAATTTTTAATATCATCCGCCTTGAATAATATAATAACATTCACTTTCATTTTATTTTTATCTTGGAGCCTCATGGTCACATGTTCTAGGAAATTTTAATTTCAGACGGCAACGATATCTACCAGCAATAAGATTTCTAGATGTCCAGAAATGCAGTATATTTCTGTGTATGAAATATTTTTCAGTAATAATGCACATGGAAAAGATATAATCATTTTTCTGACCTCAACCTCGACAAGCGCAACTGCATCAAGATGCCCACTATTGACACAATATCTCCAGCGCCCTTGCTCAATCCCGGCCTCTTTGTGTACAGCAAAAACAAGAACATAGCAACAAGACTGCTTGGACGCTATTGCTCCACTTGACTTTGTAGATTGCTTCCTCAGATGAAGTTTTAATTACCTCTAGTCCTGGAATAAAAGAATGAAAATAATTTAAAGCCTCAATGAGATGTTGAGGGAGTAACAAAAACTTCACTCATTTTTTCGAGGGAAAACTTCACTCATTTTGTTATACCTCCAAATTAAGGTAATAAGAAAGTCTGGAATAGAAGAACCACATATTCCGAAATGCAGTTGCAAAAAAGAGTGGAAACATAACAAAGTAAAATAAACCTGACAATCATCTAAAAGGGTCATTTACACTTTTTGTCTTATTTTTTCCTCATTTGAAAGGGACATCACATTGTTTTTATGTAAGTGCTTTACGGAAGAATACAAGAAGACATGAATCAGTTTCATTCTTGGAGAAGTGCAGACTGCGAGGCTAAAGATCAGGAGAACACTAATAGAACCTTTCCTCTGCCACACATGAAACATGCCTCTGTATGGCGTTACATTCATATAGCGTGTCAATATAACCAGCTGGAGTTACTTGGGCTCCTCACTGAATGAGCAGTTGTAGCAAAATCCCAAACCGGGCTTTACAATCCAAGACCAAGACCACCACACGAAGACTCGTGATGGAATCTTGCAGCCCCTGATTTGAGCTTGGTGGCACAGTCGGGCGCTAATATATGTCGATGTGTTCGCACAAGGAGTGGAGTAGCAGAAGCGTCCAGGCCCTGACGGACGAAGACCCGCAGGTTGTGGCCCGTGGCCGGGAGATTAACCTTTGCTCCACTTGTCCAGCTTCATCTCCTCCAAGAACTGCTCGGCCTCAGCCACCAGCCCCACGTCGGCGCACATGCGTGTTGCAGAGGATGTTGTGGGCGGGGATCTTCTTGTCGCGCATCTTGTCCCAGAGCTGGAGCACGTCGCGTCCCCAGCGTGCCCGGCAACAGATCTTGGCCACCGCGGTGCGCGTGCGCTCGTTGGGCTCGACCCCCTCGGCGGACATTTCCTCGAACAGGCTGCGGGCCAGCCCCAACTTGCCGGTCTTGCCGATCGCCTCGAGCAAAGCGTTGTAGACGAAGATTTAGGGCTTGATGCCGACCTCCCGCATCTTCTTGAAGACGAACTGGATGCCGTCGTAGTCGCCGGCCTCGCCGAACATCTTGGTGAGCATGCCTTGCAGCGGCGGGGGCGGGATTCAAACCACCCTGCCTTGCAGAGGCGGGGGCGGGGTTCAAACCGCCATGCCTTGCAGCAGCGGCGGCGGCGTCTCCCCCTTGTACTGCGGCGGCGGCGGCGTCTGCCCCTCGGACGGCGGCGGCGGCAACGATCGATGGGAGGGGTCGATGGATTTTTTTTGCGGCGGCTGCAGCGGCAACGATAGATGGGATCGACAGGAGTGGGCGACGGCGAAGGTTAGGATCGGCCGCGGCACAGGGATGGATCGGCCGCGGCGGGGGCGAAGGGGTGGATCGGGCCTGCGAAGGGCTGGTTGGCGGCGGAGAACGATCTGCCGTGGGCACAAGGATCGATCGTAGGGTTTTTTTTTGGAACCGGTTTTTTTCGCAGGAAGGTAGCGAGTGGAGGTGGGAGGATGATGAAAATAAAAGAAAGGTGGGAGGATGACGAAAATAAAACGGAGGTGGGAGAATGACGAAAAAAACCAGCGAAAATAAACCGCGTAGTCTATTCACCAAGTCGTCCATTAGGAATAGAGATCGGTGTGGCTATCAGTTTGGAGAATTTTGACAATTCCTTTTTTATCCGTCGAGCTTTAAAGGCAACTCCAACGCGGGAATGTATTTCGTCCGCTTGCATAGTTCAGCGTGAGCAGAAACTATGGCCCAACACGGTGATATATTTGGCTGTTCTGTTTGTTTCATGTCTGTGGTACACAAATCCGCCCCCATTTGGATTGCGTTCGCGTCCACATGGACAACGGATGGATGTGTCATGTGTCCGTTCAGTGTTCACCCTCGGCCCATGCGAAAGTCATCCAACAAGCATAAGCTGGTCCTAAAATGATACGTGTTCGGTGGGCGCCCATCCGTGCCCACTCCCCCTTCCCCGCATCCTGACAATCAAACCCTAGCTACCGCCTACCCCGTCGCCGCAAGTGTCGTGGAAGTGGATGGCCGGGACGCATGACCACGAGACTGGCTCCTCCTCAGGGCGGCGTCACGCGACACCCTTCACCATGACGTTGCCGAGGGCTGCAACACTAGTGCGCAACGACATGTATGTGCTCGCCGTGACTAGGAAAAGGTAGTCCCCGTGCACCTGTTGAACGAATGTTTTAACCCAGAAAGGGTTCCAGTGCCGACCGTTCCAGTCTATGGTCGCGTGCGAGCGGCGAAGATCCTCGTCATTGCGATCTGCTTCCCGGCAACCTTCGCCACAACCCGGAATTCGTCGAGGACTCGTCCCACTGGGATAGGTGGTTCTATGACGAACATGACCAACACCATCGGTCGTGCTCCGTCTCTCGTGTGCGTGCGGTTGCTCAACGCATGAGCTACCCAGGGTGAAGGAGGAGGAGGAGGACGAGGCCGTCAAGCAGGCCCTCTAGGCCTCCGAGCTGCCCGAGCTCACTATTGGCAATATGCCCTAAAGGCAATAATATTGTGTCATTATATTTCTGTGTTCATAATTAAGAGTTTATATTTCATGCTACAACTGCTATGATCGCGGAATATGTGATCCAGTGGAAAACGCATATGCACATGTGGAATGATAAATGGTAAAGAATAGGTTCCTTGTCTTGCCTCTAAGACTGGCTCAAGTGTTGTTTGTGATCATGTTTTACGGATATTAGGATATCGTTAAGTGTAATGATAGTACTAAAACAACATTGAGAGTATGATGTTAGAAGAACGATCATATTGAATCGACCCAAACTTATATATTATACTTTGAGATAATATCGTCTGAAATCAGTTGTTATAACATAGAGTGTTAACATGTCTTTTTAGTTTCTCGGACCATGAGAGTATTGTAGTCACTTCCTACCGTATAGTGGATTTTGGGGTTGCTCAAACGTCATCTGTAACTAGGTGATCATAACGACAACTCACGGGTGAGGGAGTCCTGGATTAGGGGGTCCTCGGGTGTCTGGATTATTTGATATGGGCCGGGTTGATGGGCCATGAAGATACAAGCAGAAGACTTTCCCCCGTGTCCGGGTAGGACTCCCCTATGCGTGGACAGCAAGATTGGTGTCCGGATATGTTATTTCCTCCCCCACAAACCGACTTTGTACAACCTGGCCCCTCCGATGTGTATATAAACCGGAGGATTTAGTCCATGGAGGCTATCCGAATTCTCATAGGCTAGACAACTAGGGTTTAGCCATTACGATCTCGAGGTAGATCAACTCTTGTAACCCCTATACTCATCAAATACAATCAAGCAGAGCATAGGGTTTTACCTCCATTAAGAGGGCCCGAACCTGGGTAAACATTGTGTCCCACTTGTCCCTTGTTACCCTCGATCCTCAGACGCATAGTTCGGGACCCCCTACGCGAGATCAGCCGGTTTTGACACCGACGTTGGTGCTTTCATTGAGAGTTCCACTATGCTGTCGAAGAAGGATCGATGGCTCAGCTTGTCATCGGCGACGATGCTATTTCCAGGGAGACTTTCCTCACTGGTCAACTCTTTGTGTTTGGCGGCTTCGCTTTGTGTGCCAATTCAACCGGTCACCTTGAGCAGATCGATAGCTACGCCCTTGGTCACCAGATCAAGTTTGGAACCTTGAATTACATCATTGATATCCGAGAGACTTGATATTCGAAGGGTTCTCGGCCTCGGCTGGCGCTCCTCATCTACATGAAGGAAGCCTGTCGAATCCACCATCAGACTCCGTTCAAGGATCAACTCTCATACCCAACCTGGCCTTAGATCCGGAGCGGACCACTCTGTGCGAAGACGGGATTATAACCCCTGCCAGACTCTCCCCCGTTACGGAGCTCCCTATTGGAGACCCAGAGGTGACCATGTTGTCAGCAGGACTGGAGTCAAACAAGACTCTCTCCGTCATCGGGAAGCTGAACTCATCTCTGGATGCCAACTCCGAACTCTCGAGGTCTGCGTCCACTGAGCACGGTCAAGTGGTGTTTACCAGGCCCAGCTCCGCATGTCCTCAGCCACCCGTCCAGCCTTCGCTCCTAAACGAGGCTCTGGACTTAATGCGACCTCTCGCCATCACGGAAGTGTCACCTCCGAACTACGCCCAGCCTGAACTAGGGGCTGAGAGCGGGGAATTTTAGGTCCCACCCACCACCCACTTAATAGCCACTATCGAGGACCTAACTAACATGCTAGATTACGCCTCCGAAAACATTGACGGTATGGATGACGATGCCGGAGCCGGAGCCGAACCGGGCCAAAACCTATCACTGGGCACTGGACGACCACGTCTACTTACAATGTGTACATGGTGGATATGCCCGAGAATAAGGATGATGACGACACTCAAGATCCGATTGAGGACAAACTCGTCGAGGCACCACCAAAGCACCGATGTCAGCGGCGCCGCTCACGATCGCGTCGGGAGAAGGAAAGCAATACTGGCACTGGGGACAATGACACTCCGGAAAATGGCGAAGATGTCGACCAACCCGTTGAGCCTGCGCTCAAGCAGGATGAAAGGGAAGAAGGTCAATACAACCCCGAACATGCCGATCACGAGGATTCGGAAGATAGTAATTACTTATCTGCCTTCGAAGAGGATGTCAGCCTCGGCAATGAAGATTTCATCGTGCCAGAGGATCCCCTCGAACAAAAATGCTTCAAGCGACAGCTCATCGCCACTGCAAGGAGCCTGGAAAAGAAACAACAATAGCTTCAAGCCGAACAGGATACGCTCAATGACAGATGGACCAAGGTCCTGGCTGCCGAAGAATACGACCTCGAGCGTCCAACAAAGAGCTACCCAAAGTGCATGCTACTACCACAATTCGATGATGAGGCCCTTGAGCCAATACTGTTAAGATATAATCATGCTGATGAACCGGACCGACCACCACGTGGACGGGACAAAGCAGCCAGTAGATGCAGTAGGTTGAGGGGCAACAAATTGGGGTACCAGTCGAGGTAAAGATACCCCAAACAAACCCCTCAAAGGATGATTCTCCATAGTAACAAGTGACAATAAATTTCAGCACATAATAATAATTTTCCCTTACCAACTTCCACTTACCAGGAGTGCTTCACTCCCCAGCAATGGCGCCAGAAAATATTCTTGATGACCCACAAGTATAGGGGATCAATCGTAGTCCTTCCGATAAGTAAGAGTGTCGAACCCAATGAGGAGCAGAAGGAAATGACAAGTGGTTTTCAGCAAGGTAATCTCTGCAAGCACTGAAATTGTAAGTAACGAGTAGTTTGATAGCAAGATAATTTGTAACAGCAAGTAACGGTAACGGTAAATAAAGTGCAACAAGGTAGCCCAATCCTTTTGTGGCAAAGGATAGGCCAAAACAGTCTCTTATAATAAGCAAAGCGTTCTTGAGGGTACACAGGAATTTCATCTAGTCACTTTCATCATGTTGGTTTGATTCATGTTCGCTACTTTGATAATTTGATATGTGGGTGGACCGACGCTTAGGTGATGTTATTACTTGAACAAACCTCCTACCAAGCATCCACAACTACGATAAAAGTATTAAGATAAAATCTAACCATAGCATTAAACTTTTGGATCCAAATCGGTCCCTTACGAAAGTAGCGCATAAACTAGGGTTTAAGCTTCTGTCACCCTAGCAACCCATCATCTAATAACTACTCCACAATGCATTCCCTTAGGCCCAAATATGGTGAAGTGCCATGCAGTCAACGTTCACATGACACCACTAAGGGAATCACAACATACATATCATCAAAATATCAAACACATATCAAGTTCACATGATTACTTGCAACAAGATTTCTCCCGTGACCTCAAGAACAAAAGTAACTACTCATAAATGATAATCATGATCAAGATCATAAGGGTATTAAATAGCATAACGGATCTGAACATATAATCTTCCACCAAATAAACCATACAGTAATCAACTACAAGATGTAATCAACACTACTAGTCACCCACAAGCACCAATCTAAGGTTCCAGTATAAAGATTGAACACAGGAGATGAACTAGGGTTTTGAGGAGATGGTGCCGTTGAAGATGTTGATGGAGATTGCCCTCCCAAAGATGGGAGAGTTGTTGGTGATAATGATGACGATGATTTTCCCCCTCCGGGAGGGAAGTTCCCCTGGCGGAATCGCTCCACCGGAGGTCAAAAGTGCTCCTGCCCAAGTTCCGCCTCGATATGGCGGCGCTTCGTCCCGAAAGTCCTCCCTTTATTTTTTCTATGTCAAAATGACTTATATACTAGAAGAGGGGCACCAGAGGTGGGCCGAGGAGGGCACAACCCACCAGGGCGCGCATGGGCTCCCTGGCGTGCCCAGGTGGGTTGTGCCCACCTGGTGGGCCCCCTCTGGTAGTTATTTGCTCCAATATTCTTCATATATTCCAAAACAATCCTCCGTAAATTTTCAGCTCATTTGGAGATGTGTAGAATAGGTAGCTCTGACATAGCTTCTTCAGGTCCAAAATTCCAGCTGCCAACATTCTCCCTCTTTGTGTAAACCTTGCATATTATGAGAGAAATGAAGGAAATATGCCCTAGAGGCAATAATAAAGTTGTTATTTATATTTCCTTATATCATGATAAATGTTTATTATTCATGCTAGAATTGTATTAACCAGAAACTTAGTACATGTGTGAATACATAGACAAACAAAGTGTCCCTAGTATGCCTCTACTTGACTAGCTCGTTTATCAAAGATGGTTAAGTTTCCTACCCATAGACATGTGTTTTTCATTTGATGAACGAGATCACATCACTAGAGAATGATGTGATGGACAAGACCCATCCGTTAGCTTAGCACTATGATCGTTTAGTTTGTTGCTATTGCTTTCTTCATGACTTATACATGTTCCTCAGACTATGAGATTATGCAACTCCCGAATACCGGAGGAACACCTTGTGTGCTATCAAACTTCACAACGTAACTGGGTGATTATAATGATGCTCTACAGGTGTCTCTGATGCTGTTTGTTGGGTTAGCATAGATCGAGATTAGGATTTGTCACTCCGTGTATCGGAGAGGTATCTCTGAGACCTCTCGGTAATGCACATCACTATAAGCCTGGCAAGCAATGTGACTAATGAGCTAGTTGTGGGATGATGCATTATAGAAAAAGTAAAGAGACTCGCCGGTAACGAGATTGAACTAGGTATGGTGATATCACGATCGAATCTCGGGCAAGTAACATACTGCTACGTCTTGAGCTTGTGTTGGTTTTCCCTGAAGAGGAAGGGATGATGCAGCAGAGTAGCGTAAGTATTTCCCTCAGTTTTTGAGAACCAAGGTATCAATCCAGTAGGAGGCCACGCTCAAGTCCCTCGTACCTGCACAAAACGATAGCTACTCGCAACCAACGCGATTAGGGGTTGTCAATCCCTTCATGGTCACTTACGAGAGTGAGATCTGATAGATATAATATTTTTGGTATTTTTGGTATAAAGATGCAAAGTAAAAAGTAAAGGCAAAGTAAAAAAGCAAAGCAAGATTAAAGTAATGGAGATTGATATGATGAGAATAGACCTGGGGGCCATAGGTTTCACTAGTGGCTTCTCTCAAGAGCATAAGTATTCTATGGTGGGTGAACAAATTACTGTTGAGCAATTGACAGAATTGAGAATAGTTATGAGAATATCTAGGCATGATCATGTATATAGGCATCACGTCCGTGACAAGTAGATCGAAACGATTCTGCATCTACTACTATTACTCCACTCATCGACCGCTATCCAGCATGCATCTAGAGTATTAAGTTAAAAACAGAGTAACGCCTTAAGCAAGATGACATGATGTGGAGAGATAAATTCATGCAATATGAAATAAACCCCATATTGTTATCCTTGATGGCAACGATGCAATACGTGCCTTGCTGCCCTTTCTGTCACTGGGAAAGGACACCATAAGATCAAACCCAAAGCTAAGCACTTCTCCCATGGCAAGAACTACCAATCTAGTTGGCCAAATGTAACACCCCGGATGTAACTTTCCCAATTTGTACTCCAACTCTTGCCGTTTCCGGCGTTAAGTTATATTTATTTCCTTGGGTTCGGGTTTTGTCTCCGTGTGTGTTTGTCGTTGTCATGCATCTCATATCATGTCATCATGTGCATTGCATTTGCATATGTGTTCGTCTCATGCATTCGAGCATTTTCCCCGTTGTCCGTTTTGCATTCCGGCGCTTCGTTCTCCTCCGGTGGTCGTTTCTAGCTTTCTTTCGTGTGTGGGGATTAAACATTTCCGGATTGGACCGAGACTTGCCAACCGGCCTTGATTTACTACCGGAAGACCGCCTGTCAAGTTTCGTATCATTTGGACTTCGTTTGATACTCAAACGGTTAACCGAGGGACCGAAAAGGCCTCGTGTGTGTTGCAGCCCAACACCCCTCCAATTTGGCCCAAAACCCACCAAACTCTGATCCATCATCTAGAGCATTCGATCACGATCGCGTGGCCGAAAACCGCACCTCATTTGGACTCTCCTAGCTCCCTCTATGCCTATTTAAA
>NC_041386.1:501130006-501180431 GCF_002162155.2 Triticum dicoccoides | reverse complement strand
GCCGCAACTCCTCCGACCGCCGCCACCATCGCCGCGCCCTCCGCCGCCGCCAGCCCGCGGGCGCCGCCCCAGCCGCCGGCGCCCCGCGCTGTGGAGGCCGCCCCGGCCATCTCCCCCTCCGGCCGCCGCCCTGCCCGTCTCCGGTGAACCTCGATTCGTGTGCCTGCCGAAACCCTAGATCTGGAGGGTAAAAATTTCGTCCAAGTCCCTGATAATTTTAGTTCAAGTGCTCATGTTCACGGCTCCGTAACTTTGCATCCGTAGCTCCAATTCATGCATATAGCATATCAAAATGTTCATCTCAGAGAGTACATCATTTCATTCCATTGCATCATTTTCATTGGAGCTCATCTTGATACCCGAAATGCCGTTAAAAGAGGGCTACTTGAGTAAATTGTTAGATCTGCTACTCCGTTTAGCACTTTTGTCATTTTTGCCATGATTATTCTGTGCATGCTATGCCCGTAAGTTCTACATGTGTTTTGTTAAGAGTTTTGTCATCTTTCCAGAGGTGCAACCCATGTATTTTTGTGATAAGTGTGGTGACTTGTGCAAGCTTGCAAAGTGGTGCACTTGCTAATTCTGTTTTCAGGGACTTAGTAATTTCACTAAGTCCTGGCGCTGTTTATCTCATGTTGTCATATGTTCACGTTGTTTCCTAGTGATCCGTGCCTCTTTTGAGGATGATCAGTAAGGATGTTTTATTAATCTTGTAGTGATCTATCCATACATGTCTTTGTTTGCAATTATGGAGCACCCTAGCTTGAGTTAATCGAGCTCTACTTTAGCTACTTTGTGAATCTGGGCAGATTGTCAACTTGTTTGCAATTTTGCCGGTGATGTTGTAGTTGATCCGTACATGCTATGCTATTGTTCTTGCCATGTCTAGCTTGCATTTTGTGCCTTCTTGTTAGTTGTATGCTTGTCTTGCCCTGACTTGCACCATAGTGAGTGCATCGAGCTCGTAAACATGCCTACTTGAGTTATATTTCAGCATGTGCCAGTTTTCACTAAGTCTGAAAACTGATTATGTTTTTGCTATGTTCACATGCTTGCAATTGTATTTTCTGATCCTTTTTGGCTCAAGGTCACTAAGGGACTTTTGTTAAGCTCTTTGAGTAGCTCCATGCCATGCTTTACTTTGCCATGTTCAGATCATGTAGCATGTAGTTTTGTTGCTCCGAAGAGGGCTACCTGATCTGAAATTCCAGACAAGTGTTAATTTCACTAAGTCTGAGATCTGTTTGTCATTTGCATTTTTGCCATGCTTGTTTGAACCTGTTAATGGATGAATTTGCCGTGGCTCAGTGCTAGACTTTTGTTAAGCATCTTGTGTGCATCCCTGCCATGTATTTTGTTGTCATGTTTGGGTGCTGTAGCATGTTCATCTCAGTGCATTTAGATGCCTACTTACTGAAAATCGCAGACCGATGTCATTTTGAATCGCTTGCCATTTCCAAACCGTAACTCCGATTCCGGCGTTCTTTATATTGTTTTCAAGCGATTTCATCTCATCTTTCTAGTGGCACACTTGGAATTCCATGTTGAGGCCAGGTTCATGCATTTTCTGTCATATCTTGCATTTTGCATCCCGCATAGCATACCATCTTTGCATTGTGTTGTTTGAGTTTGCACATGGTTGATTGTGTCCTTGTTGCTTGTTTGTCTTGTTTGGGTAGAGCCGGGAGACGAGTTTTCTAACGAGGAGCCCGTTGAGCTTGCTTTTGAGGATCCAGTCAACTTTGACAACTGTGCAGGCAAGATGATCATACCCTCGAAATCACTACTATCTTTGCTATGCTAGTTTGCTCGCTCTTTTGCTATGCCATTGCTACGATGCCTACCACTTGCTTGCAAGCCTCCCAAATTGCCATGTCAAACCTCTAACCCACCATGTCCTAGCAAACCGTTGATTGGCTATGTTACCGCTTTGCTCAGCCCCTCTTATAGCATTGCTAGTTGCAGGTGAAGATTGGAGGTCGTTCCTTGTTGGAACATTTATTTACTTGTTGGGATATCATTATATTACTTTGTTATCTTAATGCATCTATATACTTGGTAAAGGGTGGAAGGCTCAGCCTCTCGCCTAGTGTTTTGTTCCACTCTTGCCGCCCTAGTTTCCGTCATATCGGTGTTATGTTCCCGGATTTTGCGTTCCTTACGCGGTTGGGTTATAATGGGAACCCCTTGACAGTCCGCCTTGAATAAAACTTCTCCAGCAATGCCCAACCTTGGTTTTACCATTTGCCACCTAGCCTTTTCCCTTGGGTTTCGCGGACTCAAGGGTCATCTTATTTTTAACCCCCCCCCCCGGGCCAGTGCTCCTCTGAGTGTTGGTCCAACCTAGAGCACCGTGCGGGGCCGTCCCTTGGCAACTTGGGTTACGTTGGCTCCCGTACGCTTAGCTTAGCCGGTGTGCCCTGAGAACGAGATATGTGCAGCTCCTATCGGGATTTGTCGGCACAGCGGGCAGTGATGCTGGACTTGTTTTACCATTGTCGGAGTTGTCTTGAGTAATCGAGATACCGAGTCTGATCGGAACGTCTTGGGAGGAGGTCTATTCCTTCGTTGACCATGAGAGCTTGTCATGGGCTAAGTTGGGACTCCCCTGCAGGGATTGAACTTTCGAAAGCCGTGCCCGCGGTTATGGGAAGATAGGAATTTGTTAATGTCCGGTTGTTAAAAAACTTGAACCTTAATTAATTAAAATGAATCAACTGAATGTGTTACCGTGATGGCCTATTCTCGACGGAGTCCGGGAAGTGGACACGGTGTTGGAGTAATGTTTGCGCAGGTTGCTCTCTAGTTTCACGCTCGCGCTTTGCCTCCTCTTCTCGCTCTCTTTTGCGAATAAGTTAGCCACCATACTTGCTAGTCGCTTGCTGCAGCTCCACTCATATTTTTACCTTGCCATACCTATAAGCTTAAATAGTCTTGATCGCGAGGGTGCGAGATTGCTGAGTCCCTGTGGCTCATAGATTACTATTACACCAGATGCAGGGCCTGATGATTCCGCTCCAGGAGACGCGTATGAGCTCAAGTGGGAGTTCGACGAAGACTCTCAACGTTACTATGTTTCCTTTCCCGATGATCAGTAGTGGTGCCCAGTTGGGGATGAACGGGACCGTGTCGCTTGTTGGGTTCTCTTTTATTTTGGTGCCGTAGTCGGGCCATGAGTGTTTGTATGTTGTAATGTTATTTATGTACTTGATTGACGTGGCTAGTGTAAGCCAACTATGTTATCTCCCCTTTTATTATCATATTACATGGGATGTTGTGAAGATTGCCTAACTTGCGACATATGCCTTCAATGCGATTATGTCTCTAAGTCGTGCCTCGACACATGGGAGCTATAGTCGCATCGAGGGTGTTACAAGTTGGTAATCAGAGCCTTCCCCGACCTTAGGAGCCCCATTGCTTGATCGTTTTTAGCGGCCGAGTTGTGTCTAGAAATTTTTTTAAGTCATTTAGGAATTATATATCGGACAATTTAGGAATTCTTTTTACTCCCCAGTCTCCTCATCGCTCTGGTAAGGCATCCTGACGTAGAGTTTTGACTCTTCTCTTCTCAAATTTCACTAAATTTTTTTTAGGATCACGCGGGTATCTTGGAATCGTTCTGATGGTTTTATGATGAGAACATTGTCTTGGTGCCTCCTGTCAGGGGTTTAGTGGAAGTGTCCCGGGGAGTTGAGCTCTGAGGTGTTGTCAACATAATTTTATCGTTGCAGTTCTGGAATACCTGAGTTTAGTACGTCGACATCGAAAATCTCTTTTATACAGTTCGTTGGTGAGATAACCTCGACGCCACCCAGTACTGGGGCGGGAGTTCGGGAGTATTGCCATAACTTGTATAACGGATGCTTTTCGAAGGTTGAGGTAGATGGTTTCCGAAGGTTTCTTGGTTATGTGTTGAAGGATGGATACAACTGGATGTAGGAATTGCTAGTTTGGGTGAGATATTATGCTTCCCCTGTATCCCCAACACCTGATTGCATAACCGGAAAGGTTCGGGAGTTTCATAGGTGGGAATTCTAGTAGCTCTAGTTCTTCTTCCACGGATATTGGTTTGAGATTAGGATTTCTTACCGATTATTCGTTCCTGATCCGTACCTTGTTGATTTATTTCTCTACCTTAATTCTACGTGGCTTCTCAATTTATGGATATGTGACCATTTCAAGAGGAATGCATTTGTTCATTTTGTTCGGATGTGAAGACTATATGTTGCAATTTTCATTCCGTTGGATTCAGCTTCAATATTTGTCTGTCAATGTGCTAATGGTGGTCAACCTCTTCAGGATGGCTCCTCCAACGCGCACGACTCTGAATCCTGATCCGCCACCACCTCCCCCTCCTCCGGAGGCATGGCAAGCTGTGATGGCCGCAACCAATGCAAACACACAGTTGATCATGCAAATTCTTCAAGAGCGCAATCAAGGCAACCAAGGGAATCAAGGCAGCAATCAGAATCACTTTGCTACACTCAACCAGTTCCTTGCTAACGGGCCAAAGACTTTCAGCAATTGTGTTGAGGCAACCGATGCTGACGATTGGCTTGTGGATCTGTGTAAGCATTTCGAGTGCAGTAATGTCAGGCCTGAGGACTTTGTCAAGTTCGCTTCCTTCCAACTCAAAGATCAAGCTGCAGAATGGTTCCAGCAGTACAAGGACTCCAGAGGTGGACGTGTTATCACTTGGGATGATTTTCGTCGAGATTTCAGGGCTCATCATATTCCCCAGAGCATGGTTGAAAGCAAGCGTGAGGAATTCCGCAATCTGAAGCAAGGATCTTTGTCTGTCTATGACTACAACAAGTTGTTCCAGAAGCTCGCCCGCTTTGCCAAGCAGGACGTCCCTGATGAGAAGAGCATGATATATCAGTTCAGGGGTGGTCTTAGAGAAGATATTCAGCTAGCTCTTGTCCTCTTTGAACCCTTGAGATACGATGAGTTCTACAACATGGCACTTAAGCAAGAGGCTGCTCAGTTGAAGTGTGATGCTTCCAAGAAGCGAGTCAGAGATGTTACTCCTTCTCCCTCTACTCAAGTGGCCAAGCAGCAGAAGTATTGGCTTCCTCCTCCTCCGTCCCGTCAGCCGTATCAGTAGAAGAGCAAAGGTGGCGGTAGTTCTTCCCACCCACCCAACCCTGGCTTTCAGAACAAGACTTTGTCTCAAGCTCCAAGATCGAGTGCTCCGTATCACCGTCCGCTTTCAGAGGTCACGTGCAACAAGTGCCAACAGAAGGGTCACTATGCCAACAAGTGTTTCAACCAGAGGCGTCTTCCTCCTCCTCCTCCTGTCAAATCGGCAAGTACAACTGTGGTCAAGCATAACCCCAAGCACGCCAAGGTCAACTTGATGAATGCATCTCAGGCAGAGGACTCGTCAGATGTGATCATGGGTAACTTTCCAGTTAACTATTTTCCAGCAAAAGTTCTTTTCGACACTGGTGCATCGCATTGTTTCACGTTAAGATCATTTGTCTCCAAGCATGACTTCGTTTCACAAATGTTGGGTAAACCTATGGGAGTGGTTTCTCCGGCTAAGTCTATGAGGGCTACTTCAATAGTCCCGGATGTTTCTATCATGATGGGTGATTTCAAGTTTCTGGCTTCTCCAATGGTTCTTGGTAACTCGGATATTGATCTTATTCTCGGGATGGATTGGCTTTCTAAGCACAAGGCTCAGCTTGATTGTGCAGCCAGGCAGATTCAATTAACTCATTCGTCTGAGGATGTAACTGTCTTTGCCGCGAATGATGATACCATCCGTCTGTTTTCTCTCAATGAGAAGGGTGAACTCGATGCTATCTTGCAAATTCCAGTCGTTTGCGAATATCAAGACGTCTTTCCAGAAGATCTCCCAGGAATGCCTCCGCACCGGCCAGTTAAATTCGTTATTGATCTTGAGCCTGGTACGGAACCTGTGTGCAAGCGTCCTTACAAGCTCGGACCTGAAGAGTTGAAGGAGCTGAAGAAGCAACTCGATATTCAAGAGAAAATGGGTCTCATCCGGCCTAGTTCTTCTCCGTGGGGTTGTGGTGTTCTTTTTGTGAAGAAGAAGGATGGAACGGATCGACTTTGTGTTGATTACCGTCCAGTGAACATGAAGACCATCAAGAACAAATACCCACTTCCCAACATCAATGAGCTGTTCGAACAACTCAAAGGTGCCCAAGTATTCTCCAAGCTTGATCTCCGCATGGGTTATCATCAGATTCGAATCCGTGAGCAAGATATTCCCAAGACGGCCTTCAGGACAAGCTTTGTTTCATATGAATACACTGTCATGTTTTTTGGTCTCGTCAACGCTCCTCCGACGTTCTCTCGCATGATGAACTTCATCTTCAACGCCTACACCAATGACTTTGTTTTGGTCTATCTCGACGACATTCTGGTTTTCTCGAAGAACAAGGAAGATCATGCCAAGCATTTGCGTTTGGTTCTTGATAAGCTCAGGGAACATCAGTTCTACGCCAAGTTCTCCAAGTGTGAATTTTGGCTCGATGAGGTTCTTTATCTTGGTCATATCATCTCTGCCAAGGGCATTGCCGTGAATCCTGAGAAGGTGTCTGCAATTGTGAATTGGGAACCTCCTCAGAACGTGAAGCAACTCCGCAGTTTTCTCGGTCTCGCAAGCTATTGCCGAAGATTCGTTGAAAACTTTTCTAAGATCGCGAAACCTCTCTCTAATCTTCTCCAGAAGCACGTCAAGTACGTTTGGTCTCCGGAGTGTGACATTCCTTTCAACACTTTGAAAGAGAAATTGATCACTGCTGCAGTTCTCACTCCGCCTGATGAATCCAAGCCGTACGAGGTCTTTTCTGATGCCTCTCTCCAAGGTCTTGGCGCAGTATTGATGCAAGAGAAGAAAGTTGTTGCTTATACATCTCACCAGTTGAAGCCTAATGAGAAGAACTACCCCACTCATGATCTCGAGTTGGCAGCAGTTGTGCATGCTCTTTTGACTTGGAGACATCTTCTATTGGGAAGAAAAGTGGACATTTTCACTGATCACAAGAGTCTCAAGTACATCTTCACTCAGCCTAATCTCAACCTCAGGCAAACTCGATGGGTCGAAATGATTCAAGAGTATAATCCGAGTATCGAGTATACTCCAGGCAAGGCCAATGTGATTGCTGACGCTTTGAGCAGGAAGGCTTACTGCAACAGTCTGATTCTCAAGCCTTATCAACCCGAGCTTTGTGAAGCTTTCCGCAAACTTAATCTGCAAGTTGTTCCTCAAGGTTTCCTCGCCAACCTTCAAGTCTCTCCTACCTTGGAAGACCAGATTCGCCAAGCCCAGCTTCTTGATGCTATGGTGAAAAAGGTGAAGATTGGGATTGCCAAGAGCCAGTCCAAGTACAAGTGCTACCGCCTTGATGACAAGGACACTCTCTTCTTCGAGGATCGTATTGTGGTACCCAAAGGTGACCTCTGTAAAGTGATCTTGAACGAGGCTCACAATTCTCTCCTCTCCATCCACCCGGGAGCACGAAGATGTATCAGGATCTCAAGCAGGCTTATTGGTGGACTCGAATGAAGCGCGAGATTGCTCAATTCGTGAATGAATGTGATGTCTGCAGAAGAGTGAAGGCAGAACACCAAAGGCTAGCAGGTCTCCTCCAACCTCTTGCCATTCCAGAATGGAAGTTTGACCACATTGAAATGGACTTCGTGACTGGCTTTCCAAAGTCCAAGCGTGGCAATGATGCTATATTCGTTGTCATCGATAAACTCACCAAAGTGGCTCACTTTCTGCCTATCAAAGAGTCTATCACTGCAGCTCAATTGGCGGAACTCTATACCTCTCGTATTGTCTCTCTGCACGGTATTCCACAAGTGATCTCTTCAGACTGTGGCAGCATCTTTACCTTGAAGTTTTGGGATTCTTTTTAGAAGGCCATGGGCATGAACATCTGCTTCAACACAGCTTTCCATCCTCAATCTAGCGGTCAAGTCGAGCGTGTCAACCAGATTGAAAGTGCGTTATATCGACTAGAGGGGGGGTGAATAGGCGATTTTTATGAAAGTCTTCAAAACGTGGAAGTTACGAAGACAAACAGTAGAGATATGCCTATCACTATGCAGCGGAAGTTAGATTACACTAGGCAAGCCATGATCAAGTATTCAACAGAGTGAAAGCACAATGACAAGTAGCTGCAGTGTAATAAGGATCAGGTAGGAAGAAGTTATGAAGCCAAACAAATCATACAGTTACGTTGTGAAGACAAAATATATAGCAAGCATGCAATGGCTTCACAATGAGTAACAGTAAGTAAAAGGAAGTGAAGATGAAACCAGTGACTCGTTGAAGACAATGATGTGTTGGACCAGTTCCAGTTGTTGTGACAACTGTACGTCTGGTTGGAGCGGCTAGGTATTTAAACCTTAGGACACACAGTCCCGGACACCCAGTCCTGAACACGCAGCTCAGGACACCAAGTCCTCACCGTATTCTCCTTGAGCTAAGGTCACTTAGTCCTCGCCCAATCACTCTGGTAAGTCTTCAAGGTAGACTCCCAAACCTTCACAGACTTCGTTCACTGGCAATCCACAATGTCTCTTGGATGCTCTGAACGCGACGCCTAACCGTCTGGGGATGCACAGTCCTCAAGTGTAATAAGTCTTCAGATCACACAGACAAGAAGACTTAAGTGATGCCCAATTTTCTCTGGCTCTGGGTGGTTAGGGCTTTTCTCCTCGCTAGGAATTTTCTCTCAAAGGCTTCGAGGTGGGTTGCTCTCAAACGACAAAAGCCATGCACTGAAATCTGAGCAGCCAACCGTTTATGGTTGTAGGGGGTGGGCTATTTATAGCCACTTGGCAACCCGACCTGATTTGTCCGAAATGACTCTGGGTCACTAAGGAACTGACACGTGTCTCAACGGTCAGATTTCAAACTCTCATGGCAACTTTACTTGGGCTACAAGCAAAGCTGACTTGTCCGGCTCTGGACAAGATTCGCTCTCATTGTCTTCACTCGAAGACATAGGTTTTTGGTTTAGGCATCACTTCAGTCATTCTGACTAGTTCTCCTGGACCCCACTTAACAGTACGGTGGTTCCTATGACTCAATCACAAAAAGAAAAAGAACTACGAAAGATCTAAGTCTTCGAGCTCCATAGGCTTCATAACGTGTCTTCTTTTGTCATAGTCTTCAATGTGAATATCTTCATATACCACCTTTGGCTTCAATGTCTTCATACATTTTTAGGGGTCATCTCTGGTAGTGAAACCGAATCAATGAGGGACTTCTACTTGTGTTATCCTGCAATTCTCACAAACACATTAGTCCCTCAACTAGGTTTGTCGTCAATACTCCAAAACCAACTAGGGGTGGCACTAGATGCACTTACAATCTCCCCCTTTTGGTGATTGATGACAAACTAGTTGAAATTTTCAACGGGGAATATAGTCTATGAAATTGTAAAGGATAAGGAATTGTCTTCATAAGTTGCAAGGGCTCCCCCTGAAGATGTGCATGTAAGTTAATTTGCTTTTGGAATGCAAATGCACATGGCAGGTTGTACTTGTGGAGATCCACTTCAGCTTATGATGACAATCCACTATGCATGTGAAAGTATATGAAGATAATGACATGCATAATGGAAAATGGACGTCTGCAGAATGAGATAAGTGCGGAATTTATCTTCGCAAAACAGGGTGGCAAACAAGTAGCAGACGACCATCGAGTTTTAGTGTTACAACTCAAAGAACCAAATGAAGCAAAAACGAGAGTTGTAAGCACGAAGCAAAATATAGCAAAACATAAAGCACCCGCCCATATGGACCCGCTTGAAGACTATCAACCCATATGCTTCTCCCCCTTTTGTCAGCAAGGACCAAAAAGGTTTGAAGACATAGAGTGTCTATTCGTTCCCAGAAGCAGCAGGGTCGTTGGAGGTGTTTGGTGGTGCAGAAGAGCTTGGAGGTGCTGAAGCAGGTGGCGGTGATGTAGCGTCGTCTTCTTCATCAATGATTCTGGCAGTGACTGTGGCAGCAGATGAAGAAAACTCAGAGTCTTCAAGTGATGGTGTGTTTCGCATCACAGCCCTTCTAGGAGGTGTGGTGTCAAACTTGAATCGCTCAGTGAAGCCATCCTCTTCAAGTTCAGCTTCAGTACACATCATTGATAGCCCTTTCCATGTACGATGACAGATTTCATGAGTGACGAAAGCATTCTTGGTGGCAAGATTTCGAAGACGATTAACATCCACCAAGAGGCTTTTCATCTGACGCTTTAGCCAGTCATGATGCCTATCTTGTTTTTGATGAAGGGCCACAAGAAGCTCTCGGTTATTGAGAACACGAGCGCGCTTCTTGGGTCTTGAAGCAGTTGCACTATCAGTGGCTTCAGTTGAAGCAGGGTGCGGCGCACGTGTAGTGCCAGCCAAAGGATACACCCTGGAGATGGCTTCAACACCTTCATCGTTCTGAGTGAAGCTCTGGTGTTCTGCATTCTGAAGACTCAAAGGTTGCTTGGCAGGCTCAGGATATATAGCTTCAGCAGAGGTATCCACATCTAGCAAGAAGATCCGATGGTTGCGGGCTGAGGGCTGATATGAGATCGCAGAGTGAAGCTTGATTAGTCTCATTACCCAAGGAGCATAGTACTTTAAACCAAACAGATCTGAGCCTGATGCAGCTAGTTGGCATATGAAGAAATCCTGTGCGTTGAAGCATTTGCCATGAAGGATACAGAATATCAAAGTCTTCATTACACCCTCGATCTTGGCATTTGGAGAGTGCCCTTTAATAGGCCAGAGAGTCCGCCGGATAATGTGATAGATGGTTCTGGGCAGGTACTCAAAGTCTTCAACGAAGAACTCTGTTGGATAAGGAGCATCGTGGGGCAATGGCTTCATCATGGAGAGCATCTGACTCATATTTGGTTCAGGCCTCTGGAATATGCTCTCAAGAGCTTCAGTGTGTAGTGGACAGCCTTCCTCGAAGAGTTCGCCAGGAGTGGGCAGGCCGGTGAGCTCAATGATATCGAATGCATTGGCTTCATGATGGACATTTCCGGTCATCCACTCCAGGGCCCAAGTCTTCGGATCTCTGTTGTATCCTTTGATGTGGAGGGTGGCATAGAATTGCAGCAGAAGCTCTTCATTCCAGTGCTCTTCATCAGTTACAAACTGCAGCAGACCCACTTGCTTGAAGCAATCCAACGCTTCCTCTAAGCAGGGCAGACCAGCAATGGCTTCAACATCAAGGCGCTTGTGCGGGAAGATGCGACCTTAGTTGTATAGGATGCATGAATAGTAGCTGCGCTGAGGATAGCTCCAGAACCTATCTGATGAAATCCTTTCCCTTGAATAGGGGTTCTTGGAGCTGTTGAAGAACGTATTGTCTGCCTTGAAGCTATTGATGTCAAAGGAGCCAGGTGCTGATGTAGGACCTGGGAACCTTGGCAGCCTTGGGACTGGCTTCTGGACATGAGGCCTGTGTTCAACATGGTAATCAAATTGAGGACCAGCAGCAGACTTAGGAACAGAAGTGTCTTGATTAGTAGCTTCGCTGTCTGCTGAAGCTTTTGGTGGGGATGGCTCCACATTGGCTTCAGTGTTGGTTGTGGCAGCCTCAATATTTTCAGCCTCTGCTTGACTAGCTGGAGGGTCAGTCACAAGCACATTCTCCTGGAGAACTGCTTCTTGGTGGAGCATTAGATTGGGCTCTTGTGGTGCTTCTTCTGCGGCTGATGCAGCCGGAATGTCTTCAACATAGACTTGAGGCCTTGGACCTTTGCGAAGCCTGCGGAATGCAGATGACGTCTGTGGGGTTGGAGTGGGCTGGGCCTCATTGTCTTCTTCCTCTTGAGGGTGATCCGCCCATGATGCATCTTGTGCAATTGGCGTCAGAGGACGACCAATGCTGATGAGTTCGCTTTGTTCATACTGAGGAAGGGCTGCATCATCTTGTACATTGTCCTGATGACCAATGTCTTCAGCAGCAATGGGGTCGGCTGCTGGTATGTCTTCAGCTTCAGGAGCCTCTGTGGAAGCAGGCTCATGAACTGTCAGTTGTCGTTCTGCGTTGGGGTGAACCATAGAGATAGGTTCAACTATCAAGGGCTCTGTGGGAGCAGCCCGAGATTTCTTGATCTTTCGCTTCTTCTTGTTGGGGGCAGTAGGAGAGGCTTCAGAGCTTTTCCTCTTCCTGGCTTCAGCCTCAGCAGTTCTTGTCTTCTTGAGCTCTGAAGCTGTTGACCGGCTCTTTGGCTTCGAGCCAGTCGTTGCAGTTGGGAAGACAATTGGAACCGCTTCTTGCCCAGGTGCCTCTGGTTCAGCCATAGCAGGCTTCTTCTTCTTCTTCACGGCCATCTTGGGGTCGATGCCTGGACGCCCAAGTGCCTTGCGCTTCTCAGCCTCATTGTAGGCTTGTACACATGTTTCAGCCAGAGACTTCATCCGCTCACGTGAGCCCTGAGCTTCTGCACGCTTCTTCAGAAAATTTTCCTTGAGCTCATGCAACATGGTCTTGAAGCTCTTCACTTCTTGCATGCTGAGCTTGGCCATATTCTTCTTGAACTGAGCCTTTTCATGATCAATTTTCTGCTTCAGTTCAACAATGCGCTGGGCAATGGCAAGTTCTAAAGCAATTGCGCCTTGGAAGGCGACGCTGAGACCAACAGGCAGCTGCAGATCTTCGAAGCTGATGTTTGGTGTGGCAAACCATTCGTCGATGAAGCTGTGGATGATGGCGACATCAAAGAGAGGCAAATTGTTGAAGATTTCAGCTTCTTCTTTGCTCTTGATGAGCTGCTCTAGAGCGTCATCTCCAAGATCTTCATCACTTGACAGATCAATGGCTTCGCTGCGCGGAATGGCAGCAGCTGTGAGCTCTTTGCCGGTGTGTGGCTGAGGCACCTTGGCCTTCTGGGGCTTGGAGACGCGGGATACGTCTTCAGACTGCACACTGGCTTCAGGAGGGGCAGTTGCCAATGGCTTCGCCCTTGAGATTTTTGGTGAAGGGGCCGGCTTTGAAGCTTTTGGCTTCTTCGACTACTTTGGCTTCGGTACAGCAGGAGCTTCATCAGACTCAGAGTCAACTGGAGGGTCATTCACGGCAGTCCTTTGGACTAAGATGCGGGTGATGAGGCCCTCAAGGTTGGCATACGGACCGATGATATTGGGTTCTGCGTAGCGTGTGCCATCTGCCCTTGGTGCTGAGGGACCAGGGTTGAAGTCTAACCCAAATTTCTTCTTGTTTTGCTTCGCTGATTGTTGGGAAAACTGGAAGTTGCGCTTGAACAGATTGTCGTCACGACACCATAGTAGTGACGACGGATGTGCATCATCAGGCTGTGGCCCACGAACCATGCATGGATAGAAGCTTTGGGCAATAGCTTCATCTCTGGTCCTGGGTACAAGGTTCTTGTATAAGATGTCTCCCCACGGACTTTTGATGGCACTTTTCTTAGCATACTCTTGGGTTGTGAAGCGGTATTTGAACCATTGTTCAGCCCAATAGCGTCGAATCCATTGGATTCGGGACTTGCGCTGCCCATAATTCTCTTCAGGATCTGTTTTATACATTTTTGCCAGGTCTTCAGGCAGATCTTTGGAAGTTCCTCCACGTCTCTGTCTGCCCCCCTTCCTTGCTGCTGCTTCTGAAGCCATAAACTTTAACTTGAAAGGCTTCAAAACTTTCAAAGGCTTCAAAGGCTTTCTTTTGCTGGACCAACAGGAACTGGCTTCAGGAGAATTTATGTGATGATGTAGGAATTCTGCAAATGAAAGCAGACTATGAGAACCAAAGGACTCTCCCACGGACATGTACCTGTGACAGCATTAAGGTGCGAGGGAAGGGGAAGAGGTCATATGCATTCTCAGAAGATTTTGAAGATAAATCAGTTTAGAAGACATTGACCTCATCGTGCGAAGACATTCACTCATAGAAAAGAAGTTGGTTCCAGATTTGTACGAACCCACAGATCAGTACAAGTGAGGAATCTAACTACTTCATGAAGCACAAGTGAATATACTAGGCATGTTATGAGATGCAGATTAAGAGATCTAACTTGTGTGAAGAGAAACTTCTTATGGTAGAAAGTGACAGAACCATGAGATCAAAAGGGGCTGTGAAAAGAAGTTTTATTTACCACACTTGGAACTGCTAGACAGAGAGGGAAATGATGCCGAGCAGTTCAATCCTCCGTGCCCTAACTTGGCGACGGAAGACACCTACGGCGACGGCGGAGAGGACGATGTCCGCGGTCGGCGTGAAGACGGCGTCGGAGAGGTTGCGGCAGCGAAGTGCTTCGTCGCCGGCGTCGTCGAGAGCTAGCGGTGGCGCTAGGGTTCATGCGAGGGTGGAAGAAGGAGATAATGACTGTGGTAAGTGTGAATTTATAGGCTCAGGGGCGGCACTATGCTATTACACAGGTGCCCCTGGCGATTCGCATCTGAGGAACGCTGGCCAGTTTGCGGAAGTTTGGGGTTTGTTCCACGTCCCACGCACGCCTGGATTGTCGGGCGACCGTTCCTGCTTCTCCGGATTTTATGTGGAGGAATGAGCATTGAAAACGGACTTTATGGTTGTCTCTATATCTTCTGCTGACAAGGACTCAGTGAAGACATTCGACAGTTTCAATAGAATGCATATGACTTGGAGAGATAGAATTTGATATAGAAAGCATAGAGAGATTAGGGTCCGATCACATTCACTTAGTTCAAAAGATTCAACCAAGAAGACATAGCTATAAGTGAATGCTGTAGAGGACAGAACACTAGCATATAGATATATATATATCTGTAGTCAACATAGTGAAGATGATCATGAAAATATGTTGAGTTCGAAGCCAAATCAAAAATGAAGACATTGCAAGGTAACGCCACGAGTGAAACACTTCAAAATGGAACGTTTGGTGGTGGCGTTAACCACCGTATAGGAAGTATTAGACCCAGACACGATGCACAATTATCGTGGCGCTCCGAAGTCAAATTCCACATTAATGTATTCACACTTAGAATGTATGTCTTCATTGATTGAAGATATACTTTACTTTGTGCGTTGCACATCTAAGTCATCATATGCATAAGTGTTAGGATGTGTGCCTGATTACAGGACATTTGAGGATTCCAGGATATTTAGCTCACACCGTAACTTGCAAAACCTCTTCTCATCCAAGGGCTTGGTGAAGATATCTTCCAATTGCTCTTCAGTGTTGACGTGTATGATATCAATGTCTTCCTTCACAACATGATCTCTGAGAAAGTGATGACGAATTTCAATGTGCTTTGTCTTCGAGTGCTGAACTGGGTTGTTGGCAATCTTGATGGCGCTTTCGTTGTCGCAGTAAAGTGGTACTTGCTTCAGATGAATGCCATAATCCTTGAGTGTTTGCTTCATCCACAGAAGCTGAGCGCAGCAAGATCCAGCAGCAATGTATTCAGATTCAGCAGTGGAGAGAGATACACAGTTATGCTTCTTTGAAGACCAACATACAAGTGATCGTCCCAGAAAGTGACATGTGCCTGATGTAGACTTGCGATCAACTTTGTCACCAGCATAATCAGTATACGAAAATCCAACCAAATCAAACTCTGAGCCCTTTGGATACCATAATCCTAGAGTTGGGGTTTGAGCCAAATATCGAAGAATTCGCTTCACAGCTAAGTGATGCGACTCCTTTGGTACCGCTTGAAATCGAGCACACATGCAAACACTAAGCATAATATCTGGCCTAGATGCACATAAATAAAGCAAAGAACCAATCATGGAGCGGTATACCTTTTGATCGAACTCTTTACCATTGTCGTCAGGACCTAGATGATGTTTGGCTGGCATTGGTGTTGTGAAGCCTTTGCAGTCTTGCATACCGAACTTCTTCAGGCAATCTTTGAGATACTTCTCTTGAGATATGAAGATACCATTGTGTTGTTGTCGTATTTGAAGACCAAGGAAGAACTTCAGTTCCCCCATCATGGACATCTGATATTGCTCCTGCATCATATATCCAAACTCTTCACTGTACTTCTGATTGGTGCAGCCGAAGATAATGTCATCCACATATATTTGGCACACAAACAGTTCACCATCATTTGTCTTCATGAAAAGAGTGGGATCCAGGGAACCAGGTATGAAGCCTTTGCTCTTCAGGAAGTATTTGAGTGTGTCATACCAAGCCCTAGGGGCTTGTTTGAGGCCATACAGTGCCTTGTTGAGCTTGTATACCATGTTAGGATGTTTTGGATTTTCAAAGCCAGGCGGTTGTGCAACATACACTTCTTCTTCAATCTTGCCATTGAGAAAGGCACTTTTCACATCCATTTGATATAGAAGTATGTTATGATGATTTGCATAGGCCAGCAGTATGCGTATGGCTTCAAGCCTAGCCACAGGAGCAAATGTTTCATCGAAGTCAATGCCCTCCACTTGAGTATATCCTTGAGCAACGAGACGGGCTTTGTTTCTGACAACTTGACCATGCTCATCTTGCTTGTTGCGGTATATCCATTTGGTGCCTATTATGTTGTGCTTCCGTGGATCAGGACGCTTGACCAGTTCCCATACATTATTCAGCTCAAACTGTTGAAGCTCTTCTTGCATAGCTTGAATCCATTCAGGTTCCATGAAGGCTTCTTCAACTTTCTTGGGTTCTGATATTGATACGAATGCGAAGTGCCCACAGAAATTTGCTAGCTGAGTTGCCCTTGAACGAGTGAGTGGACCAGGTGCATTGATGCTGTCAATTATTCTGTCAATCTGCACTTCATTGGCAACACGAGGATGTACAGGGCGAAGACTTTGCTCTTGCTGATCTGGGTTGTTGTTGGGAGGAATGTCTTCAGGCTGAGCATTGTCTTCATGTTGATCAGGTGCTGAGATGATAAGTTCTTCTTCAGGATGAGCTTCAGAAGGTATAATCTCTCCAGTTCCCATAAGCTTGATTGATTCACTAGCTGGAACTTCATCTAGCACATTTGGCAGTTGCTCTCTTTGTGAACCATTTGTCTCATCGAACCGCACATCCACTGTTTCAACCACTTTGTAATGAAAGAGATTGAAGACTCTGTAGGAGTGCGAATCCTTTCCATATCCAAGCATAAAGCCCTCATGTGCTTTTGGTGCAAACTTTGAGGTGTGGTGTGGGTCCTTGATCCAGCACCTTGCGCCAAATACTCTGAAGTAACTGACATTTGGCTTCTTGCCAGTTAGGAGTTCATAAGATGTCTTGTTCAGAAGTTTGTGAAGATAAACACGATTGATTGTATGGCATGCAGTGTCAATGGCTTCAGTCCAGAATTTTCTTGGAGTCTTGTATTCATCTAGCATTGTTCTGGCCATCTCAATTAGTGTTCTGTTCTTGCGTTCGACGACGCCGTTCTGCTGTGGCGTGTACGGGGCTGAGAATTCATGTGTGATGCCCAAGGTATCAAGATATGTATCAAGGCCAGTGTTCTTGAATTCAGTGCCATTGTCACTTCTGATGTGCTTTATCTTGGCGCCAAAATTGTTCATAGCTCGATTGGCGAAGCGTCTGAAGACATCCTGCACTTCAGTCTTGTAAAGGATTATGTGCACCCAAGTATATCTAGAGTAATCATCAATAATGACGAAGCCATAAAGGCAAGTAGTAGTAGTAAAAGTTGAGTAGTGAGTGGGACCGAAAAGATCCATGTGGAGCAGTTCGAAGGGTTGAGTAGT
The DNA here is from genome assembly GCF_002162155.2 of Triticum dicoccoides. NCBI lineage: Eukaryota > Viridiplantae > Streptophyta > Magnoliopsida > Poales > Poaceae > Triticum > Triticum dicoccoides. Next base: position 501,162,776 of record NC_041386.1, on the reverse strand, counting down.
AGTCATGATTGTCTTCGAAGGATGTTTTGCCCTCGTCATCTTCCCTGCTTCACAGGCACCGCACAAGTGATCTTTCTTGAACTTGACGCCCTCGATGCCTATGACATGCTTCTTCTTTGCAAGGGTGTGGAGGTTCCTCATGCCAGCATGCCCAAGCCTCCAATGCCAAAGCCAGCATTCTGAAGCTTTTGCAAGAAGACATACTGCAAGTTGTGGCCCTGCTGAGAAATCTACCACGTACAGATCATCTTTTCGATACCCTTCAAACACTAGAGACTTGTCAGATTCCATTAGTACTAGGCAACGATATTTTCCAAACATTACGATCATGTTCAAATCGCAAAGCATTGAGACAGACATTAAGTTGAAACCAAGGGATTCAACAAGCATGACTTTATCCATGTGTTGATCCTTTGAGATTGCAACTCTACCTAGACCCAATACCTTACTTTTACCAGTGTCAGCAAATGTGATGTGGCTCTTGTCAGATGGACGTAACGTTGAGTCCATAAGAAGACTTCTTTTGCCAGTCATGTGATTTGTACACCCACTGTCAATAATCCATTCTGAAGACTTTGAAGACGCTGGTGTCGTACCCTACAGTGCAGTTAGGGGGATAGGCTTCACGAAGAGAATTGTGAAGCAAAAACATTTGACAAACCAGTGGGTTATGAAAACTTAGATCCAGATTAGGACTAATAGGGAGAGTAGCATGCGATTCAGGAACGAAGTACATAATGATGCCATTCGGGCATTTTATCTTGCGCCCTACAAGATTTTTAAGGTCCCCAGCAATAGCGTCAGAAGATTTTGGTTTTCTGCTGGAGACCTTTCCCTACAAAAGAGAGTTAAGCCTTCTTAACCACCCACATCTTCAAGGGTGGCTTAGAAGCAATAAGTCTAAGTGCAGCATCTGAGAATTTTGGCTTTGAAGCCTTAGCAAACAGTCTTGCAGGTGGACAATAGTACTCACAAGAATAAGCAGAATAATTTTTGGTCATATGAACATGACGGTTTGATGAACCGCTTTCATATTCATATGCCTGAGTATGGTTTCCCTGCAAAATATTTGCGTTAGTGTGACTTAGGTGAGTCCTCTGTTTGTATGAAGCCTTTGGACCGTATGAAGCCTTTGGTCTGAGGTTTGTCTTCTTCAAGTGAGGTGTCATGAAGACATTCACAGGAAGATTTTCCAGACACTTTTTCAGAACCCAGATCTTCTTCATAGGCGGTCCATTCCTGCAGTTAGTACCAATGTACCTGGCAAACACTTCACCATTCTGATTCTTAAACAGTATATAGTTTGCATCAAAGGATTCATCAATGATAATGGGGTTAGCACAAGTGAAGCCAGATAAATTGGATGGATCTGCTGAAGGTTCCTTTGCAGCAACCCACTTGGTTTTGGGGTACTGCTCAGGTTTCCAGTAAGAGCCATCTGCATTTATTTTCCTTACGAACCCAACACCCTCTTTCCTAGGGTTTCGGTTCAGAATCTGCTTCTTGAGGACATCACATAATGTCTGATGTCCTTTAAGACTTTTGTACATCCCTATTTCAAGCAATGTCTTCAACCTAGCATTCTCATCAGCAATAGCAGTGGTATCCTCAGCAGAGGGGTTAGTTACCACATCAACAGTTGAAGATATTGCAACAGCAGTAGCAGTGGAACATTCAGCAACAGAAGTAGCATTATCACGCTCAATGCATTTAAGACATGGTGGTTCAAATCCTTCCTGAGCGGAACTAATCTGTTCGGTGCGAAGTGACTCGTTTTCCTTTTGAAGATCTTCATGAGCCGCTCTCAATTTCTCAAGTTCTTGCTTCCTTTGAAGATAATCATAGGAAAGCTTTTCATGAGTTGTTGAGAGAGTATCAAGACGATCTTCAAGTTCCTGATACTTAACGTGAAGATTTTTTATGTCTTCAATTAAGGATTCAGATCGAGTCATTTCAGCACCCAACAGATCATCGCTTCTGTCTAACAGTTTTTGAATATGTTCCATGGCCTTTTGTTGTTCAGTTGCAATTTTAGCAAGTGTTTTGTAGCTGGGTTTTGAATCACAATCAGAGTCATCGTCACTGGATGTTTGATAGCGAGTAGTGCGTGTGTTTACCTTCAGTAGTAGGTAGGAGTGGAGTCGTCCTTGTCATTTGCATCGGTGTCGGTGATGAAGTCATTGCTTCAGTGTTGAAGATGGACTTGGCGATGTATGCTGTAGCCAGACTTGCAATGCCAGAATCAGACTCCTCCTCAGACTCCACCTATGCCTCCTCAGAAGCGGATTCCTCCTCAGAATCCATTTCCTTGCCAACAAACGCACGTGCCTTGCCAGATGAGCTCTTCTTGTGTGATGAAGACTTTGAGGAAGACTTGGAAGAATACTTTGAGTATTTCTTCTTCTTCTTGTCGTCAGAGTCATATTCCTTGCTCTTCTTCTTCCTTCTGTTCTCATTGTCCCACTGTGGACACTGAGAGATGAAGTGTCCAGTTTTCTTGCACTTGTGGCATGTTTTCTTCTTGTAGTCATGAGCAGAAGCTTCATCATTCCTTGAGCTTGATCGTGAAGACTTTCTGAAGCCTTTCTTCTTGGTGAACTTTTGGAACTTCTTCACAAGCATTGCAAGTTCCCTTCCAATGTCTTCAGGATCATTAGAACTGCTATCAGATTCTTCTTCAGATGAGGAAACAGCTTTTGCCTTCAAGGCATGAGTTCGCCCATAGTTTGGACCGTAGATATCTCTTTTCTCAGAAAGCTAAAACTCATGTGTGTTGAGCCTCTCAAGTATGTCAGATGGATCGAGTGTCTTGAAATGAGGACGTTCTTGAATCATCAGGGCTAGGATGTCAAACGAACTATCAAGTGATCTCAGTAGCGTTTTGACGACTTCGTGTTTGGTAATCTCAGTGGCGCCGAGGGCTTGAAGCTCATTTGTGATGTCAGTGAGTCTGTCAAATGTGTGCTGGACATTCTCATTGTCATTTCGCTTGAAGCGGTTGAAGAGATTGCGAAGGACACTGATTCTTTGATCTCTCTGGGTTGAGATGCCTTCATTGACCTTGGAGAGCCAGTCCCAGACCAGCTTGGATGTCTTCAAAGCACTCACACGGCCATACTGTCCTTTGGTCAGATGACCACAGATGATGTTCTTGGCAGTAGAGTCCAGTTGAACGAATTTCTTGACATCAGCAGCAGTGACACCTTCTCCAGCCTTGGGAACACCGTTCTCGACAACATACCATAGGTCGACGTCAATAGCTTTAAGATGCATGCGCATCTTATTCTTCCAGTAGGGATATTCAGTTCCATCGAAGACGGGACACGCAGCGGAGACTTTGATTATCCCTGCAGACGACATAGCTAAAACTCCAGGTGGTTAAACCGAATCACATAGAACAAGGGAGCACCTTGCTCTGATACCAATTGAAAGTGCGTTATATCGACTAGAGGGGGGGTGAATAGGCGATTTTTATGAAAGTCTTCAAAACGTGGAAGTTATGAAGACAAACAGTAGAGATATGCCTATCACTATGCAGCGGAAGTTAGATTACACTAGGCAAGCCATGATCAAGTATTCAATAGAGTGAAAGCACAATGACAAGTAGCTGCAGTGTAATAAGGATCAGGTAGGAAGAAGTTATGAAGCCAAACAAATCATACAGTTACGTTGTGAAGACAAAAGATATAGCAAGCATGCAATGGCTTCACAATGAGTAACAGTAAGTAAAAGGAAGTGAAGATGAAACCAGTGACTCGTTGAAGACAATGATGTGTTGGACCAGTTCCAGTTGCTGTGACAACTGTACGTCTGGTTGGAGCGGCTAGGTATTTAAACCTTAGGACACACAGTCCCGGACACCCAGTCCTGAACACGCAGCTCAGGACACCAAGTCCTCACTGTATTCTCCTTGAGCTAAGGTCACTTAGTCCTCGCCCAATCACTCTGGTAAGTCTTCAAGGTAGACTCCCAAACCTTCACAGACTTCATTCACTGGCAATCCACAATGTCTCTTGGATGCTCTGAACGTGACGCCTAACCGTCTGGGGATGCACAGTCCTCAAGTGTAATAAGTCTTCAAATCACACAGACAAGAAGACTTAAGTGATGCCCAATTTTCTCTGGCTCTGGGTCGTTAGGGCTTTTCTCCTTGCTAGGAATTTTCTCTCAAAGGCTTCGAGGTGGGTTGCTCTCAAACGATAAAAGCCGTGCACTGAAATCTGAGCAGCCAACCGTTTATGGTTGTAGGGGGTGGGCTATTTATAGCCACTTGGCAACCCGACCTGATTTGTCCGAAATGACCCTGGGTCACTAAGGAACTGACACGTGTCTCAACGGTCAGATTTCAAACTCTCATGGCAACTTTACTTGGGCTACAAGCAAAGCTGACTTGTCCGGCTCTGGACAAGATTCACTCTCATTGTCTTCACTCGAAGACATAGGTTTTTGGTTTAGGCATCACTTCAGTCATTCTGACTGGTTCTCCTGGACCCCACTTAACAGTACGGTGGTTCCTATGACTCAATCATAAAAAGAAAAAAAACTATGAAAGATCTAAGTCTTCGAGCTCCATAGGCTTCATAACGTGTCTTCTTTTGTCATAGTCTTCAATGTGAATATCTTCATATACCACCTTTGGCTTCAATGTCTTCATACATTTTTAGGGGTCATCTCTGGTAGTGAAATCGAATCAATGAGGGACTTCTACTTGTGTTATCCTGCAATTCTCACAAACACATTAGTCCCTCAACTAAGTTTGTCGTCAATACTCCAAAACCAACTAGGGGTGGCACTAGATGCACTTACACAGATTCTTGAAGATATGCTCAAGGCTTGTGTGATCTCCTTCGGCATGAAGTGGGAGGATTGTCTTCCTTATGCTGAATTCTCCTACAACAACAGTTTTCAAGCAAGTTCAGGCAAGGCCCCATTTGAAATTCTGTATGGCAGGAAGTGCCGTACCCCTCTCAACTGGTCTGAAACTAGTGAACGTCAGCTTTTGGGTAATGACTTAATCACAGAGGCAGAGGAAATGTGCAAAGTCATTCGTGATAACCTCAAAGCAGCCCAATCCCGCCAGAAGAGCTACTATGATAGTAAACACCGTGATTTGGCCTTCGAGATCGGAGATCATGTTTACCTCCGCGTCTCCCCTATGAAAGGTACTCGTCGCTTCGGTATCAAAAGGAAGCTTGCCCCTAGATACGTGGGACCTTTCAAGATTGTCAGCAAGAGAGGCGACCTCGCCTATCAACTCGAGCTTCCTTCAAACTTTGCAAATGTTCATGACGTCTTCCATGTCTCTCAGCTTCAAAAGTGCTTCAAGACTCCTGACCACACCGTCAACTTCGAGGACATCGAGCTCCAAGAAGATCTCTCTTATCGTGAGCACCCAGTTGTTATTCTTGAAGAGACTGAACGCAAGACTCGCAACAAGTCAATCAAATTTCTCAAAGTCAAGTGGTCACACCATTCCGACCACGAAGCTACCTGGGAATGCGAGGATCACCTCCGTTCTGAGTACCCGGCGTTCTTTCAGTCCTAGATCTCGGGACGAGATCCTTTCGTAGTGGTGGAGTGTTGTAACACCCCGGATGTAACTTTCCCAATTTGTACTTCAACTCTTGCCGTTTCCGGCGTTAAGTTATATTTATTTCCTCGGGTTCGGGTTTTGTCTCCGTGTGTGTTTGTCGTTGTCATGCATCTCATATCATGTCATCATGTGCATTGCATTTGCATACGTGTTTGTCTCATGCATTCAAGCATTTTCCCCGTTGTCCATTTTGCATTCCGGCGCTTCGTTCTCCTCCGGTGGTCGTTTCTAGCTTTCTTTCATGTGTGGGGATTAAACATTTCCGGATTGGACCGAGACTTGGCAAGCGGCCTTGGTTTACTACCGGAAGACCGCCTGTCAAGTTTCGTATCATTTGGACTTCGTTTGATACTCCAACGGTTAACCGAGGGACCGAAAAGGCCTCGTGTGTGTTGCAGCCCAACACCCCTCCAATTTGGCCCAAAACCCACAAAACTCTGATCCATCATCTAGAGTGTTCGATCACGATCGCGTGGCCAAAAACCGCACCTCATTTGGACTCTCCTAGCTCCCTCTATGCCTATTTAAACACCCCCCGATTTTCGGATCTCCTCCTACCTCCGAAACCCTAAAAAAAACCCTCGCGCGCCGCCGGACAAGATCTGCACCGACGGACACGTCCGAATTCAGCTCCGCCACCACGTGTCACCTCGTCATTGGTCGGTCCCCGCGCCCACATTGCCTCAGCCGCCGCGGCCCGGGCGAGCCCGAACCGGGCCCCCGCGCGGCCCGTTCCCCGCGCCGCCCGACTGCCTCGCTGCGCCGCCCGCCTCCTCTCTCCGCGGCCGAGCCGCCTCCCCGCCGACGAGCCGCCGCCGCCTCTCCAAGACGGCGCCGCGCGCCGCCACTCCTCCGACCGCCGCCACCATCGCCGCGCCCTCCGCCACCGCCAGCCCGCAGGCGCTGCCCCGCGCCGCGGCTGCCGTCTCGCCGCTGCCCCGGCCGCCGGCGCCCCGCGCCATGGAGGCTGCCCCGGCCATCTCCCCCTCCGGCCGCCGCCCTGCCCGTCGCCGGCGAACCTCGGTTCGTGTGCCTGCCGAAACCCTAGATCTGGAGGGTAAAAATTTCGTCCAAGTCCCTGATAATTTTAGTTCAAGTGCTCATGTTCACGGCTCTGTAACTTTGCATCCGTAGCCCCGATTCATGCATATAGCATATCAAAATGTTCAACTCAGAGAGTACATCATTTCATTCCATTGCATCATTTTCATTGGAGCTCATCTTGATGCCCGAAATGCCGTTAGAAGAGGGCTACTTGAGTAAATTGTCAGATCTGCCACTCCGTTTAGCACTTTTGTCATTTTTGCCATGATTATTGTGTGCATGCTATGCCCGTGAGTTCTACATGTGTTTTGTTAAGGGTTTTGTCATCTTTCCAAAGGTGCAACCCATGTATATTTGTGATGAGTGTGGTGACTTGTGCAAGCTTGCAAAGTGGTGCACTTGCTAATTTTGTTTTCAGGGACTTAGTAATTTCAGTAAGTCCTGGCGCTGTTTATCTCATGTTGTCATATGTTCATGTTGTTTCCTAGTGATCCGTGCCTCTTTTGAGGATGATCAGTAAGGATGTTTTATTAATCTTGTAGTGCTCTATCCATCCATGTCTTTGTTTGCAATTATGGACCAACCTAGCTTGAGTCAATCAAGCTCTACTTTAGCTACTTTGTGAATCTGGGCAGATTGTCAACTTGTTTGCAATTTTGCCGGTGATGTTGTAGTTGATCCGTGCATGCTATGCTATTGTTCTTGCCATGTCTAGCTTGCATTTTGTGCCTTCTTGTTAGTTGTATGCTTGTATTTCCCTGACTTGCACCATAGTGAGTGCATCGAGCTCGTAAACATGCCTACTTGAGTTATATTTCAGCATGTGCCAGTTTTCACTAAGTCTGAAAACTGATTATGTTTTTGCTATGTTCACATGCTTGCAATTGTATTTTCTGATCCCTTTTGGCTCAAGGTCACTAAGGGACTTTTGTTAAGCTCTTTGAGTAGCTCCATGCCATGCTTTACTTTGCCATGTTCAGATCATGTAGCATGTAGTTTTGTTGCTCCGAAGAGGGCTACCTGATCTGAAATTCCAGACAAGTGTTAATTTCACTAAGTCTGAGATCTGTTTGTCATTTGCATTTTTGCCATGCTTATTTGAACCTGTTAATGGATGAATTGGCCGTGGCTCAGTGCTAGACTTTTGTTAAGCATCTTGTGTGCATCCCTGCCATGTATTTTGTTGTCATGTTTGGGTGCTGTAGCATGTTCATCTCATTGCATTTAGATGCCTACTTGCTGAAAATCGCAGACCGGTGTCATTTTGAATCGCTTGCCATTTCCAAACCGTAACTCCGATTTCGGCGTTCTTTATATTGTTTTCAAGCGATTTCATCTCATCTTTCCAGTGGAACACTTGGAATTCCAAGTTGAGGCCAGGTTCATACATTTTCTGTCATATCTTGCATTTTGCATCCCGCATAGCATACCATCTTTGCATTGTGTTGTTTGAGTTTGCACGTGGTTGATTGTGTCCTTGTTGCTTGTTTGTCTTGTTTGGGTAGAGCCGGGAGACGAGTTTGCTAACGAGGAGCCCGTTGAGCTTGCTTTCGAGGATCCAGTCAACTCTGACAACTGTGTAGGCAAGATGATCATACCCTCGAAATCACTACTATCTTTGCTATGCTAGTTTGCTCGCTCTTTTGCTATGCCATTGCTACGATGCCTACCACTTGCTTGCAAGCCTCCCAAATTTCCATGTCAAACCTCTAACCCACCATGTCCTAGCAAACCGTTGATTGGCTATGTTACCGCTTTGCTCAGCCCCTCTTATAGCGTTGCTAGTTGTAGGTGAAGATTGGAGGCCGTTCCTTGTTGGAACATTTATTTACTTGTTGGGATATCATTATATTACTTTGTTATCTTAATGCATCTATATACTTGGTAAAGGGTGGAAGGCTCGGCCTCTCGCCTAGTGTCTTGTTCCACTCTTGCCGCCCTAGTTTCCGTCATATCGGTGTTATGTTCCCAGATTTTGCGTTCCTTACGCGGTTGGGTTATAATGGGAACCCCTTGATAGTCCGCCTTGAATAAAACTTCTCCAGCAATGACCAACCCTGGTTTTACCATTTGCCACCTAGCCTTTTCCCTTGGGTTTCACGGACTCAAGGGTCATCTTATTTTTAACCCCCCCGGGCCAGTGCTCCTCTGAGTGTTGGTCCAACCTAGAGCACCGTGCGGGGCCGTCCCTTGGCAACTTGGGTTACGTTGGCTCCCGTATGCTTAGCTTATCCGGTGTGCCCTGAGAACGAGATATGTGCAGCTCCTATCGGGATTTGTCGGCACAGCGGGCGGTGATGCTGGACTTGTTTTACCATTGTCGGAGTTGTCTTGAGTAACCGAGATACCGAGTCTGATCGGAACGTCTTGGGAGGAGGTCTATTCCTTCGTTGACCGTGAGAGCTTGTCATGGGATAAGTTGGGACTCCCCTGCAGGGATTGAACTTTCGAAAGCCGTGCCCGCGGTTATGGGCAGATGGGAATTTGTTAATGTCCGGTTGTTAAAAAACTTGAACCTTAATTAATTAAAATGAATCAACTGCGTGTGTTACCGTGATGGCCTCTTCTCGGCGGAGTCCGGGAAGTGGACACGGTGTTGGAGTAATGTTTGCGCAGGTTGCTCTCTAGTTTCACGCTCGCGCTTTGCCTCCTCTTCTCACTCTCTTTTGCGAATAAGTTAGCCACCATACTTGCTAGTCGCTTGATGCAGCTCCACTCATATTTTTACCTTGCCATACCTATAAGCTTAAATAGTCTTGATCGCGAGGGTGCGAGATTGCTGAGTCCCTGTGGCTCACAGATTACTATTACACCAGATGCAGGGCCTGATGATTCCGCTCCAGGAGACGCGTATGAGCTCAAGTGGGAGTTCGACGAAGACTCTCAATGTTACTATGTTTCCTTTCCCGATGATCAGTAGTGGTGCCCAGTTGGGGATGAATGAGACCGTGTCGCTTGTTGGGTTCTCTTTTATTTTGGCGCCATAGTCAGGCCATGAGTGTTTGTATGTTGTAATGTTATTTATGTACTTGATTGACGTGGCGAGTGTAAGCCAACTATGTTATCTCCCCTTTTATTATCATATTACATGGGATGCTGTGAAGATTGCCTAACTTGCGACATATGCCTTCAATGCGATTATGTCTCTAAGTCGTGCCTCGACACGTGGGAGCTATAGTCGCATCGAGGGTGTTACACCAAACCAATCGGATAATTCGAAGAGACTTGCAAAGATAACCAATCATACATAAAAGAATTCAGAGAAGATTCAAATATTATTCATAGATAGACTTGATCATAAACTCACAATTCATCGGTCTCAACAAACACACCGCAAAAACAAGATTACATCGAATAGATCTCCACAAGAGAGGGGGAGAACTTTGTATTGAGATTCAAAGAGAGAGAAGAAGCCATCTAGCTACTAACTATGGACCCGAAGGTCTGAGGTAAACTACTCACACTTCATCGGAGAGGCTATGATGATGTAGAAGCCCTCCGTGATGACGACCCTCTTCCGGCGGAGCTCCGGAACAGGCCCCGAGATGGGATCTCGTGGATACAGAAAGTTGCGGCGGTGGAATTAGGTTTTTGGCTCCTGTTCTGATTGTTTGGGGGTACGTGTGTATATATAGGAGGAAGAAGTACGCCGGAGGAGCACCGAGGGGCCCACGAGGCAGGGCGCGCGCCCTAGGAGGGGCGCCCCCACCCTCGTGACCGCATCTTTTGTTCCTTGGAGCAGGATCCAAGTATCCTGGATCACGTTCGGTGAGAAAATCACGTTCCCAAAGATTTTATTCCGTTTGGACTCCGTTTGATATTCCGTTTCTTTGAAACACTGAAATAGGCAAAAAAAATAGCAATTCTGGGTTGGGCCTCCGGTTAATAGGTTAGTCCCAAAAATAATATAAAAGTGGAAAATAAAGCCCAATATAGTCCAAAATAGTAGATAATATAGCATGGAGCAATCAAAAATTATAGATACGTTGGAGACATATCACATACCGATGACAAAGGGAACAACGTATGTTGTTATGCGGTTTGGCCGACAAAGATCTTCGTAGAATATGTAGGAGGCATAATGAGCATCCAGGCTCCACTATTGGTTATTGACTGGAGATGTGTCTCGGTCATGTATACATAGTTCTCGAACCCGTAGGGTCCGCACGCTTAACGTTCGATAACGATTTGTATTATGAGTTATGTGATTTGATGTACCGAAGGTTGTTAGGAGTCCCGGATGAGATCACAGACATGGCGAGGAGTCTGGAAATGGTTGAGACATAAAGATCGATATATTGGAAGGCTATATTCGGACATTAGAAAGGTTCGGAGTGATTCGGGTATTTTTCAGAGTGCCGGAAGGATTATCGGAACCATCGGGGAAGTTATGGGCCTTATTGGGCCTTAAGGGAGAGAGAGGGAGTAGCCAAGGGCTAGCCGGGCGCCCCCCATGGGCCTAGTATGAATTGGACTAGGGGGAGGGGCGGCGCCCCCTCCTTCCTTATCCTTCCCCTCTCCTTCCTTCTTCTCCTAGTAGGACTAGGAAAGGGGGGTCCAACTCCTACTAGGAGTAGGATTGCCCCCCTTGGGCGCGCCCTATAGGGACGCCCGGCCTCCCCCTTGCTCCTTTATATTCGAGGGGAGGGGGCACCCTAGAACACACAAGTTGACAATTGTTTTAGCCGTGTGTGGTGCCCCCCTCCACAGAAACACACCTCGGTCATATTTTCGTAGAGCTTAGGCAAAGCCCTGCGTCAGTAACTTCATCATCACCGTCACCATGCCGTCGTGCTGACGAAACTCTCCCTCGGCCTCAGCTGGATCTAGAGTTCGAGGGAGGTCACCGAGCTGAACGTGTGCAGATCGCGGAGGTGTCGTGCGTTCGGTACTTGATCGGTTGGATCACGAAGACGTTCGACTACATCAATCGTGTTACTTAACGCTTCCGCTTTCAGTCTACGAGGGTACGTAGACACACTCTCCCCTCTCGTTGCTATGCATCTCCTAGATAGATCTTGCGTGATCGTAGGATTTTTTTTGAAATACTGCGTTCCCCAACAAGAAAAGACATTAGAATTACTCCATAAAGCATTATTGTGCATAAAACATTATAAATAGCAGTAGGAAAACATGATGCAAAATGGATGTATCATACATACCCTCAGCTTCGAGGGTGAACTACTCCCTCCTCATCATGGTGGCCGCCAGGATGATGAAGATGGCCTCTGGTGATGATTTCCCCCTCTGGCAGGGTGCCGGAACGGGGTCCCGATTGAATTTTCATGGCTGCAGAGGCTTGTGTATGGCAGAACTTCTCATATAGGGTTCTTTCTGGGGGTTTGGGTATTTATAGGAATTTTTAGCATCGGTCTCACATCAAGGGGGTTCATGAGGCAGCGACAAGCTTGCTCCTAGCGAACTGGGGGTAGGGCGCGCCTAGCGAGCTTGCCGTGCCCTCGTGGGTCTTCTAGTCCTCCCATGAAGCTTCTGGGGTCTCTTTTGGTCCACAAAAAATCTCCATAAATTTTCAGCCCATTCCAAGAATTTTTATTTCTGCATAAAAAACGACACCACGGTAGTTGTGCTAAAAACAACGCCAGTCCTGGTTAGTTCTAATCAAATCATACCAAACCCATATAAAATTGTTGTAAACATGGCATGAATACTTCATAAATTATAGATACGTTGGAGACGTATCATTTCTCAAATTCACCTGACAATTCCATCCGATGTGCAATGCTTTCACTCGTAAGGCTTGAGTAGCTACTTTCTCTAACTCTCTTTGGGTACCCCGCAATTTATTTTTTGTTCTCTTTGAAATAAACTTATCCCACTTGTGTAAACTATCATGGACGATAGCAAGCCTTGTAGCCAGAGAGTCCATTTGTGCTCTAGGGCCAATGTGTTCCCATTCATCTTCCACGATCGCAACAAAGTCCTTTTCCTTTAACCATCTAGACTTGAATCTCAGTAATGTGTGTCTCATACTTTCTGGCGATGACTCCTCATCAATTGACACGAGAATCAGCCCGTGATCTAACTTGCAATAGTTAAGACGATGCGCCGACGAGTTAGCAAATAAGGTGTTCCACGCATAATTGTGTAGCGCCTTATCCGGCCTTTCCCTGATGTTTCCACACCGCTAGCTAAATTTATCACCCAAGTAACCACAATCACTCAGCTGACAATCATCTAGGGCATCTCGAAAAGCTTTCATGTACCGTTCTGGTCTTGCTCTCCCCCTTCTTTCTCAAATGAGTATATGATGTCATTCAGGTCGCCCATAATGAGCCATGACATGTCCATCATTGCTCTTAGATCACGCAAATGTTGCCATTCAAGATGTTTATCTTCCCAACATGGTTCTCCATATACACCTATAGATTGTCATTTAGTATCAGGATCATCCACAACAAACACATCAATGAAAATTTCCATTTTTATATTTAGAGCAATTTTAACTTCATTTTTCCAAAGCAGCACCGAACCTCCGCTTCTCCCATCACTATGAACCACCTCCTTTCTATGCATCTTTAACCATTTATGAAGACATTATGACGGGTACTCATCCAAGTGGGTCGCCAACTGAAACAAAACGTTAGGACTTCTGTTTTATCGCCTGCTTGGGCCTTGGTTATTTCTACCTTAAAGCGTCGCACGAGAGCTACTCTGATGAACCGCGTCACTCTCCTTCCAATACGCGTGAAAAAACACCGCGCGGGAGGTAAGTTTCCCTACCTGCCAGGATATCATGCGGCCCCACTAGCCAGGAGGTAACGGTAAAAGGATTTGTCTGGGCGACAGTGCTTCGTTTGGACTTTTTGTGAGCAGGTGGTGGACGGGGAGGGGAAAAGTGAGCAAAGTTATTGGGCTTGGGCAAAACTAAGGAACCAGGGGCACGGAAATAGAAACCCCTTCTCCATATACCCATATAAATTTCCATCTAGTATCAGGATCATCCCTAACAAACACATCAATGAAATTTTCCGTTTTGAAATTCAGAGAAATTTAACTTCATTTTCCAAAGCAGCACTTAACCTCCGCTCCTCCCATCACCACGAACCACCTCCTTTCTATCCATCTTTAACCTTTTACAAAGACATTATGCTGGGCACTCATCCAAGTGGTTCTCCGACAGAAACAAAATGTCAGGACTTCTGCTCACATAGACATTAAGCAAGGCCCTAACTATCGCAGCCTATTGAAGGCCACGACAATTCTAGCTAAGGATTTTCATTGCGCCGTAGTAGTTGCACGCCACAAATCTTCCTTGCTCCTAGTGGTGAAATAGCAAAGGAAAGAAGGTTCTCGACCTGCCAAATCGCCGAAGGACAGCAAACACCGGCTTTTACGACGAAAGAAACTCGCGGTCGGTGGAGCCACTGGAGGACAAAAACCCTAGCTTCCTTTTGCTAGGGGACGGAGATATGAAGAGGGGGCACCTCATGAGGACATCAAGCCGGCGGCGGCCGTGCCAGACCTAGATGAATTTCATAGTCGCGAGAGCCCACGTACCGCTTCGTATCTCATGGCCGTTTACAAGGGTATTTACCCTAAAAACACATAGTGTATATCCATAAAAATAACCCAGGGTCATGATCTTCTAACTTAAAAAAGTTCTGGAGGTGTATTATGTTGTGTTCTTTTTGAAATTCTATGGTGTTGAAACAACAACTATGCTGTTGTTTGCCGAATCACCGTGGAAACATGATGAATGACAGGAGGGTAGTGATGCGACTGCATCATATTTCCCTATGATTTTTTGTGGCTTCCTGATTCTTGGTTTTAAAGTCCTTCAAATCAAAAGGCATCTCGCATGAAAGTAGCACCATTCTCATTGTGTTTTAGAAAAAAACATCATTATCATCACAGGATTCGGTTCATTCTCAAAGGCACGACTGATTATGGTTGGATTAAATAATGACTTTACCGAAAGATCACCTTAGCATCTGCCATAAATTTATTTTCTGCCTCACACCACACAACTACACGTGGCCCTAACCAGATGCAAATGATTTAGCACTCATAGTGCCTTTTTCGAGTGATGAAAGGCCATAAATTCTTCTCCACTGAATGTTTTGAGCAAGTTCATCCACATATGGCCAAAAAACTCCCTCTACTCAGCATGGGGAAAACATTCTTGATTGCATTTTCTAGCTCTTTACATGCATCTGTGTAGAATACCAAAGGTGACACTGGCCCTATGCATCTTTTCAACTACATCATGAAACATGTCCATGGAACATCCGTCTTTGACTGAAACAAGCCAATAGCAATAGGGAACATCCAATTATGGCCATCTAGAGCATTGCATGATGCCCATTGACCATTCCACCTGCCAGTCAAAAAGACGAGTTTATACTCAAATATGGATGTCACCCTGCTTTGAAGCCATCGCTGCAAGGCTTTAAAGCCATAAAGAACTTAGAGAAAACGACTTTGTCATCCTCTGTTACCTTAGTATCTATGTCAACAACACTGCCAGGTGACCTCTTCTCAACCTCTATTTTGAAGTTATAAAGCATCCTAAAGGTATTTGCCCAAGCACCATATAATTGTTTAATTGTCCTTTGTTTTGCCTTTCACACCGTGATATATTTTAGCTTAATTGGGTATTGATTCTCTAAGTCTACTAAAAGTTTCTTTGCAATAGTGTTTGAATTACTGGCTAAAATAGAAGTGATCTTTTCTGCAACCCAAAGGTGTGATGTCATGATTGATAATCTCTGTGAACTTGTAATAAAAGTATGCTGATGCGGGATTTGATTAAACCTGATGGTATTTCCATTAGGTTGGCGTCTAGAAGATATGTACCACTTGTAAGGCTTGGCACTTTCAGCAAAACCTCTGCACATCACATAAAACTTCTTTCTGTCAGTCCACTTAGTCTTGGCATCAAACTCATGTTTGACTGCATAAGTACTAAAACACATCATAAACTCATCCATGTTTGGCTATAACTTCCCCACTTCAATAACATGGATTTCTTTGCCAGAGACATTTACCAGCTCATCATCATGTGCATCATCAACACCATCTACAACATCTTCCATCAACTGTCCATCCACATCTTGAGATGAATCTTTGTTAAAACCAGCAGGCAAACTAGATTCACCCCTCTCCTCCTTATCTCTATCATCTACTGGAATGCCGAAAAATTCCCATCTGAGTGTTAGCCATTGGTGTAGTGAACAAATATGTAGTGTCATCTAATTCTACTGAATTCGAATCAAGAGAAGCAACCCTTGCAGCACCATCCCTTGTTTGTCAATGTCAGCTCCTTGTTCAACCCACTCGCCCCCCACAATCTATATTCCAAATTGGTCGAAAACGGAGGTGACGTGGTCAGATCTAAATCGACGTGGATTAGGGTTCCGAATTCACTCACCACATCCCCCGCAACCGAGAACAAAAGCTCTGTCGCCCGACACCGAGAAAGAAGAGGGGAGCGGGAGGGTTCAGTCGGGAGGAGGGGCACATTTCACTAGATGCACTGCCAAATTAAGTGGGACTCACCTACCTTAACATAACCTCACTCCATTGACAACCGTGTTATCACCCGGTTAGGCCTTGCTTATTTCTGCCTTAAAACATCGCACGAGAGCTACTCTGACGAACCACGTCACTCTCCTTCCAATACGTGTGAAAAAATGCCGCGCGGGAGGTAAGTTGCCCCACCTGTTAGGATATCATGTGACCCCACTAGTCAGGAGGTAACGGTAAAAGGCTTTGTCTGGGCGACAGTGCTTCGTTTGGGATTTTTGTGAGCAAGTGGTGGATGGGGAGGGGAAAAGTGAGCAAAGTTATTTGGCTTGGGCAAAACTGAGTACAACTAAGGAACCAGGGGCACGGAAATAGAAATCCCTTCTCCATATACCCATATAAATTTCCATCTAGTATCAGGATCATCCCCAACAAACACATCAATGAAATTTTCCGTTTTGAAATTCAGAGAAATTTTAACTTCATTCTCCAAAGCAGCACTTAACCTCCGCTTCTCCCATCATTACGAACCGCCTCCTTTCTATCCATCTTTAACCTTTTACGAATAAATTATGCTGGGCACTCATCCAAGTGGTTCTCCGACAGAAACAAAACGTGAGGACTTCTGCTTGCATAAACATTAAACAAGGCCCTAACTGTCGCATCCTATGGAAGGCCACGACAATTCCAGCTCAGGATTTTCATTGCGCCGCGGGAGTTGCATGTCACAAATATTCCTTGCTCCTAGTTGTGAAACGGCAAAGAAAAGAATAATCTTGGCCGGCCAAGCTGTCGAAGGACAGCAAACACCAACTTTTACATTGGCGGGTGGCGAGAGAAACTCACAGTCAGTGGAGCCACCAGAGGATAAAAACCCTAGCTTACTTTTGTTAGGGGACGAAGATATGAAGAGGGCCACCTCGTCAGGACATCAAGCTGACGACGACCATACGAGACCAAGATCGCCTTCAGAGCCGCGAGAGCCCACATACCGCTTCATATCTCATGGCCTTTTACACGGGTATTTACCCTAAAAACATGCTGTGCATATGCACAAAAATAACCTAGGTGTTGTGGGAGTAAGTCTGATAGTAGAATAGGGGTACGTAGGAGGAGGCAAGATCCTAGCTATGGCGAAGTTGTGCACGCAAGGTTTACGAGTTCAAGCCCTTCACGGAGGAAGTAACAGCCCTACGTCTCAGTGCCCGGAGGCTTTGGTTGACTGGATTATGCGTGATAGTTACAGGGGTACAAACCCTTGTGCCAGAGGAGGGGGGTGGCTTATATAGAGTGAGCTAAGACCCCAGCCATCCCACGTTACACAGGGTTCAATGTACATTAAGACAGGACGTTACTGGTAACGCCTGTTATAAAGAGCTATAAATGATCTTTAAGACTACAGAGTGAACGTCTGACCGTTGCCATCCTGAGTGACTTTAAGCCTTCTGTATTTCGAGTGATTTCTTGTACGGTCGAGTGACTTCATCTTGGTCGAATGGAATTGGGGTTTCCGAGTGAGGTTGGAGGTCGAGTGGATTGCACTCCTTGGTGAACTTAGTCGGTTTCTTCTGTTGTATCTTGAATGTCTTTGACCCTAGGGCAGTGTCCTTGGGTAAGGCATCTAGGTCAAGCCTATGACCCTACCCTAGGTACATGTCATCGTCATTAGCCCCGGATTGAGGTCCGAGTGAAGAAAGAACTGAAGTTGATTCTGACTCGATTCCCTACTTCAGAGGTATTTCATCCGAGTCTGTGAATCATGTTGAAGCTTCGATCTTGTTTCAGTCACCTCGATCGATTCTGAAGGAAATATGCCCTAGAGACAATAATAAAGTTGTTATTTATATTTCCTTATATCATGATAAATGTTTATTATTCATGCTAGAATTTTAATAACCAGAAACTTAATACATGTGTGAATACATAGACAAACAGAATGTCACTAGTATGCCTCTACTAGACTAGCTCGTTAATCAAAGATGGTTAACTTTCCTAGCCATGGACAAGAGTTGTCATTTGATGAACGGGATCACATCATTAGAGAATGATGTGATTGACTTGACCCATCCGTTATCTTAGCACTATGATTGCTTGGTTTACTGCTATTGCTTTCTCCATAACTTATACATGTTCCTATGACTATGAGATTATGAAACTCCCGAATACCAGAGGAACACCTTGTGTGCTATCAAACGTCACAACATAACTGGGTGAAGATGCTCTACAGGTGTCTCTGATGGTGTTTGTTGAGTTGGCATAGATCGAGATTGGGATTTGTCACTCCGTGTATCGGAGAGGTATCTCTGGGCCCTCTCGGTAATGCACATCACTATAAGCCTTGCAAGCAATGTGACTAATGAGTTAGTTGCGAGATGATGCATTATGGTACGAGTAAAGAGACTTGCCGGTAACGACATTGAACTAGGTATTGAGATACCGACGATCGAATCTCGGGCAAGTAACATACCGATGACAAAGGGAACAATGTATGTTGTTATGCGGTTTGACCGATAAAGATCTTCGTAGAATATGTAGGAACCAATATGAGCATCTAGGTTCCGCTATTGGTTATTGACCAGAAGTGAGTCTCGGTCATGTCTACATAGTTCTCGAACCCGTAGGGTCCGCACGCTTAACGTTCGATGACGATTGATATTATGAGTTTATGTGTTTTGATGTACCAAAGGTAGTTCGGAGTCCATGATGTGATCATGGACATGACAAGGGAGTCTCGAAATGGTCGAGACATAAAGATCGATATATTGGAAGGCTATGTTTGGACACCGGAATGGTTCCAGATGAGTTCGGGCATTTTCCGGAGTACCGGGAGGTTACCGGAGCCCCCCGGGGAGTCAATGGGCCTTAATGGGCCCTAGTGGAGAAAGAGGGCAGCAGGCAAGTGGTGGGGCGTGCCCCCCTAGGCCCAAACTGAATTGGTTTAGGGTTTGGGGGGCCGACCCCCCTTTCCTTCTTCTCTCATCCTCCTTCCTCCTTCTCCTAGTAGGAACAGGAAAGGGGGGGGGGGGGCAAACCTACTTGGAGTAGGATTGCCCCCCCCTTGGGCGCGCCTCCTCCTAGGCCGGCCCTCCCCTCCTCTCCCTTTATATATGGGGGAGGGGGCACCCCATAGACACACAAGTTGATTGTTTAGCCGTGTGCGGTGCCCCCCTCCACAGATTTCCACCTCGGTCATATCGTTGTAGTGCTTAGGCGAGGCCCTGCATCAGTGACTTCATCATCACCGTCATCATGCCGTCATGCTGACGAAACTCTCCCTCGGCCTCAACTGTATCAAGAGTACGAGGTACGTCACCGAGCTGAATGTGTGCATATCGCGGAGGTGCCGTACGTTCGGTACTTGATCGGTTGGACCGCGAAGACGTTCGACTACATCAACCGTGTTTCATAACGCTTCCGCTTTCGGTCTACGAGGGTACGTAGACATACTCTCCCCCTCTCATTGCTATGCATCACCTAGATGGATCTTGCGTGTGCGTAGGATTTTTTTGAAATTACTGCGTTCCCCAACAGTGGCATCCGAGCCAGGTCTATGCGTAGATGTTATATGCATGAGTAGAACACAAAGGATTTGTGGGCGTGGGTATATACATATTGCTTGTCATCACTAGTTGATTCTTGATTCAGCAGTATTGTTGGATGAAGCGGCTCAGACCAACATTACGCGTACGCTTACACGAGACTGGTTCTACCGACGTGCTTCTCACACATGTGGCTGGTGGGTGTCAGTTTCTCCAATTTTAGTTGAATCGGATTCGATGAACAGTGTTCTTTATGAAGATCAAAAAGCAATCACTATACCGCATTGTGGTTTTTGATGCGTAGGTAAGAACGGTTCTTGCTAAGCCTGTAGCAGCCATGTAAAACTTGCAACAACAAAGTAGAGGACGTCTAACTTGTTTTTGTAGGGCATGTTGTGATGTAATATGGTCAAGACGTGATTATATAAATTGTTGTATGAGATGATCATGTTTTGTAACATAGTTATCGGCAACTGGCAGGAGCCATATGGTTGTCGCTTTATTGTATGAAATGCAATCGCCATGTAATTGCTTTACTTTATCACTAAGCGGTAGCGATAGTCGTAGAAGCAATAGTTGGCGAGATGACAATGATGCTACGATGGAGATCAAGGTGTCAAGCCGGTGATGATGGTGATCATGACGGTGCTTTGGAGATGGAGATCAAAGGCACAAGATGATGATGGCCATATCATATCACTTATTTTGATTGCATGTGATGTTTATCCTTTATGCATCTTATTTTGCTTAGTACGACGGTAGCATTATAAGATGATCTCTCACTAAATTTCAAGGTATAAGTGTTCTCCCTGAGTATGCACCGTTGCTACAGTTCATCGTGCCGAGACACCACGTGATGATCAGGTGTGATAAGCTCTACTTTCACATACAACGGGTGCAAGCCAGTTTTGCACACGCAGAATACTCGGGTTAAACTTGATGAGCCTAGCATATGCAGATATGGCCTCGGAACACTGAGACTGAAAGGTCGAGCATGAATCATATAGTAGATATGATCAACATAGTGATGTTCACCATTGAAAACTTCTCCATCTCACGTGATGATTGGACATGGTTTAGTTGATATGCATCACGTGATCACTTAGATGATTAGAGGGATGTCTATCTAAGTGGGAGTTCTTAAGTAATATGATTAATAAAACTTTAATTTATCATGAACTAAGTACCTGATAGTATTTTTGCATGTCTATGTTGTTGTAGATAAATGGCCCGTGCTGTGGTTCCCTTGAATTTTAATGCGTTCCTAGAGAAAGCTAAGTTGAAAGATGATGGTAGCAATTACACGGACTGGGTCTGTAACTTGAGGATAATCCTCATTGCTGCATAGAAGAATTACGTCTTGGAAGCACCGCTAGGTGCCAAACCCGCTGCAGGAGCAATGCCAGATGTTATGAACACCTGGCAGAGCAAAGCTGATGACTACTCGGTAGTTCAGTGTGCCATGCTTTACGACTTAGAACCGAGACTTCAACGATGTTTTGACATCATGGAGCATATGAGATGTTCCAGGAGTTGAAGTTAATATTTCAAGCAAATGCCCGGATTGAGAGATATGAAGTCTCCAATAAGTTCTACAGCTGCAAAACGGAGGAGAATAGTTCTGTCAATGAGCATATACTCAGAATGTCTGGGTACCACAATCACTTGACTCAGATAGGAGTTAATCTTCCAGTTCATAGTGTCATTGACAGAGTTCTTCAATCACCGCCACCAAGCTACAAGAGCTTTGTGATGAACTATAATATGCAAGGGATGGATAAGACGATTCCTGAGCTCTTCGCAATGCTAAAGGTTGCGGAGATAGAAATCAAGAAGGAGCATCAAGTGTTGATGGTCAACAAGACCACTAGTTTCAAGAAAAAGGGTAAAGGGAAGAAGGGGAACTTCAAGAAGAACATCAAACAAGTTGTTGCTCAAGTGAAGAAGCCCAAGTCTGGACCTAAGCCTGAGACTCAGTGCTTCTATTGCAAAGGGATTGGTCACTGGAAGCGGAACTGCCCCAAGTATTGGGCGGAGAAGAAGGATGGCAAAGTGAAAGGTATATTTGATATACATGTTATTGATGTGTACCTTACTAATGCTCGCAGTAGCGCCTGGGTATTTGATACTGGTTCTGTTAATAATATTTGCAACTCGAAACAGGGGCTACGGATTAAGCGAAGATTGGCTAAGGATGAGGTGACGATGCGCGCGGGAAATGGTTCCAAAGTCGATGCGATCGCCGTCGACACGCTGCCTCTACATCTACCTTCGGGATTAGTTTTAGACCTAAGTAATTGTTATTTGGTGCCAGCGTTGAGCATGAACATTGTATCTGGATCTTGTTTGATGCAAGACGGTCATTCATTTAAATCAGAGAATAATGGTTGTTCTATTTATATGCATAATATCTTTTATGGTCATGCACCCTTGATGAGTGGTCTATTTTTACTAAATCTTGATAGTAGTGATACACGTGTTCATAGTATTGAAGCCAAAAGATATAAGTTTAATAATGATAGTGCAACTTATTTGTGGCACTGCCGTTTAGGTCATATTGGTGTAAAGCACATGAAGAAACTCCATTCTAATGGGCTTTTGGAATCACTTGATGCTTGAGAACCATGCCTCATGGGCAAGATGGCCAGGACTCCATTCTCTGGAACAATGGAGCGAGCAACAGACTTATTGAAAATAATACATACTGATGTATACGGTCTGCTGAGTGTTGATGCTCGCGGCGGGTATCATTATTTTCTTATCTCCACAGATGATTTGAGCAGATATGGGTATATCTACTTGATGAAACATAAGTCTGAAACATTTGAAAAGTTCAAAGAATTTCAAAGTGAAGTGGAAAATCATCGTAACAAGAAAATAAAGTTTCTACGATCTGATCGTGGAGGAGAATATTTGAGTTATGAGCTTGGTCTTCATTTGAAACAATGCGGAATAGTTTCGCAACTCACGCCACCTGGAACACCACAGCGTAATGGTGTGTTCGAACATCGTAACCGCACTTTATTAGATATGGTGCGATCTATGATGTCTCTTTCTGATTTACCGCTATCATTTTGGGGTTATGCTTTAGAAATGGCTGCATTCATGTTAAATAGGGCATCATCGAAATTCGTTGAGACGACACCTTATGAACTGTGGTTTGGCAAGAAACCCAAGTTGTCGTTTCTTAAAGTTTGGGGCTGCGATGCTTATGTGAAAAAGCTTCAACCTGATAAGCTCGAACCCAAAGCGGAGAAATGTGTCTTCATAACATACACAAAAGAGACTGTTGGGTACACCTTCTATCACATATCCAAAGACAAGATATTCGTTGCTAAGAATGGATCCTTTCTAGAGAAGGAGTTTCTCTCAAAAGAAGTGAGTGGGAGGAAAGTAGAACTTGATGAGGTAACTGTACCTGCTCCCTTATTGGAGAGTACTTCATCATAGAAATCAGTTCCAGTGATTCCTACACCAGTAAGTGAGGAAGCTAATGATAATGATCATGAAACTTCTGATCAAGTTACTACCGAAGCTCCTAGGTCAACCAGAGTAAGATCTGCACTAGAGTGGTACAGTAATCCTGTTCTGGAAGTCATGTTACTTGACCATGACGAACCTACGAACTATGAGGAAGCGATGATGAGCCCAGATTCTGCAAAATGGCTAGAGGCCATGAAATCTGAGATGGGATCCATGTATGAGAACAAAGTGTGGACTTTGGTTGACTTGCCCGATGATCGGCAAGCCATAGAGAATAAATGGATCTTGAAGAAGAAGACTGACGCTGATGGTAATATTACTGTCTACAAAGCTCGACTTGTTGCGGAAGGTTTTTGACAAGTTCAAGGAGTTGACTACGATGAGACCTTCTCACCCGCAGCGATGCTTAAGTCTGTCTGAATCATGTTAGCAATTGCCGCATTTTACGATTATGAAATTTGGCAAATGGATGTCAAAACTTCATTCCTTAATGAATATCTTAAAGACGAGTTGTATATGATGCAACTAGAAGGTTTTGTCGATCCAAAAGGTCCTAACAAAGTGTGCAAGCTCCGACGATCCATTTATGGACCGGTGCAAGCCTCTTGGAGTTGGAATATATGCTTTGATAGTGTGATAAAAGCATATGGATTTATACAGACTTTTGGAGAAGCCTGTATTTATAGGAAAGTGAGTGGGAGCTCTGTAGCATTTCTGATATTGTATGTGGATGACATATTGTTGATTGGAAATGATACTGAATTTCTGAAAAGCATAAAAGGATACTTGAATAACAATTTTTCAATGAAAGACCTTGGTGAAGCTGTTTATATATTGGGCATCAAGATCTATAGAGATAGATCAAGACGCTTAATTGGACTTTCACAAAGCAAATACCTTGATAAAGTTTTGAAGAGGTTCAAAATGGATCAAGCAAAGAAAGGGTTCTTGCCTGTGTAACAAGGTGTGAAGTTGAGTCAGACTCAATGCCGACCACTGCAGAAGATAGAGAGAAAATGAAAGTCATTCGCTATGCTTCAACCATAGGTTCTATCATGTATGCAATGTTGTGTAGCAGACCTGATGTGTGCCTTGCTATTAGTTTAGCAGGGAGGTACCAAAGTAATCCAGGAGTGGATCACTGGACAACGGTCAAGAACATCCTGAAATACCTGAAAAGGACTAAGGATATGTTTCTCATTTATGAGGTGACAAAGAGCTCGTCGTCAATGGTTACGTCGATGCAAGCTTTGAAACTGATCCGGATGACTCTAAGTCACAAACTGGATACGTATTTTTATTGAATGGTGGAGCTGTCAGTTGGTGCAGTTCCAAACAGAGCGTCGTGGTGGGATCTACGTGTGAAGCGAAGTACATAGCTGCTTCAGAAGTAGCAAATGAAGGAGTCTGGATGAAGGAGTTCATATTCGATCTAGGTGTCATACCTAGTGCATCGGGTCCAATGAAAATCTTTTGTGACAATATTGGTGCAATTGCCTTGGCAAAGGAATCCCGATTTCACAAGAGAACCAAGCACATCAAGAGATGCTTCAATTCCATCCGTGATGAAGTCAAGGAGGGAGACATAGAGATTTGCAAGATACATACAGATCTGAATGTTGTAGACCCGTTGACTAAGCCTCTCTCATGAGCAAAACATGATCAGCACCAAGACTCCATGGGTGTTAGAATCATTACTGTGTAATCTAGATTATTGACTCTAGTGCAAGTGGGAGACTGAAGGAAATATGCCCTAGAGGCAATAATAAAGTTGTTATTTATATTTCCTTATATCATGATAAATGTTTATTATTCATGCTAGAATTGTATTAACCAGAAACTTAATACATGTGTGAATACATAGACAAACAGACTGTCACTAGTATGCCTCTACTAGACTAGCTCGTTAAGCAAAGATGGTTAAGTTTCCTAGCCATGGACAAGAGTTGCCATTTGATGAACGGGATCACATCATTATAGAATGATGTGATTGACTTGACCCATCCATTAGCTTAGCACTATGATCGTTTAGTTTATCGCTATTGCTTTCTCCATAACTTATACATGTTCCTATGACTATGAGATTATGCAACTCCCGAATACCGAGGAACACCTTGTGTACTATCAAACGTCACAACGTAACTGGGTGATTATAAAGATGCTCTACAGGTGTCTCCGATGGTGTTTGTTAAGTTGGCATAGATCGAGATTAGGATTTGTCACTCCGTGTATTGGAGAGGTATCTCTGGGCCCTCTTGGTAATGCATGATGACCACAAGTGTAGGGGATATATCGTAGCCTTTTCGATAAGTAAGAGTGTCAAACCCAACAAGGAGCAGAAGGAAATGATAAGCAGTTTTCAGTAAGGTATTCTCTGCAAGCACTGAAATTATTGGTAACAGATAGTTTTGTGATAAGGTAATTTGTAACGAGTAGCAAGTAATAAAAGTAAATAAGGTGCATCAAGATGGCCCAATCCTTCTTGTAGCAAAGGACAAACCTGGACATACTCTTATATGAAGGAAAGCGCTCCCGAGGACACATGGGAATTATCGTCAAGCTAGTTTTCATCACGTTCATATGATTCGCGTTCGGTACTTTGATAATTTGATATGTGGGTGGACCGGTGCTTGGGAACTATCCTTACTTGGACAAGCATCCCACTTATGATTAACCCCTATTGCAAGCATCCGCAGCTACAACAGACGTATTAAGGTAAACCTAACCATAGCAATGAAACATATGGATCCAAATCAGCCCCTTACGAAGCAACGCATAAACTAGGGTTTAAGCTTCTGTCACTCTAGCAACCATCATCTACATATTACTTCCGAATGCCTCCCTCTAGGCCCAAACAATGGTGAAGTGTCATGTATTCGACGTTCACATGACACCACTAGAGGGATGAAAACATACATCTCATCAAAATATCGAACGAATACCAAATTCACATGACTACTTATAGCAACACTTCTCCCATGTCCTCAGGAACAAACATAACTACTCACAAAGCATATTCATGTTCATAATCAGAGGGGTATTAATATGCATAATGGATCTGAACATATGATCTTCCACCAAGTAAACCAACTAGCATCAACTACAAGGAGTAATCAACACTACTAGCAACCCATAGGTACCAATCTGAGGTTTGGATACAAAGATTGGATACAAGAGATGAACTAGGGTTTGAGATGAGATGGTGCTGGTGAAGATGTTGATGGAGATTGACCCCCTCCCGATGAGAGGATCGTTGGTGATGACTTCCCCCTCCTGGAGGGAAGTTTCCCTGGCAGAACAGCTCTGCTGGAGCCCTAGATTGGTTCCGCCAAGGTTCCGCCTCGTGGCGGCGGAGTTTCGTCCCGTGAGCTTGCTTATGATTTTTTTTCTCGATGAAAGACTCCATATAGCCAAAGATGGGCATCGGAGGGCCACCAGGGGGCCCACAAGGCAGGGGGCGCGCCTAGGGGGGTAGAGCGCGCCCCCACCCCCGTGGACGGTGGGTGGCCCCCCTCTGGTACTTCTTTCACCCAATATTTTTTATATATTCTGAAAATAATTCCCGTGGAGTTTCAGGACTTTTGGAGATGTGCGGAATAGGTCTCTAATATTTGCTCCTTTTCCAGCCCAGAATTCCAGCTGCCGGCATTCCCCCTCTTCATGTAAACCTTTTAAAATAAGAGAGAAAAGGCATGAGTATTGTGACATAATGTGTAATAACGGCCCATAATGCAATAATTATCAATATAAAAGCATGATGCAAAATGGACGTATCAACTCCCCCAAGCTTAGACCTTGCTTGTCCTCAAGCGAAAGCCGAAAACGAAAAATTTGTCCACATGTTTTGGAGATAGAGGTGTCGATAAAATAAAATACAGACATGAGGGCATCATGATCATTCTTAGAGTATCAACACATATATATTGTCATATGATCTCTTATGCTAAAGTAACAATTCATTCATAGTTTCAAGTATGAATTATAAACTTCATTGAAAACTAACAAACTATAATCTTAGTCATTGAAGCAATTGCAATTTATCATATCATCAGAAAGAGTCAATATAAGAGCTTTTCAGCAAGTCCACATACTCAACTATCATTTAGTCTTTCACAATTGCTAACACTCACCCAATACTTATGGGTATGAAGTTTTAATTGGACACAGAGAAAGATAGGGGCTTATAGTTTTGCCTCCCAACTTTTTACCTCAAGGGTAATGTCAACAATAATAGTTCATGAAAATTCACATCCAATTAGCTATATATATCTGGATCTTTCCAACACATTGTGCTTGCCAAAGGATAAAATGTAAAAAGGAGAGGTGAAGATCACCGTGACTCTTTGCATGAAGTATAAGACAAGAATAAAAGATAGGCCCTTCACAGAGGGAAGTAGAGGTTGTCATGCGCTTTTATGGTTGGATGCACGAAATCTTAATGCAAAAGAATGTCACTTTATATTGCCACTTGTGATATGGACCTTATCAGTCGCTTTTATTTCTTCCACATCACAAGATCATATAAAGCTTATTTTCTCCACATTAATGGATCATACATATTTAGAGAGCAATTTTTATTGCGTGCACCGATGACAACTTACTTGGAGGATCTTACTCAATCCATAGGTAGGTATGGTGGACTCTCATGGCAAAACTGGGTTTAGGGATATTTGGAAGCACAAGTAGTATCTCTACTTGGTGCAAATAAATTGGCTAGCAAGAGAGGGAAAGGCAAGCTCAACATGTTGGATGATCCATGACAATATAATTTATCTCAGATGTAAGAAAACATAATCCATTACGTTGTCTTCCTTGTCCAACACCAACTCTTTAGCATGTCATATTTTGATGAGTGCTCACAATCATAAAAGATGTCCAAGATAGTATATTTATGTGAAAACCTCTCTTTCTTTATTACTTCCTATTAATTGCAATGATGACCAAAACTATGTTTGTCAACTTTCAACAACTTTTATTCATCATACTTTTATATGTGAAGTCATTACTCTCCATAAGATCCTTATGATCTCTTTATTTCTTTTCATTTATTTTCTTTTCTTTTATTCCCTCAAGATCATAGCAAAATAATCAAGCCCTTGACTCAACACTAATCTTTATTGTATATAGCTCACGGACTCGATTACATAGGAAGATCATAAAGCAAAACTCACAACTAGATCATACTAAAACTTTATTATACTAGATCAAGATATTATCAAAAGGATCAAACTAAGAAAAAACGGTAAAGATAAAAGTGATGGTGATACAATACCGGGGCACCTCCCCCAAGCTTGGCAGTTTCCAAGGGGAGTGCCCATACCCATGTGATTATATCTCTTTTGCCGGTGAAGGAGATGGAGTTGTTGATGATGTAGGCTTGTCGTCCCTCTTCCAAGGCTCACCATCATAGAAGGATGATCGAGTCTCTGGGATCCTTAAATCTGCAGCCAAACTCATCCTCTTGAATCTATATTCATACTCACAATTTTGATTTTGCAGGTAATAGATCTGGGCTTGGAGGTGCTCGATTTTCTCATGAAGCTTGAAAATGGCCTCTCCAATGTCCTTGGCGTCCAGCTTGTGGTTGTTGGTGAACTCCATGATCATTATGTGATTGGAGTCAAGTCCATGCTCCACCATCTCCTGACACTTGAAAACTTGTTGCTCCATTGCCTCGAGCCTTGTCTCCACACTTCTGGTCCTCCTTGGTCCCTCAGGATGTGCAGCAACCCCTCACGCATATCAATGGTTTGAGGATGTTGTAGCACTTCCGTGAGGTAGGGGTTGATGACCTTCTCGAAGAACTTGTCCTTGGGGGCACTTGGAGACGTCATGGTGATCTAGATCTGTTAGAAAAATGGCTCGAAACAAGAACAGGAGATTTTTGTGTGATACGGAGGTCAAAACCTTCGGGAGATTATATAATTATTTTATACTGACCAAAAGAAGTATCATGCAAGAAAACAGAGTCCGGAGAGCGCACGAGGTGCCCACGGCGCAGGGGCGCGCCCTCCACCCTCGTGTCCTTCCTGGACTACTTCTTATTTTCCTATTTTCTTAAATATTCCAAAATGGAGAAAAATTGCCATTATAACTGTTTTGTAGTCGGTTTACTTACCGTACCACATACCTATTCCTTTTTGGAGTCTGAAACATTCCAGAAAGTGTACCTTATGTATTCCTCCAGGGTTACGGTTTCAATAACATTAGTTTCAACATTTATGGGATTACCTGAGATATAATGTTTGATTCTTTGACCGTTTACCACCCTCGGATTTGTGCCTTCGAAGTTGTTGATTTTTATGGCCCCGGAACGACAGACCTCCTTGATAATGTAAGGATATTCCCATTTAGAGAGAAGTTTTCCTGCAAAAAATCTTAAACGAGAGTTGAATAGCAACACATAATCACCTACATTAAACTCACGCTTTTGTATCCTTTTGTCATGCCATCTTTTAACTTTTTCTTTAAACAGTTTGGCATTCTCATAGGCCTGGGTTCTCCATTCATCAAGTGAGCTAATGTCAAATAACCTCTTCTCACCGGCAAGTTTGAAATCATAATTGAGCTCTTTGATGGCCCAATATGCCTTATGTTCTAATTCGAGAGGTAAGTGACATGCTTTTCCATAAACCATTTTATACGGAGACATACCCATAGGATTTTTATATGCAGTTTTATAAGCCCATAATGCATCATCAAGTTTCTTGGACCAATTCTTTCTAGATCTATTAACAATCTTTTGCAAAATTAATTTAAGCTCTCTATTGCTAAATTCTACTTGACCACTAGACTGTGGATGATATGGAGATGCAATTCTATGATTAACATCATACTTAGCAAGCATTTTACAAAAGGCACCATGAATAAAATGTGAACCACCATGAGTCATTAAATATCTAGGGACTCCAAACCTCAGAAAAATAACTTCTTTAAGCATCTTAATAGAGGTGTTATGATCAGCACTACTAGTTGGAATAGCTTCTACCCACTTAGTAACGTAATCAACAGCAACTAAAATATGTGTATACCCATTAGAGGAAGGAAACAATCCTATATAATCGAAGCCCCAAACATCAAATGGTTCAATAACGAGTGAATAATTCATAGGCATTTCTTGACATCTACTAATATTAACAATTCTTTGACATTCATCACAAGATAAGACAAACTTAAGGGCATCCTTGAAGAGAGTAGGCCAATAAAAACCGGATTGCAATACCTTATGTGCAGTTCTATCTCCAGCATGGTGTCCTCCATAAGCTTCGGAGTGACACTTGCATATGATCTGTTCCTGTTCATGCTCAGGTATACAATGTCTAATAACACCATCTACTCCTTCTTTATAAAGTTGTGGGTCATCCCAGAAGTAATGTCTTAAATCATAGAAAAACTTTTTCTTTTGCTGGTATGTGAAACTAGGTGGTATAAATTTACCAACAATGTAATTAGCGTAATCAGCATACCATGGAGCAGTGCGAGAAGCATTTATGACAGCTAGTTGTTCATCAGGAAAGCTATCATCAATAGGTAGAGGGTCATCAAGAACATTCTCTAACCTAGACAAGTTGTCCGCAACGGGATTCTCAGCTCCCTTTCTATCAATAATATGCAAATCAAATTCTTGTAGCAGGAGAACCCATCTAATAAGTCTAGGTTTAACATCTTTCTTTTTGATAAGATATTTAATAGTAGCATGATCAGTGTGAATAGTTACTTCAGAATCAACAATATAATGTAGCGACTAGACCTCAACCAGTCTGATCTCTGTGCTCCGGTGTCATCCCTGGATCAGTAATGCTGACACCACACAGTACTTGAAGGATTTATAACAGAGTAGCAATCACACACTTATTACATCGAGTGTCTCAAAAGAGAACTTATTACAATAAATATGGCTTAAGGCCATCTAATAACGATAACAGCGGAAGGCTTGCAAGATAAGTGAGTCCATCAACTCCAACGGCATCACTGAGGATAGAACCACGACCTAAAAGTCTCCTTACTCGTCGTCTGAAAAGTCTGCAACATGAACGTTGCAGCCTGAAAACGGGTCAGCACATGGAATATGCTGGCAAAGTAACACACAGAGAATGATGGAAGAATAAGACTATACTACATGCATATTTGGCTGGTGGAAAGCTCTATGGTTACAGTTTTGCGTAAAGCCAATTTTTCCCTACTGCAAAGGAATACATTTTATTTTACTATCATGGTAGTTGTTAAACATTGAGAGTGTAGACACGCTCTCAATCCCAATTAAGCATCATCATTAAAACCCAACAAAATTAAATTAGAGTAACATGATGAGATTCACATGATAATCCAAGTACTAGATACTCAAGATGTCCATAACCGGGGAAACGACTAACCATGATTAGTTTATACACTCTGCAGAGGTTTGCGCACTTTTCCCCACAAGACTCGATCTCCTCCGTTGGGATTCTCGCACTACATGGTGTTTGAGAAACGGATGACTGAGACATAGTCTTTCAGAAGCATTTGCACCTTACGAACGGGTAGACCGTACCAACCTACATCCCCTACATTTGCTAGTCTACCACTGTAAGAGTTCGCATGACTTAGTTAACTATGCTAGATCCCATAGTAGCTTGTGGCTGCACATGGAAGTTTCTAGTATGAATAATCTCATGATCCCTTTGAGCCTAGGTGGCGGTCCAAAGAAAAACAGGCAATCGCTGGAATACCCAGGTGCCTCAATCCACCCAGATGTGTGTTTAAGTTGCCACCTTAGATAAACCATTAATTTAACAATCTCACATCTGTCATGGATACACTCACCCAATCCACGTCTACTAGCATAGCATAGCGATAAGCAACGTAGAAGTAACTCCCAAAGGTTTGATAATAAAACATGTAATAGGTACTACCTCATCTACTTCCCAAAACCCACAATTTAATTAGATCCTAAACATGCAATGTGTGAGGATTGATCTAATGCAATAAAAACTGGGTAATAGGAAGTATGATCAAAGTGTTACTTGCCTTGCTGATGATCCGTGAAACCTAGGGATTCGAAGTAGCAAGCGGCGCAATCCGGGTACTCTATCGCAAACAAACAAGCAAGCAATCAGTACTCAACTAATGCATAGGTAAAACTCAAATAAGAGATCTAACCAGATAGTTCAACTTAAGAACTCCGGTTGGCAAAAAGAATCAAATCGAACGAAGCAACGAAAGACAAACGGCAAAAGAAACAAATTTCGTTTACTAATCTGAATCTAGGTCAAATTTTACTGAGGCAAAAACTTGTTTGAGTTGGTTAAACGGAAAGAGGGTTTCGAGACGAAACTCCAGGCACTTGAATCGCCTGATTCCGATAAACGAGCGAAAAGTTACACTAGAACGAAAATCGGATCAGAAATCGCAATCAGAAATAATCACGGAAAATCCGAGAAAAAGAGAAATGACGAACAGAATAATGAACGAACATTCATTTTCTAGAACTTAACGATGAATGCGTTCGTTAAAAAGAACGAACAAGCGAACGCTCGCTAAATAAATAAATAAACCAGGGAAAAACCGATCTATTTAAAAAAACGAATCGATTTTTCTCAGGAAACCGGGCGGCGGCTACCTCGGCTCAGACTCCGGCGGGGATCCG